>NC_045635.1:4475000-4779561 GCF_009829155.1 Mustela erminea | reverse complement strand
TTGAATTACAGCCTTCCGATGATTGAAAACAAGGTTTTATCTTGTTTTCCCTTATTCCTTATCTTTTCCATTAATGCCAGACAGATTTATAAATAAATAATAAGGAGATATATGTGTGTAGACGGGCACGTTAGTCGATTCCTAAGTGATGTACAAGATGAAGCCTGGCATTATGTAAGAAAATATTCAACATCAAACAGATAGCTACTCCAAAGCCGTCATTTCTTTTTTTGTTTGTTTTTCACAGTAGCTCTCTGCCTACAAAGAGACAAGTCTGGGTGCCAATTGACAAAAAGGGAAAATTAATAAATTTAGTCCCTGGAACTGAACGAGAAGAGACATAGATATTGATGGAATTGTTTCTTACTAAGTATGCTTTTCCAGAATTGTCTGAATTTGAGGTCAGCCGGATAAATAAGACCTTGCCTACTTTCCCAGCCTGAACTTCTTCACAATCATCTCAAAGATAAGTAAGATGATTATCCCAAAGGAAGCATTTGAAAGTAGGCATTTCTGCTTCCATCCCTTTACCCTTACCCCCCATTCTACACGCGTACAGATAGAATTGTAGCCTTTCATCCGCAGTGATTCCCAGCACAAGGAAGGCACAGGCATTAGAGCTATCTTGACAGCAGGGCTTTGATGCAAAAAGGAGCAAACGAAATGGCATTTTCAATTGGCTTTGATAGAAGATGGAGCTCAGCCGTGAGCATTCAGTTCAAGTACTTGGGATCTTTCGGGTAGAACCAAAAGACGGGAGGGGTTGTGCTACGAGGGTAATTACAGGGCCACCACTGTAAAGCAATCTTCGTAACCTCACTACGATTTCCTGCCACCCTTTGGGAGCCGACACACCAAAGAATAGCTATTACGGAGTCTACCTCCTCTCTCCTTTTGTGGGAGGTTTGTTACTTCACCCTGAACTTGGGGCTGCCATTACTGTCCTGAAATAGCTCACGGAATGTGACAGCTGAGAGTCAGAACGTAACCCATGCAGAGGCTGACGAGGAAATACAGCTCCTATCGGAGGATCAACAGTCGGCACGCTCTTCCTCCCACAGGACTGGGACAGAAACCTATTCCGTGGGAAACGTCTCATCATGGCAGTATAGGACCTCACTTGAGAAATATTTATGAGTCAGCCATTGTGTTAGGGACCAAGGGGGTGGCACAATTGTGAAGTACAGCCTGTCCCGGCAGGGAAATAGCTATTATCTAGAGGTACCACAGACTGGACAGCTCGGACAGAAGAAATGTATCCTCATTTAACCTAGTGGATAAATGTCTGGAATCCAGGCATGATCAGGGCTGGTTCCTCCTGAGGTCTCTCTCCTTGGTCCGTAGATGGCCATCTTCTCCCTGTGTCCTTACCTCGTCTTATAAAGACACAGAAACACTAGAATAGGGCTTACATGAATAATCTCATTCTTCATGAATCATCTCTTTAAAAACCCAATCCCTAAATACAGCCATGCTCTCAAATACTAGGAATCAGGGTTCAGCATATGGACCTTCTGGGACGTGACTGAGCCCATCCTAGAAGTTTAGTCCTATAACATCATCTCAGTCTCATCCCCTACTGCTATCACTTTGTTGGTTGCAACAGCCTTGTTATCCAACGCCCACACAAAGAGTTGGGTAACTTCCAGGTATAATACAAGTTCTTCTGACACTGAGTCGAGAGGGGAAAGAGAGGAACCCTCAGATGTGCCTTCACTGGCCGGCCATGATGATGCTGTCGTCTGCTGGTCTTCCCCTTGATGGGCTGCATATAATTATTCAGTTCATGAGGATGGACTGGTACCATCAAGCCCCAATTCAGGCAAATCTCTACAGAGCATCATGGAACCATATTTTCTGGTTGATCCCCAGCAGGTAGCATCATAGCACATAGTTGGTGGTGGCTTTTTATTCCTCAGTGCTAGACCATGACCATAGACATGGAGGCCTCCAGTGCCCACCCCTCTCATCAAATCCCTGTGCTTGGGACCTACAGCATATGCAGAATCCATAATGTCTCCTACTCTGTCCCAGAGAACTCAGAAGGCCAGACAGGGGTTTCGTAGTGTGGCACAGAAATCTCCTAGTACATTTCACAGCAAGTTCAAAATCTGAAAGTAATCTAGCTAGTGTTTGTTAAGCTTTGTTTTTATGGGAATAAGTCACAAGTGTGCATGGATAAAGTACTGAATCTCATAACCGAAACTTAAGTATTTAATTACACCCATTTGTATTTTTAAAACCTTAATTCCTCTCTAGCATTATCTTGAGTAGTTTCTTTCCATTTGGCATTTGGAAAATGACCCTAATTTCAGCCCAGTTGCTTTTCTCAAATCTGAGACGGTGGTAAGGATCCAGTAGCGCCCGTGCAGAACACAAATCCTACTCTCGGCATTGATGGATTTCACCGTAGAACCTCTGGAGTTAGCCAACTGGAAACAAACCTGTGTAATCAACTATTTTCCAGAGTGCTTTCTTTTCAATTGTCCACAACAAGGCAACATGGTATTATGGAAATGACCTTGGCATTGGACCCTGGAGCTGGGAGACTTTATTCCCAAGATGGGGCTTCTCTGATCCTCTCAACAACTGTGCAACAGGGGTAGTGATAATTAATACAAATTATTCGGGATTCACTACATGCTAGGCACCACGTGAAGATGTTGACCTACACTTAATTTTTACAGTATTTAATCCTCACAAGTACCGTCGGAAGCAAATGTAATAAATATCATTATTTTATAAATAAGGAAGCTGGGACACAAGGAGTTTATGCATACACCCAAGAAAAAAGGCAGGACTGAGAACTGAATGTAAGTTTGCCTCACGCCTACGTTCTGATCTGTAGGACCAGGAGATCCAGACGGTGTCTATAATGTCCTTCACATACGAAAGCACTCAAGAAAAGTGGATGCGAACATTACAAACAAACAGGACACTTAGGACAATCCAGATACACCATGACTAAGGGGTTTTCTGGGACTATCGGTCTGGGATTAAGAAAAAGAAATGAACAGAACTTTGCAAAACGTGTCCCGAGTGAATTTTGCAAATGCCTGTTATTTTTTTGCTAAAAGCTTAAAAGACAAGTGCTTAAGGAACGGTTCAAAATTTTGCCCAGGATTTGATATCTCTATTACTCATGCACCGTTTATTTTTTTGAGAGGGATTCCATTTGAAAACACAACAGGAATAAGCATTCTTCAAATTCTAGAATGTAGATATTCTACTAGAAATAGAAATGTTTTCGCCAACAAATGGATGGCGTGGGAAAAGGGCAAAGGGAGGTCAAATAAAAGGTAAGAAGACAGAAGACATACTTCAGTGATCTATCACACTCTACGCTGCCAGTCTGGGATACAGATAAAATGAAGAAAGATTCCTCTCCTACATAATTTTTTTATTCCTCAGTAAAATCATTCCCTTCCAGAAAATCAGAATTTCATCTTGAAAGCTTCCCAACACATTTAAGCTATCCATCTTTCCTTAAACGACGTACCTGAAGCCAAGGGAAAAAAGCACACTGCCTGTAAAATCCAGTCCTTTTTTTTTTTTTTTTAAATTGCATAAGCAGAACCTAATCAGCCCATAATGACACACTCAAAATGAAGTCATTCAGTAAAATAGTTGATGGCGCTCTTCAGAAGTGTCAATGTCATGACCTAACAGGAAAAACTCAAAGTTATTCTAGATTTTAAAAAAAAGAAATAAAAAAAAACACTAAAGGAAAAGAGCAACTGAAGGATAATATTAGACATTATTTTTTTCAAGATTTTATTTATTTGACAGAGAGAGAGATCACAAGTAGGCAGAGAGGCAGGCAGAGAGAGAGAGGAGGAAGCAGGCTCTCTGCTGAGCAGAGATTCCAATGCGGGACTCGATCCCAGGACCCCGAGATTATGACCTGAGCCGAAGGCAGTGGCTTACCCCACTGAGCCACCCAGGTGCCCCTCGGACATTATTCTTAGAGCTGGCAGCGTCTGTCTAGTCTCTAGATAGAGAATAGTACTGGATCAGGGTTACGTTCCTGATTTTTATCATATGCATTACATAAGGTTAGGCCAGAGAATGCTGTATTTTACTATTTACTATTCCTAAGGCCTTTATCTGTGCAAAGTCTTGAATTTGTTGCAGAGAAGCATAGTCAAATACCTGAATAAGATTCATGTGTCTATATTATGTATGAAAAATATTTCCCTTCCCATCTTGCCGTCTTTACCCAAAATCCTACTGTCAGAATTTGCATATATGCTCATTGATTTTCATTCCAGTAAATATTTTTTGAAGGGAGCCAGGGTTCCACCTTCCCTCAGAGCAGCCTGCTTTATTTTAAGGATAAGCTAGCAGCCATCTCAGAACACAGCGATACAGTAATAGGGTACCCTAGGAAGTGCCGTTTGTCAGGAGCGGGCAAACCATCTTCTGGGACGAGGCAGCAGAGGGAAGGCTGCCAGAGTGAGCTCATAAAGCAGTGCCTCAAAGCGTGGGTTTCAGCCCGTGCACATTAGCATTTCCCCGGGCACTGATTATGCCGGCAGATTCCTGGGCCCCATTCCAGACGGACTGCATCAGAGTCTCCAGGGACTGGGCTGAGAAACACACACTTTAAATACACAGCCCAGGTGCTTCTGATCCTTCAGTATTGAACAAGTACTTACTGGTATCCTCTGTGCCAGCTGCCATTCAAGGTCCTGATTTGAAAGTATATTCCACAGCACATAAGATACAAAATGGTAGCGACCCTTTGGAAGACCACTGGGCTGTTGTCTACCAAACTAAAGCATGCTCCTACCGTAACACACGAATCCCACCTCTTGGTACAAACCCAAAGGAAATGAAAACTTAAATCCCCACAAAAACCTGCACGTGGATGTGTATAGCAGCTTTATTCATCATTACCAAAATTTGGAAGCAACCACAATATCCTTCAGTGGGTGAATGGGTAAATAGGAAGCAATAAATTCAGATAATGAGGTATTTTTAGTTCTAAGAGGAAACAAGGCACCAAACCATGAAAAGACATGGAGGAACCTTAAACGCGTACAACTCTGAAAAAGAAACCCATCTGCAAAGGTGACACACTGTCTCATTCCAACCACAGGACATTCTGGAAAAAGAAAACCTATGGAGACTGCGTACAGATCAATGGCTCTCAGGAGGCTTGCGGGCAAGACAGACATAAATCGTTGGGGCACAGAGAATTTTTAGAGCAGTGAATTTATCCTGTATGATACTGTAATAGTAGATACAAGTCATTAGACATTTGTCCAAATTCACGGAATACTCAACATCATGAATGAACCTAATATAAATATGGACATTGGTGATGAAGAAAAAGAGAGTGCATCCCTTGAGGCAGTTACCAAATTTTAAAAAAGCAAAAAGCCAACTGTCTTGGACTCGTGGAGCTTTAAGTGGCATTAAAGCTTGAGAACAAATGTCCCAAGGAATGCATGGGAATGCAACTGGTCACAATTTGATGATGGAGCAAGAGAAACATCTTCCAGGAAGATGGGATGCTATGACTTGCAAAACTTAGGGAGATGCCCAAGGTGAGAATCAAGGTTTGCTTTTTCAATGATCTTTTTTGTTTTACAACAAACTCAGATTTACAGGAATGCTGGAAAGAGACTGCAGAAGTTCTAGCACATGTGTTTCCCCCATTTCTGCTAATGTTAGCATCTTACATCACCATGATACATGTATCACAACAAAAAACACTGCCATTGCATATCCGTGGTAACTAATGAGTTGGATTTCATTCATGATATTTTTGTGTTCCAGGATCCTGCACTAAAATAAGTTTGCATGTCACCTCAGTTTCCTCTGGCCTCTTAGAGTTTGTCAAATGCCCCTCCTCTTTCATCACCTTGACAGAAATTTGTAGCATATTTTTTATTATGAGTTTGTATGGTTTTCTTCTTCCTCACATGATGAGACAGGGGTTAAAGACCACAGAGGTGAAGGACCTTTCTGCTCACATCACATCACTGAGTACAAGCCAGCATCCTAACTTCTCCCCAGTAATAACCTTGATCTTTACTATGAACTTGAGTTGGTCACCTAGTCAAGGTAATGTGTGAGCTGTCGTCTTCAATGTCAAGGTGACTAGAAGGTTTCTAGGAACTTTAACTTGGGGGAAGAGTCAGCTTGAATGGTCCATGGGGCATCCAGATGCAATCAGTGGAAATTCAGGTCTTTTGGAGCACAGATCTTGGACAGAGAGTCCCAAGTAACTCCCCAAGCGCCATGCAGAATAGAAAAATGGCATCAGTAACCTGATCACTCCCTGGACACACCTCATCAGCTCACTTTCACTCCACATTTCTCATGGTGCCATTTTCCTTCACCTTGAGGACAAAGTGGCTCATTACTCAAATGGCGCTGAAGATGGAGAGTGTTCCCTCACAACATCAACACGTTTGTCCAAAATGAAAAATGGAATCACACTTTTTGATAGAAAATCAATCCAATTTGGCTTTTTGATCAGATCTGGAGGACTGGTTTTACAGGTTTCAGTAAATAATGTACTTTTTTTTTCATCAACAGAAGCTAAATACGCTGTTCCAATATTTCTAAAGAAAGAGGTTGTAGGGGTGCCTGGGTGGCTCAGTGGGTTAAAGCCTCTGCCTTCAGTTCAGGTCATGATCCCAGGGTCCTGGGATCGAGCCCCACATCGGGCTCTTTGCTTAGTGGGGATCCTGCTTCCTCCTCTCTCTCTCTCTGCCTGCTTCTCTTCCTATTTGAGATCTCTGTCAAATAAATAAATAAAATCTTTAAAAAAAAAAAAAGAGGTTGTAGACATAGATACACAACAGCTATATGCAAATATAGCTGATAATAAAATCCTTTGCCAGCATTTAGCACATGAAAATGTTCAGTTGCCAACATTAAAGGAGGTGGGAAAATAAACTGTTGAAAATGACTCTCACAAAATGGCACTAGAAGAAAAGTTTTGAAAAAGCATGTTTCTGTTCGGTTTACCATTCAGGACTAACAGTGGAACTGGTAAGACTGTTCTATAGATAAGTAATGGTGTGTAAAGACATGAAGATGGGGTGGGGGGGGGGGTTGCGGGCTGGTGGTAAATTGGAAGAAAATTGGTGTGAATTGAGAGCAAATCATGGGGAGCCATCTGGTAGTAATAACAGCTTACTTTCCTGTATGTAATGACACTATTTTTATCAGCTCTTCAGACAAGTAATAAGGAAAAGATAATGGAATCTCTATTCCAAATTTTGGGGGGATTTACAAGCAAAGAAAGTGTCATGGCAGAAGTCTGCTTGGATTTACATAGAAACCTCTCTTGAATTTTGACACCTAGATTCTAAGGGCTACATGAATTACACTTTACATTTCCACCACCGAAGCGCAGCCATGTGTCTGCATATGGAGCCCTTGGAACTGAAAATTGGTCTATAGAGATAAGACTGAACAGGAGAAAACAGCAGCTTAGTCTTCCTGAGGGTTGAAAGCAGGACAGTGGAAAAATCCCCTAAGTGAATGAATGCGTGGTTCACACAATTCTAGAGGGGCAGATTTGAGTGTGGTTATAGGTAGGGAGCATATAGAGGTGTTGATCAGGAAAGCGGGGGGCATCGTTTAGTCTTAAGAACAATATATAAAACATTATATATTAAAAAAAAAAAAGCAACGATAAAGAGCGGAAGTTAAAGTACCTAAGCCAAAAATAACAGGAGATTTGATGGTTGAGTTCCCTGGTGAGAAGTATGGGTAAAAAGAAAATGCACTGTAAGTTTAAACCAAGGTGAAATGCAAGCAAGATACCATATGCATCTAAATGGTTAGTCCATAAGACAAAGGGGCTGGAGAAAATGATTATGGAATTAGAGACTGACAGGGAAAGATGGCTGGTGATCCTAACGCATAATAATCAACGTGGAGGATAAGTAAGCCACAGGAGATCAGCACAACATGGGGGCATGACCAGAGCTACAAAGAAAAAGACTGGGTAGTTATTTCTGGGACAAGAAAAGCCAGGGCCTCATACTTTCCCCCATAAAACACCCCTCACAATTTCTGAAAGATCCAAGAGAAAGAAAACACTGTAAAATGCCAGATGAGAGAAGAAAATGAACACAAACCCAGCAGAACAACTTCTTTTCAAATGTTCAAACATTAACTTAGAGTATAATACTTTCATTGGAAAAAAAATATTTTCATTGAGTTTACCAAAATAAAGTGAAATGATCATCGCCAAACTGGAAAGACAGTTCCTAAATGCACTTTTGCCATTAAAGAATATAATATAAATAGTATTGATAAAACTTGTTTCATACTTTAAAAATATATCATCCAGCGTGATACATTCTAATAATCCACAATTACCATGTACACATGTTCTAAGATCAAAATAAATCGACTTTTAGAGTTTATGGTTGTGATGTGAATTATATCAGTTTCAAGGAAGACTCTTGATTTTAGTAATGTTTTGTGAATAATAAAATAAAGCTCTGAAGATGTCAAATGGAAAAGATATTGACTTATATCCAAGGGGGAGTTATGAATGATTGGAAAGGGCCAGTATTTCATACATAAGTAAATAGCTCCTTCTCAAAGAAATGGTCATGCACAGAATTAAACTCAAACTGCTTTCTGGGGTGTTGTATGGATACTGGGGACAGGAATGGGTATTTCCTGAAAGGTCAATGTATTTTTCAACATTATGCATTTTCTAGCAGTTATATATATTATGGGGATAATTGTTTCAATATTGATAAACAAACAAATGGCATGGATAATAAAGAACATAGCTTCCGACTCACAGTTTTATCTCTTGTTCATATTTATGCATAAGGAAGAACAGAAGAAAATTGCCAGAGAGAAGAAAAGAGGAGGAAAATGATGGAAAAATCAATCAATAGAAGAGAACCCATAACGAGAGAAAAAGACATTAAAATAGTGACTATAGCTGTATTCCACATGTTCAAAAAGTAAGTTGGAAGTTGGTTACATTGATGATTAAAAATGACCCAACATGGAAAAAAAGTTGAATTCTTGATGAAAGAAAAGAATTAGAGATAAAAAGGATAATGTCAGAGGTAGTACACCAGCACAGGTTAAGAGCAGATTAGACACTGCAAAAGAAAAGATTAGTGAAGCTGAGGTATAACAATAGAAACTATACAGAAAGAAACACGAAAAGAACAAAAGAATTGGAAAAAGTCAATATGCTTCAGTAAAAATTATACTTAGAACTTTGAATTTGGATCCTTCCCCAGGCCAATAACATGTGGGACAATCCTGTCTTGCGATCCTGGGAGGTGTCCTCCAATGTCAGTCGCCATATGATCATGAGGGTCTACAACTGATACACTGACAAGTATTCTGTCCCTAGATAGTCACTCTATTTGTCACAGTCAGTATAGTATTCAATAAATTCAATGAGCCATTCAACATGTCATTATAGCATAGGCTTTGTGTGGGACCATTCCATCCAACCGTAGGCTGATATAAGTGTTCAGAGCACATTCAAGGTAGGCTGGCCTAAACGATGGTGTTCAGGAGGTTAGATGTATTAAATGCATTTTCGATTTAGAATATTCTCAGTTCATGATGAGTTTTATCAGGACACAGTCCACGATTAGTCAAGGAGGATCTGTGTTATCTTGAAGATTGATTTATTTTAGAAAGAGAAAGAGAGAACGTGAGTGCATGAAAATGGGGAGGAGCAGAAGGAGAGGGAGGGAGAGAATCTCCAGCAGACACCCTGCTGAGTGGGGAGGCCAATGCAGCTCAAACCCATGGCCCTGAGATCATGACTCCAGTAGAAATCAAGATTTGGTCGCTCAACGGATTAAGCCAACCAGATGCCCCAAAAAAGATCCGTATTTAATAAATTATAATTTATGCACAATTTTTAGCTTCCAAAAATATTAAGCCCTCATTCTCCCATCATTATTTTGCTGTGTTTTGATTCCTATGGATCTATTGGTAATTCATAACCATAATCTTACTACCGGAGTCAAGAAAAAGCCTTGATAAATGAGTGGTTTGATCAATCGTGAAAATATAACAGTTACAGAATTTCCTGAAGTAGTTTTCACAACAAAAAATGTGACTATTAAACATTAAGAATATGTTTTTATTACCCTTATAAATGAGTACCTTAAAATGAGGAATGAAATTTAATGTCATATCCATTTATTCTCACAATCCAATCTATTGCTATATTATGTTCTGGAATTTACTGTCAAAAGAAGTCTGATTAGTTTCTTCTTCTGTACCATTTTCTGTTGACATTTTTATCCTGCCAAAGACCTTATATCGTAGGATTCTTTTCTTTAATGCACATATTAAAAATGGAAATCACTGGAATACATTGGTACCTTTCATTTTGCCCACCTTCCTATGAAAACTAAAGGTCTCCTACTCAGTTACATTTGGTTCTATTATTCCCTATTGCATCTCTATTTTTTTCCAGTCACATTGAGTTTCTGGATACTGTGTATAACACATCTCTCTCTCACCAACTGCACTTCTTTGTTTTTTGATAATCTTAGTTACAGGGTAACTTCAAGATTTCACCTTCCAGTTCAGCCCTTCTACACATCCAACATACATGTCCCTGTTCTAATTGTAATTTTAAATATTCAGCCACCATTTCCATTTAATCTCTCATGTTCTTGATCTATGGTTGCCATCTTCCCACAATTGCTCTTGTTTTGTAATCTCTCAAATCCTAATGACAATGCCCTTGAGAATATTTCTTGTGGATATTAAAATGCCTGCACAGTCACTATTATGTTTGTGCACCACTACTAAAGGCAACTTACGTTTCATCTTTTTTTTCTATTTGGGGTGTTGACATGCAATGGCACACATATTTGCCAACCTGGTTAAGTAGTTTGGTTTCCATATAAAAGGGGGCAAGTATTAAGTCAGGTTTTCTACAACTTCACTTTTCTCTATGACCAAAGGCATGCTGCCTGCAGAGCAAGGAGGGCTTGATATAGACTGAGATGCCCGTTCTGATGAACAACAACATTTTTGTTTGTGGTGTTTGTATTAGTAGTTGGAGGGAACAGGGAGCGTCCCACGTAATGGACACCACCACTTTCCAAAGACCCAGAGCGGCAAGGCCCCATCTCAAAATCTTTGCCAGCCTCTTAATATGATACACTAGGCATGCACCTTAGAGCAAAAGTCATGTTCTCCAGAGTCTGTCACTTTGCTCCCCCCACAAAATGCCATCAGATGGACATTTTTCTCCTCACCTGTGTGATACTCTCAAACTCCACTGGATTACAACCAACATCTTTTGTACTATGCAGCATAAGACTGTCTGGAGAGTGAAGCTTCCCTTCCCAAGCCAACTGCAGCTGGACGGAAATTTCATTCTTCATTATCCTATTTTTTCTACGTGAGATGGACCAATCACTACTTTCCAGCAGTGGTTTCTTATGTTGGCCACTTTCATTGGATTTGGAAAAGGAAAAGTTAAATTTTGTTGCTTACATGATCCCGAGCTGAAAATCTCTCTCTTTTTTTTTTTGTCATTTTTTAATCTTGAGCTAATCAGGTCCAGTTCCTTTGATTATCTTCCTGTAATTTATCCCTTTAATCTTCTTTAGTAATCTTCCCTAAAGCCTCTCCAATGGCATTAGTGCTCTTCTATAGAGGATAGCATGAACTGGACAGTGTTCTATAAATATGAAAGAATATTATTACCCAGGGATGCCATTGTACCTCCAGCCAACAATATCATTGTTCTGCTACTTGTATTATGTAGTGCGTACAATACAGAGAATGTCCAAGGGATGCTGCCATTGCAGAAGGATAGTGATGTGTCCTCCAACTCTGTTGGCTTTTCCACCCAAGTCACGACACGAATCCTACCATTAGGTATAGCCATGTGATCTGTGGTGAGGTTCTGAACAACAGCATGAGGTCAGAAAGGATGAGGAGCATTTCTAGAGCGAGGCTTAGAACATTGATCTTTCCATTTTCAGTTTAGAAAGGTTTTGTAGAAAGTGTACAGCCTGCTGCTTTAATTAATCACACTAACTACTAAAATATAAGTGATGTTCAAAACGTTGAGTTCTGCTATTTACCTCTCAGATCTTGTAGGTCTCTCCTGGTTCTTGTGACCTTGGTGATCTCTTGGCTCATCAATATTTTGTTCTACTTCCATCACAGCAACACCTAAGGGATTCTATGTGAAAATGGAGCCAAACGAGTATCTCCCAGTGTTTGCCTCTTTGTGGCTAGATGAAGAAGTGAATTATCTACCATGGGGTACATGTTCACCAATGGATGACAGAAGACAGAAACTCAACAAATAAATTCCTCCGCATGTTTTCCCTACAGTGCAACCTTTCCTTGGCTTCTCTGTTTCTGCCTCACTGTAGACTACTCACCAGGCTGAGCGAGGACAGCTGTTTCAAGTCTTCTTATTACCTCTAACAAGATGCAAGATGTTATCTGCACAGAATCATGATTTATTGAGAGCAGAAGCTAGTGCATTAGCACATGATGCGGCAATGCCCTCATCTTCAGTTATCTCACCTTCCCTGCTCTGGGATGCACCTTCAAAATAAAACATCGAAACATCATCCTTTCTCCTGGCTCTGTTTTCCAGTGAAGAAAATACACTATTTTCCAGAGAATTTGCCGGGTTTTGTTAATTAAGGGAAAGGGACAAGGAATTCGCAGAGAAGTCACACTGAGAATTACATTGATTTCACCATAGAATTCCTAATAGCTGTGAACCCTAGTGCACTGCACTAGCAAGATACCCATTTCCAACCGGGACGTTCATTTCCAACATATGCTGGAACTACACAGAAATGTCAGCGATAGTAGGGGTAGGACCACTACATAAACATGACAGCAGTAGATCCTTTGAAACACTTCTAATTCAATGCCAATACCACTAATGTGAGTGCTTCTATACTAGATAAAAACAATTCTAGGGATGCCATAACAAAATGCCACTAACTAAATGGTCTATGCAACAGAAATCTACGTTCTCATGGATGAGATGAAAATTCAGAAATGAAGGTGTTGATAGGGTTGTTTTTTCCTGAGTCCTGTATCCTCAGATAAGCAGATGCCATCTTTCCCCTTGATATGATATGATTGATGATATGAAGATACGGTCTTTATATCATCTTCCCTCTGTGCTTTTCTGAGCTGTAACCTCATCTTCCTAAAAACACACCAGTCCTATTGGATTAGGGCCTCACTCAACCTACCTCATTTTACTGTAATTACCTTGATAAAGATCCTGTCTCCAAATACAGTCATGCACTGAGGTTCCGTGGGTTAGGACTTCTCCGTATGAATTTGGGGGGATGCAATTCAAACCTAGCTCTAATAGTGGCTAGGTTTGTGTAAACTTTGGCCCTACAGACCCCAGAATTGAAGAAACAAGAATAAAAGCAAAAAATGTGATACCTATGGGTGTTGGATAGGGATAATTGGTTTAACACAATTAAACTACTCACAACTAACAAAAGAACAAAAGAAAAGTGATTGGCAAGAATTGGTTATGGTCCCTGCAATTTAAGGAATAACCACAAATTCAGGGCCGAAATGAAAAACAGATAGGGCAGCCCAAGAAATAATAATTTCTCTCTCGTGTCCATACTGCTGCTCAGGTGAATGCCAATCCAGTCTCATCATTTAATTTAAACAGGATTTGGTGTCCTAACGGAACATATGACCAGCCTAGCCTCCACGCTTGCTCAATCCTTGATAAGGGATGGGAAGGCCGTTTACATTCAGAGTCCCAAAAGAACTCCATATGCAATAGCATGTGCAATTCTCCCCACTACCCCCTCCCCCAAAAGCAAATAAGGAGGAAAGAAAGAAAGAAAAGAAAATCATATCTCCCTATCTTGGCTGGCATTGTTCCCACCAAGTGGCTAACTGCCAGGATTCACGTTGTAGACACAAATCCAATCTACAAAGCTGGGAAGAACCTACCTCCTTCTGCCATCTACCCCTTACATCTGTATTTTATCCTCCATTAGATTTGGCATCACATATCATTATTTCTTTGGCCATAAGCTGTGAGAACGGGAAGGACTCAGCTGATTCAGCAGGAAGCGCAGCCGTCCGTGTGAGAGAGAGGCCCAAAGGCATGTCCTCTGCCATTAATTTTGTAGTTTTCAATTACTGCTCCTTGCTTTCACAATGCTAAAATTGTGACATATTTTTGTTACAGATCTTTCAAGAACTCTTTCCTGCTCTTCTCAGTTATATTCTGCTAGTTGCTCTTTTAAAGAGCCCTTATCTTTTACAGTAGGAAAACAATAGAATAGTGGCTTTCAAAAAAACTATTCTAAAGAAATCTGCCACCTGGAGGCATAAAGTGTGCTGTCATTTCTTGATTTTGCTTCTTCGGGAAGAAGCATCTAAGTAAGAAAGGACTTTTTTTTTCACCCCAATATTAAAACCTATTGTCGTACTTCACATATCACAGGACTCGGTGAATAGATCCCATTTTACATAAATAGCCTATCAGGTCTAACCCAATAGGTGACCTAGTATTGTTAAAACACTGGTGACCTCGCCTCATGGTTCTGCATCCAATTCTCATTGACATGTTCCACCTTCATTCAACCAGAAAGAGCTGAGATGTCCATTTGGCAAGAAAATCACACTTAACCCCTGTGCCATCCCATGTTACCCTAGGATGTAGGTCTACAACAGGAGTCACCAAAGACAGTTTATAAAAGGTGAGAAAGTAAATATTTTTGGCTTAGTGAGTAATAGGACCTCTGAACTACGGAACCCTGGTGGTGTCATGACAAAGCAGTTATAGATGATTTATAAATGAATGGGAGAATCTGTATTTCATTAACATTTTTGTAGCTACACAAGGAAAGGATCAAATTTGGCCTGCTAAGTTGTGGTTTGTTGACCCATGTCCTACAATTCTATTTCCACAAAAACAGCAATTTAAAACTAATTCCTATATTTTTTAGATCTTGTTATCTATCTTTTATGTATCTACACACTTCTGCAAATACACTCGTCTTGGTAACAATCCAGTAAGTTCACCATCTCCCCTTCCCAAAAGAAGGATTGAGCTCCATTGACTAACCTGGTTCATATTTCCAACCCTTCCAAGTAAAGCTTCAGTTTTACTGGTTTTGGGCGTGTGACTCATCAAGGGTTGGACTGTGCTGTAATAATAAAAAGTCCCCAAATCTCACCAGTGCAACCAACAAACATCTAATTCTTCCTTATGGAAAGCTGAGGCAATACTTCAAGCCCTCCCAGAAGCCACCTGGCCCCGCTGCTTGGATCATGTCCCCTCTGTACATGTACACACCTGTAAGTCATCTGGGAGCTCGTCACAAATTATAGGGTGGCAAGAAAGTGATTCTAAATGGAGAGAGAGAACGACAGACAGAAGACAGATGCATCTGGTCAACATGTTATCAGCTAACAACTCACAGGGCTAGGCATAACTTGACAAAGATAAAGAAGTAGAATTTGCACCTTTGTTAAGGAATGCAGGAAGCATACCCATTGCTAATTGAAATATGTCCTCAGTCTAGGCCTGCCTAACTTCAATGTCTTCACCCTTCTCATTGTACTATACTGCTTATCCTGCCTACTGGTGGAAGTCACTCCTGATCGCCATTCCATGAACATGGAACAGTGTCTTTCCCGAGAGTTAACTTCCCTAAGACTTCATCCTTCTCTGCTAACCCCTTGCTATGCAAAGCGTGCTGCCTGGTCCAAGAAGTTTAGAATTACTGGGACCTTTCCAGAAATACAGACTCTTAGGGTCTACTCTAGATCAACTGAATCATAGTTGCGTTTTGACAATACCAGGTGATGTGCAAGCACACTGAACAATGGAAACCATGCTATAATCCACTCCATGGACAGCAGACTTTCACCTGTGGAGAAATTATCTAGCCTGTAAAACATCATCTAAAATAATCCTGATTATTCCACCGTTTCCTGAATCTACCAGGAACAGATCCTTCAAGAACACACTGCAGAAGCCCAGTGAACCTAGAGAGAAAAGCAGACATCCATCCAAAGGGACCAACAGCCAACAAGAACAAAATTGGGGAGAAGAATCAGAACAGATGCTTCATGATAGAAAACTGCTGGAACAGAAAAATGGGAAACTCAATAAAAATTCAAGAAGTATTTTAAGGGGTTTCTACTCAATTACAAGATGCTCCAATTCTAGCAATGTGGTAGACTACATATTTTGAAGTAGGAATGCCAGGATAAAATACTTGAATGCATCCTCTAAAATGCACATGAGTTTATACAAAAGATTAATTCTGAAAAGCAAAATAAAATAAAATAGAAGGAAAAGAAAATCAAGAGAAGTAAACCAGTACTAATCCTTGTCCCTGTTATATGTGCATCCCAGCCAGGAAGAGCCTCGATTTTAGTGTTTGCACAGGTAATGGAGAAAATGTCTTAGGTTCTGACAAGACAAGGATAAGGCCAGACACTTGAAGTGCATCCATCTTGCGAAAAGGTGAACAAATGAGTCTAAACAACAAAAAATCAGAATCAAGGGAAAACAAAATTTTATGTTTTTGAGATAGGCCTGGATGCATCTGAGTTGGGGGGTGCCATCCCTAAAAATCCCTATAGGTTTCTGGTGTGAATTCATACCAATTGTATAGCTAAAAAAATTCAAGCTCAGAAATATGATTTGATGTGGGTTTAGGTTGTTAATACATTGAGGACCCTGCCGAGTGTAAACACAAATCTTCCATTAAAAGGCTGATTGAGGGGCCCTTGGGTGGCTCAGTGGGTTAAAGTCTCTGCCTTCAGGGTCCTGTGATCGAGCTCCGTTTTGGGCTCTCTGCTCAGCAGGGACCCTGCTTCCCTGTCTTTCTTTCTCTGCCTGCCTCTCTGCCTACTTGTGATCTCTGTCTGTCAAATAAATAAATAAAATTTAAAAAAAAAAAAGAGGCTGATTGAAATCACAATCCACAAAGTCTTAACCTATGCAAAATACCAGCAAACACTAGTCAGTCAGAAGCCACAGACCAAGCAGGGACCAGGGGAATGTGCAAGAGTTGAGAAAATGAGCAAATGACAGAATCGGACACTCTAGATACTTTAGATATTGGAACAACCCAACACAAAGTAATAAACAGCAAACAATATCATTAAACAAAAAGAAGTGTTTCTGCTCATGAGCAAGGAGAAAGTAGTATTAAATTAGGGGAATAAAAAAAAAACTAAAAGAGTTGGAAGAAGCTTCAAAATTATATAAATGTGAATATATGTTTGAAACTGGAAGCAATATCCAAAATAAGATATGGTTTACAACATGCAAGAAACAGATATAAGAACTGTAACACATTGACTCATGTAATCCTTTCAACAGGCTTATAGGGTGGAAAGTAATTGATTGCCCTGAAGTCACACAGCTAATATGCATCAGAACTAGGACATGAAATCCAGCTGTCTGCACCATCGCAGGACGTCTTGACCTCCCAACCAATGCAAATTACAATCTGTGGGTGGCCATATTCAAGGAGCAGAGGACACAGACATAAAAATTAAGCTATCAACATGGAAGAGAGATACGATAGTATGCAAAGGAATGCAGACAATGAAATGAGGACAAAACTGCATGGGAAACTCTACTATCAGGAAACGGAGTTCCCGGAAGAGCGGACAGAGAATCAGGACCCTCAGAGGTTGAGAACAGGCATTTCCCACAGAGGATGAAATGCACCACAGTTTATCAGATTCAGTAATGACAAACAAAAGTCACGCAGGAAAAAAGACAAGGAATCCACACGTGGAGATAGTAATGAAAATGGTGGATGCCACAAACACCAATGTCAAAGAGGAGATTGAAACAGGCTCCTGTGTATACACACACACACACACACACTCACTAGCCAATGAGGTGTTTCCTGCACACGGACAGTCAACTTCTCCATAGGATTAAAGGCAGTCAGAGCAGAGTGAAAACCACTCGTCACATCACCAGAAAATAACTACAACCCGTAATTGCACTCCCAACAGAACAATCTTCTCAAGGACAAGGTAGGAATAGATTTTAGATCACAGAAACTGTGACAATTTACCATCAAGACAGGCCCACTAAAGAAATCCCTAAAGCAAGTAGTTAGGGAAGAGGGGAAAAAAATGCTCCCAGAAGGAGGATCTCAAGTACAAAAAGGACTGAGGGGCAAGAAAAAAAAAGAACGGTATAGAACTCGAGGAAATCTTTTTAAATGTATCTGAAAGTGTAAAAAGGGCCACGAATCACCAAAATGCTCTCGGAGAAGGGTGGGTATGGACTAGCAGGTACGATCTCCAACCTGAAGTAGACAAGGCAGTGCGCAGCATAATTCCTAATGGTACAACATAAAGAAAACAGAGCAAAGCTGAAAGCGATCTGTCTTAGTTTGTGCAGGCCGCTATAACAAATTTCACGGGTGGAGGGACTTCAACACCAAGCATTTGCTTCTCAGAGCTCTGGAGGCTGACGTCCAGCATCCAGGTGGCAGGAAGGGCAAGTTCTGGTGAGAGACGTCGTTTTGGGTGGTAGGTGACTGTCTTTAGGATGGTTAGGTGAAACCTCCCAAATTCCCCATTTCTAAACACCACCATCACATTGGAGAGTCGCACATTAGCTTATGAACCTTGAAGGTGGTAGGACACACATGCATTAAATCCAGACCACCAAACAAATGACCATTCCAAGAATTAATTGTAGTTTGACATATTCATGGTATGAAATCCTATGGATGGAAAAGTTCATTGTAACGTTTTTTATTAGTGTAATTTTTTTCCTTATAAAGAAATATTTATTACAGACAAATTCTTATAGGACTTGATATCTTAAGATAGTGAAATGTACTCGTATGAATTCAGACCATTCATATTTCATTTCAAAGGAGAGCCATTAAGCGTCACTACCAAGTTCTAGACAAGTCATGGATAATAAAAACGAGACTTTGGTACATATCGAAACTAACATTTTCATTTGGAAATAACAGAATCTCAATGGGTTGAAAAAAGTGGTTTTCCAAGGGGTCTGCAATGTACCATGAAAACACATGAAATAATCAGAAAGTTCCCCAATAGTATTGAACAGCAGCTATAAATCACATTCTGCAACGTAGCAGGATGGATCCATTTTGATCTTTCCATCTGTCACCAACAACCCTGTGATGTACAAAGATCCTAATAATACATAACACCACTGAGAACATAGCCTCAAGGATAGAAGGGAATGAAAACTCTCAAACCCTCAGATGCAAGCGTGCACCACTGAGGGATGGCCAACGTTAATTTGGCATCACCAAGAATCTGGAAGGTGCATATACCTACAACACAGCAACCCATTCTTACACACTCCCCAGCCCCAACCAGGACTGAGAAGGGCATTCAGCTGCAGGCCTGGCCAACTCCTAAATCCACGCATTTTAGGACCTCTTGCTTAACTGCAGATCCGAAGGCCAGGAAATTCCTTCACAAACCATCTTTGTAACAGCTCAGACTTCAGGCATGGAGACCAAACCCTTCTTCTCGTTTTACCACTTAACTTCATTCTGGCACCAGGTTACTGCTACTCTAGGGACTATGGATACCCCTGCTAAGCAGGCCTACAGGAGAGTATCTAATCTGCAATGCACCCTTTCCAAAAATATTGCATTTTCTGCAAATTGGGAGGTCACTTGGTGTTCAGAACTGAATTAAGAGATCTGTCAGTGTTCCTTCTTGGGTGTAATATGGGACCTGGATATTCCATGTTGTGATTACTACATAATCCAGTTTTATAATTATTAGACTTTGGGGACCATCTTAGCAATGCCTGTGACTGCCAGATTAAAATACTACATGTGACCGGAAATACGTTGCAGATGAAACAGTAGACATGACACCGTGCCTTAGCTGTCCATTGCTATCCCTCGATGTGGCAGGACTTGAAGAGCTCAACTTCTGGGAAGAGGTTCCTTCTCTTCTGGACAGGACAGGCAACAGTATAAACATGTGGTTCCCCCAAGCAGCCCTTTTAAAAGAATGTTTAGCTCCTTTTTGGTTGGTAACTCCCAGACATTTTGGGTCGTCCGACGTTCATTATCTGATTATGGTGCTGAATCAAACAGTACACAGCTTTACATGGTGACAGATACTGGAGAATGGACCACAGTTAGACAGTCTCATCATTGGCGTGCTAACACAGAACTCATCAGAGCCATTAGTACCATCCAGCATTGATGCACAAGCGTGAGAAAGTTCATGGTGCATTCACAGGGGTATGATTTCCGGTCACTCTCGCCTCTCTTTAGATGTCAACTGGAACTTTTGTTGAACATTTCCATGAACCAGAAGCTACAATGATATCAGGCCCAGACTCAACCCTAAAAGGACATTGGAAACACGTCCATCCTATGACCCTCATTCCAGACAGTCGTCCTACAACATCATCTCTTGAAGGAAAGTCCTGTTTTCCAAGTCCATCTTCCAACTTAGGGTTTCATCAGGGAGGTCTGCAATGATGATTTTTTATTAACTGTACATCATAATTCAATGGCGTACATCAGTACCATCCACATGGCCATATCGGGAGAAAGAAATAAAGCTTTAACTCCCTGGGTGACCATTTATACGCAAGGTGAATTTGAACAAGTTACGTATTTTCAGTGGAACTTGGAGTCCTTGACCAAGAGACGTCCCCATAGTTTTTCTCCGGGATATAGGGAAGACACTCCTTATCTCAGACACCAACTCAAAGAGTGTGTGGGGATTCAGTGCTGGACATGTTCCCCAACCTGCAGAAGGAGTTACGCTCTCTAGCACAGCATAGGACAGTGGGCAAGATATTGGCAAAAGCCGGCTAGTTAGAGAGAAAGGGTGCATATGCTTTCCCATAGGTATGGTGAAACACTTTGTAAACTATAACGGACAATGCCAGTTAGAGTTCCTATCCAGGCATGTAGTCAGGTGCTTTCTTTGCAGAGTACCCCAGGATCTGCTGTGCACAGGCTCACATGTGCACGTGGAGAGGACATGCATTATTAGGATGACCACAGGACAGTGTGGATGGCTCAGCTCTGTGTAGGTACATTTACAGTTTCCCACCAAAGCCTATTTTAATGGTAAGGGGGAATGAACCCAATAAATGGGTACTATGGGCTCTATGATAGGACCGTGATTCTTTAATTTCTTTCCCCCGAATGCACACATGGGCAGAGTGTGACTCCCTACTCACTACTTAGGAGGCGGTGTGGAGCAAACTCCACGCCAAGGCTCTTCAAATTCATTGGGAATATCACTGTGAGGTGAGCACGTTCGAGGTCTTGAGGGCGACTCCTCTTTTTCCCCAACAAATCCATCCATAGCAATAAGATATTTTACATAATATGATGTCAGAGATCAATCAAAGGTCTTTAAAAGTCAAAATGCCTTGTGTTCATTAGGAAAATATACATGCACCGGCAAACCCACATCTTAGATAACTTCCAAAAGGAAGAATGATTCATTACAAGAATTGCTTTAATGTCTTAGTAAATGAGGATATTTATGGGTGAATTATACGTTATAGTAAAAACAAACAAACAAAAAAACTAAGATCCAGACACAATGCCTCACATTGAATATAGTTTAAAAAGCCTGATAATGTCAGATTTTAATTTCCCCTTCATCTTAGATATCATTTAACCTAGGAAAAGAGGGAGATGCTGGATATATTCTGACACATTTTAATTAACTTGAAAACCTGTTTAATCAGCTCAAAACCTTGACAGCAAAGTTCAAGCCCTAATTACTGGCTTCCTTGGAAGAGATCCAAAGCAAGTTGAGAAGACTTTTAGAACATTCCTCGGAAATTCTTAACTGTGGAGTGGGGGTAAAATTCAAATTTAATATTCAGGTGAGTAAAAATTAGCATACCACCATGAAAAAACCTTAGAACAGGATAGGACGTGATAATAATTTATGTTATTTTCTAAAATACGTTTTTGTTACTGTGTATTTCCTTCATGTTTATAATGAAAACACGTGGAAATCTCCAGCCTGTTACACGTTCCCTCTGCTTTCGCTCAGAAGCCTGCCCAGAACCCCGTTTTCTGCTGTAAATTCCAACAGGGTAGCCACTAAGCACAACTTGACTGAGCACTTGAAATGTGCAGCATCTGGACCAAGACATGCTTTTGTGCAAAATGCACACCCACCCTAAAGACTTAATATAAAAAATGTACACGATAGACCTCACTAATGTTATATTGATTACATGATCAAATAGTAGTTCAGGTATACTGAGTTAAGAGTGGTGTATTATTAAAACAAACATTTTCCAGGGACACTTGGGTGGCTCAGTTCAGTTAAGCATCTGCCTTAGTCTCAGAGCATGATTTGGGGGTTTAGGATTGAGCCCCAGGAAGGGATCCCTACTCTGCAGGGAGTCTGCTTCTCCCTCTGCCTCTGCCCCTTTCTTTTCCTCTTCCCCTCCCTGTGCTTATGCTCTCTTTCTCTCTCTCAAATAAATACAACCTTCCCTGCCCTGTCTCACTTTCCCATTCACCTAACCTTAGATTTCAAACAACCCACTTCCTCTGAACACGAATCACCATGTGCACTCATGGAGGAACCCAAACTAAAGCAAACGATACGTCCTAATACCTCCCCCTCACAACTGACATAAGAAATCCTGTTTTACCTTTCTGGTCATGCTCAGTAGGTGCAAAACTATTCTTCTCAAAATATTTGCATAAAGACATATCACACAAAAGTCAAAAGTAAAACTTCCAATGGGTGTATTTATTGTACTTTCAATAAAATTACAAAAAAAATTGCATTCTTGGAAGCCTTTCAAGACAAGTAAGTGCTACAGTGCCCAGAATCACAAATTTTCAGGTAGAAACTAGCAATCTTACTCTCCAGAAAGAATTACAGACTTCAAAAATGCCCTGAAGACTTCAATAACATACCCTCAACGACATGATTCCCATGGTGATTAGATAATGAAATCTGGTTCAAAAGACATGCGTATCATGCTTAGCGAAATAAGTCAAGCAGAGAAAGACAACTATCATATGATCTCCCTGATATGAGGAAGTGGTGATGCAACATGGGGGCTTAAGTGGGTAGGAGAAGAATCAATGAAACAAGATGGGATTGGGAGGGAGACAAACCATAAGTGACTTTTAATCTCACAAAACAAACTGAGGGTTGCTGGGGGGAGGGGGTTTGGGAGAAGGGGGTGGGATTATGGACATTGGGGAGGGTATGTGCTTTGGTGAGTGCTGTGAAGTGTGTAAACCTGGTGATTCACAGACCTGTGCCCCTGGGGATAGAGTATTATGCCTCCATCAGAAAGGATGAATACCCAACTTTTGTAGCAACATGGACGGGACTGGAAGAGATTATGCTGAGTGAAATAAGTCAAGCAGAGAGAGTCAATTATCATATGGTTTCACTTATTTGTGGAGCATAACAAATAGCATGGAGGACATGGGAACTTAGAGTGGAGAAGGGAGTTGGGGGAAATTGGAAGGGGAGGTGAACCATGAGAGACTATGGACTCTGAAAAACAATCTGAGGGTTTTGAAGGGACGGGGGGTGGGAGGTTGGGGTACCAGGTGGTGGGTATTATAGAGGGCACGGATTGCATGGAGCACGGGGTGTGGTGCAAAAATAATGAATACTGTTATGCTTGAAATAAAAAATAAATTAAAAAAAAAAAAAAAAAAGACATGTGTGGAATCGTTGGAGACGTGACTCAAAAAGGTATTTTGAAATAAACAGAGTGTGAAGGCTTCCATGTTATTATTTAGCCTTTTGTGTTACTTGCTACCCATTTTTAAAGGGATGGCACCATATATATGTGAAGTACGTTCACGGTTGCGCAACAGGTCTCTAGAACTTTCTCACCTTGCAAAATGGAAACTCTACTGCCATTGGACATGTCCCCCTCCCCTAGCAACCACAACTCGACTTTCTGTGTTGACGAATCAGACTAATTTAGATACCTCATATAGCGGATTCATGTAGCATGTGTCTCTTGTGATTGGCTTAATTCACTTTGAATAATGTCTTCAAGGTCCATGCACTTGGAAGCATGAAATAACATTTCCTTCTTCTTATTAAGACCGAAGAACATTCTATTCATCCACTGACGAGTACTTGGAATTTCCACATCTTGGATATTATGAACAATGCTGTAATGCACACGGATACTCAAATGCCTTGTTGACATCCTGCTTCAAATTTTTCTAGATATAAATTATTTAGAAGTGGATTTCTGGGTCATGTGATGATTCTATTTTTTTTTTTTTAATTTTTGAGGTATCCCCAAAACAGACTCACCAAAAAACCTATACCATTCTCCAGGCCCACTAAACAGTGCAAAGGACTCACATGTCTCTACACCCTCACCAACACTTGAAGGGTTTTTTGGTGAGTCTGTTTTAATACTCAACACCATAATGGACACGCAATGATATTTCATTGGAGTTATGCTTTGCATTTGTCTAATCAGTACTCATGTGGAGCATCCTTTCATATTATTATTGGACACTTGTATATCTTCTTCGCAGAAATGGGTCTTCAAGTTTTTGACCATTTTTTTTTTTCAATTATGTTCTTGGTGTGGTTTTGTTTGTTTGAAGTAGGACCTATGTCCAGGGTGGAGCCCAACAAGGGCTTGAACTCAACCCCGAGATCAAGACTTGGGCTGAGATCAAGAGTTGGACACTTGACCAACTGAGCCATCCAAGTGCTCCTTGGGTTTTATCTGTAATGTAGAGTTGTAGGAGCCCTATATATTCTGCCCATTAACCCTTTATCGAATGTATAATTTACAAATATTTCCCCCATTTTGTAGGTTGCCTTTTCATTTTGTTGTTTCCTTTGCTCTGTGGATTTCAAGTTTGATGTAGTCTCACTTAGTCTGTTTTTACTTTTAATTCCTCTGCTTCTGATGCCATAGCTAAGAAATCATTGCCAAAGGCAATGGAATGAAGCTTATCCCCTACATTTTCTTCTAAGAATTTTATACTTTTAAGTCTTGGGTTTACATTTTTAATCCAGTTTGAGTTAACTTTTGCATATGGTTTAAGGTACAGTTTCAACCTCAATCTTTTCCATAGGGATATTCAGTTTTTGCAACACACTTTGTTAAAAAAAGACTATCCATTTCCCTATTGTGTGGTCTTGGCACACTGGTTGAAAATGACCTGACCATATGCAACAGGTTATTTCTGGATTCTCAATTCTGTTCCGTTGTCCTCTATGTCTACCTTTAAACAAGCAGGACACTGTTTGGATTACAGGAGCTTTGTAATACATCTTGAAATTAGGAAGTGTGAGGCTTCGGGATTTGTTCTTCATCAAGAATGTTTTCGCTATTTGAGGTCCCTTGTGAGTCCGTATTAATTTTATGTTTTATTGTCCTACTCCTGTCTTCTTTCTTTCTTCCTTTCCTACTTCCTTTCTTTCTTCTTATCTTTCTTTCTTTCCTTCAAGAGAGCGGGAGAGAGATCAATCATGTGAGTGCTGGGAGTGGAATGAACAGCGAGGGAAAGACAGAATCATAAGAGGCTCCACACCAAGCACAGAGCTGGACATGGGGCTTGATCTCACCACTCTGAGGTCATGGCCTGAACTGAAACCCAAAGTCAGATGCTTCACCCGCTGAGCCCTCCAGGCACCCCTGTCGACCTGGAACTGTGATAGGAATTGCATTGAATCTGTAGAGTGTTGTGTGTTGTGTGAACATTGTAACAATACTGTCTTCTACTCCATGAGCACAGGATGACTTTGCATTTATTTCTGTCTTCTTTAATTTCTTTCAACAATGTTTTCCAGTTGGACGTGAACAAGCGTTCATCTCTCTGGTTTATTCCTAAGTATTTTACTCTTTTTAATGCTGCTTTAAATGGGACTGTTTTCCTAATGTCCTTTCCAGAGAGTTCGCTGTTACTGTACAGAAAGCAAGCAATTTTTGTGCCTGGATTTGTGCCTGCATCTTGTAGCTTTGCTGAATTCAGTTATTAGTTCTAACACTTTTTGCATGGAACTCTTAGGGTTTTCTACATACAAGATCAACATTTGCATTTTTTTTACCCTTCATTGTTGCGTTAATGCCCTTGTCCATGCCAAGAGACATGATTTCTGCAATGCAGAGCCCTACAAAGACAGCTGCATAATTGATTCATTACTTTTTAAAAAATCAAGCAAAAGGCTGAATGCAATAAGCACAATTCCAAGCTGTTGGGATGGCTGAGCCTTTCGAGCCTCTCAGTGGGACGTTTCAATCACGAAGTAAAGCAGGGAGAACCGCTCCCGCCTGTGTGCCTGGCTGGTTCCCCACCTGTTGGCAATGATGGGCTTTTATTCACATCCCAGGATCAGAAACATAAAATGTATTCAGAAAGCACCACGGGGACAAGAGAAGGCAAAAGCACTCCAGAATTTTTGGCAGTCTCATCCATTCTACAAGTAAGTTGTTAAAATGAGCCAATTTTCCCCCAGTGCTGGCTACTTACAGCTTGACTGTTTCTCTCACAATGGTGGGGTTTTAACCTAAAGCGTGGATGGAATGCACAAACCTGTGTGAGCACATCTTCCGGAAACACCTCCCAACAGGCATCAGGACCATGACAGTGAAATTCCGAGCTGCTAATTTTTACCCTTATTACCTGTCAGTCACTACAGTAGACAAGGAGGTTAAAGCAAGGATCATATTCCCAGCCTAGCAAGAAATGTCACTGTGAAAAATTTAAAGAGCATTATTCTAAAGTCACAGGGAATGAAGTTCAGAATCGCCCCCTGCATTGAACATGAAAGACACTGGAGAAGGACGGACGGGGTACGGGAAGGCAGGAGAGGACCATGGTTGCCTACATGTTGGTCATCTTTGCCCATTGGGATAGAATTTGGAAAGAGTGGACTAGAGGCATGTGAGTTAAGGAAACCTCAAAGATTCCAGTTGGAGGAAGCACCTTTATCTTTTTATTAGCGAAAGGCAAGACCGCATCCCTAACCTCGACTAGTTGCCTCCCAACGGACCCCTCGCCGTGCAGGCTGTCATGTGACCAAGGGCCAGAGGAAGGCATGGAAGCAAAAGCGTTGAGCCTCAGTATGAAAACCTCCCACGCTCATTCAACTTCTACCAACTGGAAGCCCCAAGCACAGAAAGCTTGGAACGTTGGCGGGGAAGATGGTGCTTCCATAAGACACAGGGACTCTGGGTCCCCAGTCCTGCATGGGGGGGAAGAAGCCTGCCATTCAGACACACATTCTGTGACCTTTCAGCATTCGGTACATATGTGCACCTGCGTTTTGCCAGCTCATGGAATAATTAACTGTGTAAGGTCCAATAAGATATTCAACGTGTCTCATGCTATTGACTCCCCAGAAACGATCGTATTAGTACAACTAGAAAGAAGGAAATAAAGCACTGAAAAATAAAAATGGTTTGTGTGCGATAATCAGTATTGCCTTGATCATCATCGCATTCGAAGTTGAAATTAGATAATTATCCGCTGTGTATCACCTGGCATTTTAATACTGTATTTCACTGATTCTAAGGAACAGACTTAAAGTTGGCGTGTGTCTTAAAATTGATGGACTGTGTTAAAGTGACCTTTTAAAACAATTTCTTGGTGGCATAGAGAGGCTCACTTTTAATCAGTACCATCTTAGATTTGAGGACGTGGCATGTCGAGTGCTAGATGCTGGGATTAGAACTACCACAGAGTTTTTCCTCCTGAGGATTAGGACACCCTTCCCTGAGCCTTCTGACTTACATTACCCGCGGAAAGCTAGGGTATTATGCGGTCTTGGAAGTTATCAACCAGCCCTGACTATAGGCTACATCTCATGGCGGTCGACTGTCTGAACATGACATCACAATAGAACCTCCCAAATTCCCCAAGCCAAGTGCACCACCTGAGGCTCAAAGCTTTTACAGAACAGTGTATGTAAAGGTTTGATTCTGTCCTTAGCTGTAACAGTACGGATATGGAAATATAGAGAGGAGTTACAGTCAGCTCCGAAAACACCCATGAAATCATGTTTAGACAATGGCCAATTTCTATAAATCTTGGTCAATGCATTTTGTATGTCTCACTGATCTACAGCATCATAAAAAAATACACAATAATTCAACAGATGGTTGATCTCTGCATTAAACATGACATCTAGAAGCTAAAATAAACATTTGGAAACACGAATGTGGCCTCGGTGTCTACTCTCCCAGGACACATGATGAGGATAATATTTGTAAAAATATACATGAAATCCTTCCCTTCCATGGTTCATTCAGAGAACTCTCAACGCACTACAGAATCGGGAGAAAAATCAGAAAACAGGTCTCCTTATTCAGACAGGCCTGTTCTCTCTCTTGCGAATAGTTCGATCTAATACCCAATGCTGACATGAAACACAGTCCAGCAGACCATGTCCCCAGGTCTCCAAATCGTCTCCACGCCCGTTTTCACACATTTCATGAGCTGAGAATTTTTATTTTTTTTTATTTTTAAATGTCTGAAAAAGTTTTAAGAGAAAAATAATTTGCGGAACTCCCGACAGGAGAGGCTGGGTTATTAGGAGACCTCAAGGTGACTCCTAAAATGTTAAAATTTGAGTCTTGAGCCTAAAGAAAATAGATATCCTACATATTTATCAAGAACATTATGTCCATTTGAGGAAACACAGAGAAAAAGATTCATAAGTCAGAGGAGCCACGGGAAGTTTAGTTAAACAACACTGAACGTGGAGACATTAGTTTCCATGAGGCAAAACTCTGATGACACGTTAGCGGGAACCCCAAACCACTACAAACGGAAAGAGAAGACAAAGGCAAGTCTACACTAGTTTTCTAAAGTGGACACTTGCTTAATCACAGAAGCCGTGCTGCTTGTGTGTGTCTGTGTTTTTTTATAATTGACCTAATGACTCGTGCTTGACCTACATCCCAGTCCTTGAAGGCATCAAGACCAGGAAGACCACGTCAGCCCCTTCACTCCCCACAGGGGAATAGACATTCTAGGGTTTTGCGACGGAACAGAAAAAACCCTTCCGCGGCCCACATATCACCGTCATCAATTCATGAATATCCAACTATCAGCCGTCAACGGCACGGTTCACGTGGACATTTTCAGCTCTTTATTTTACTATCATTGCACAATGATTCCGTAGAGAGGACCTTAACTTGGTAACATTCGGTTTCCTAGAAACAAACGTGCCCTCCTTGGGCACTGCCCTGGTCTTTCATGGTGGAAGAAGACGTGACAGGAGGGGGAGTGTGGCTTTTCCCAGGGCCAGTCAAAACACATTCCCAAAAGGCTGGTATCTAGCCTTCGTAATAGGGGGTGACGTCCAAGACTGAACATTCACCAAGCTCCTCGCTGCCCACGCATGTCTCCTAATGGTTCAGTGGGGAACAGGGTGAGCAGCTCCAGAGGGCCTGGGCGTCCAAACATTTGCAAGGTGAGGGATGTTTGTGAAATACAACGGCATCAGATGAAATCTCCCAAGGCAAAAGTCATACTGATCAATCAAGACCATGCATTTAGCCGTCATTAAACTGATTTGCATCGAGATCTGTGATCACGGGCTATGGACAACACAATCCATCATCTGTATGTTTATCTCATCCGTGACCACGTGCGGCCCAATGCACACACGGGGGTTTTCTGATTCTGGTGTAACTAGTGCTGATGGCCTTCTCGGGTGTGATCTCCATCACCACGGCCTCACGGACAGCCTGTCACAAGCAGTCACCCCCGTCATCCTTCCTGCACTTCCCATCGCCCGAAGGCCCGTTACTCTGCTCTGACTTCATGCCGAGCCCAAGCGCATTCCACTGCGGGTGACCTGAACACGAGAATACGGATTGCATTTCCCATACGACGTGCAACGCTTCTGTACTAAAGAAATCACTCTGGCTTCTATGGCTCTGAGTCATTTGACGGGAACATAGATATGACAGAGATGTTCTGATTTTTATTTCAAACTGTGCAGTGACTAACACAATTCCTATTGAAATATCCTATTCCTATGGGAATAACTAGTAGGTTGGAGACCTTGAGGCCAGCATCCAACAAGGACAAAGACATCTCCAGGATGCAAGCAGCAGGGACTGACCGTCCCAGTGTCTCATTTGAGGGCCCTTCCTGGGATGAATTAGCTGAGGCCCTTTTCCTGCTCCATTTAACACCCAAATTCTCCAAAGAGATGAACCAACTAGTCTAATTTCCAGGACACGCTCACCCCTTCAGGATGCCAATGCAACCCTCTCCACCCCCAAAAACTCCAGGATCGTATCATCAGGGATAGGATAGGTAAAAAGGCAAGGGATCCCACCCGAAAACTCGTCTGAAATCCCTGGTCTCGGGGGCACCTGGCTGGCTCTGTCAGTACAGCATGCAACTCTGGATCTTGGGGTTGTACATTCGAGACCCTCAGCGGGTGTAGAGATTATGTTAAAATTAAATTAAGTTAGTTTGGATTAGATTAAGTTAAATTTCTTGTCAATTATTATCCAGAAAAAAACAAAGAAACAAAACAAAACCCTGTCTTCATACACACATTTTCAAAATCTTGCCCTATGTTGCATGTTGAATTTCAAGTACCAAAAAAGCCTTCTTCATTCCCCTTAAGGAGGAGACAACTTAGAGCCCCGTCTCATGGATGTCACGCACATGGCCCTACCCTCTCTGGGTGTGTTTGGGCTGACCTCCATCTGCAAAGAAAGTCATGGGGACATTGAACTAGCACAGGCAGCGTGGCCTGCCACGTCAGAGGGAATGACAAAGAAGTAAGGTGTTGACTTCACAAGTGTCACTAGAGAGGACAGAACGAGACGGGAGATACAGCAGGTGAGGCCTCCAGGTGACATGCCGTGTTCCTCTCTTGTCTCCTTCACCACCTGGTCGAGACTCGATACCGTTGGGGGAGCCCTGGGATTCCCAGGGCTTCTTTCCTTGGTGGAACAGGCGACGTACGAAAGCAATGGAGACGCTGTAAGCCCACGGCCGGCAAACAAGAAGCCGTAGCTTCGCAAGAGTGCTGCGGAAAAGGTGTCCAGCTGAAAAGTCACTTCGACACGCAGCAGTCTCAATCATGCACGTTCAGAGGCAACTTCCAGGAAAACAGACATGTTCAGAATGTCTCATTAGAGACCCTCATGAGCAGAGACACAAGAAGGACAAACAGGCAGAGCGTAATAAATACAAGCCCCCAGTAGTTTGAAGACTAATCAGACTATTAAGTTACGAAGGTAGGAGGACGTTGATGTAGAACTATCTTGAGCTTTTGCATAACGCTAGGAATTCTTGCTGAAAACTGTGCTATTCCCTTTCACCTGTATGGTAAGACACATTGCGTTTCCCTGGTGATGGGTTGCGTGTGCTCTAGGATGGAAATGTTACTTTGCACAAACATTCTTCAAATTCTCTTCCGAGACCATTTTTTCATCTTTTTAAGGATCATTGTAGAATGCTAAGGCTACATGTACATGACACTTTAAACTGTTCCATATTGGGACGCCCGAATGGCTCAGTCATTAAGCGTCTGCCTTCAGCTCAAGTCATAATCTCGGGGTCCTGGGATCGAGCCCCACGTCAGGGTCCCTGCTCAGTGGGGAGCCTGCTTCTCCCTCTCCTATTCCCCCTGCTTGTGTTCCCTCTCTCGCTATATCTCCTCTCTCTGTCAAATCAATAAATACAATCTTCTAAACATAAATAAATAGATAAATAAAATGATCTGTAGCGGGACTTCATCCCAAAGAGTCATTTGTGGAAGGAAAAATCACGTCTTTTTAGATGGTAAGTCTATTACCAGGGCTAGTGAAGTAACCAAGGCCAAAACCAGAAGAAGGAAATGTGAGTACAAAACACAAACCTCACCTGTGCTAGGTTTGACTGTGGGGATTATTTCTGCTGGAGCTCTTCCACAAGGATGGGGAAGATGAGTTAAACTAATGAAAAATGTATAATAAAGGAAACCATAAGCCTATAGATTTATATGTGATGATTGCCAACAGTAACAGAGGAAGAGTATCATAGGACAAAACCAATTACCGATTTATTATGATAGAGATGTGCTGAGCAGGAAAAACGAGAGTTTGTGCTCTGCGAGGCTCATCAACCAGCAAACATTACTGATTCATGGACGCCCAGTTTGGTTGAGCTGATGTAACCTACCACGCTCTCTTGAGAGACCGACCTTTCTTCCTTTTTGATGTACCACGACCAAATTCTTTATTTTCAGGCAATGTGTACAGTTTACCGATTTACTAGTAAACAGGCTCCTCCGTCTGGGGACAGCATTCCGCTTATAAATAAACCATTAAAAAAAAACATAAAATTAATAAAAAGGAATGGCTAGGGATATTTGGACACAAAATTAAGGTCATAAATTAAGGCAAATCTTCCGTCGGACGTGCGTTTTTATGACCCAGACTGTGTTTTATTACAGAGAACTAATGTGACCATTTGTCGTAAGTGAAATAATTCTCCACGTGATATCCCTACCCCATAGAAGTTGGACATTTCTTCATCTTTAGCAGTATTCTGTGCTTAAAGGCATAAATCCCTGTTTAAATACGGCCTCAGAGCTCGATGTGTAATCTCTAGTGGGTTACGTCATCCTGTCTTACACGTGCAACATGAAATGCCTTAATAGTCAATCCCCAGGTTTTACCAGACTTTCCTAACGTGCAAGAAACCAACCACGTTAACCTTTTTGTCGAGGCAACTAACAGAACACCGTGTACTTAGAGATGGGGAGAAATTGATTTCAAGACAGTTCTGACGTATTCCTCTATTCCTGTTACAGAGGAACCCGCCTGATGTGATCCAAGGTTGATGAGAGAGGACATTTGCAAATGACAATAATCGATCTGGGTCCCTCCTCGAAGACCTTTACTTGCACATGTGTCTTTTCTACAAAGAAATGTTTCTATTATAGGTAGTTCTGTGTTTCTCATGCTTGGCACTCCTAGCCTCGGGACTGGTTCATTTTTGGTTGTAGGTCAATATCCTGTGTGTTATAGGATGTTGATTTTAGCAACCTTCCTGGCCACTACCCCTTGGTAGTGTCTGTTAAGGTCTTTCCCACCCAATCACGTAAACCAAAAACATGGGCAGACATTACCAGGCATCCCCTGGGTGAAAAGCCCTCAAATCGACAACCAGTGCCACGAATGAAGATGAACACAGGTCCAGAGCTCAGTGGGCCTGTGCAGAGAGAAAAATAAAGATGGCCTCACTCTCCCCTAGAGTTCCGTTCAAGCCAACACAAACCCTGTTTCCTGGGACAGTTTACTGTTATTTTGGTTTTTAAGAGTCTGCGTTTCTATACCACCACGGGGTTTTAAGCATTTCAACACAATTCTGGAACCTTCATGTCTTCCTAGGCCCGTGATGTTCCTCTGTCTTACCAACGAAGGACTCAAGTGAAGCCAGTCTAGGCATGTTTCTCCGAACAGTGTACGCGCCCATGCCCTGGGATACAGGTAACCCGCACATTGTGTTTTCGCCGATCTGCGGTGCAGACAGACAGTGGGCATTTCTAACCAGCTCCCAGGCAACACGGATGGTGCCGTTGCCAGGACAGAACGTGGAGGAGAAGACAATAAGCCCTGCCCAAAGTCCCAGCGCTAGACACCCCTGCAGTCATAACCGACAGCTGCATCTGTTTCTCATACAGGCTACGGTGTCTCATCGTACCCGCGGGTGTCGGTGTGCACACCAGGTGGGTGGCTTTGCCTCTTCTCTGAACCTCCCCGGTCCGTAGCACTGTGCCCCCAATCCTAACACAACAGTGCTCAGCCGTGGTGACCGTGGATGCACACACTCCGTCTAAATGAGTTCACACGAACTGGACAACATTCGGATCTCTCTCCTGTTTGTACACTCAGCTCATAGGCACAGAGTGCATCACCTTCCGGCGGCCCAGCACGGACCACAGCCTCGATTCAAAGATGAAGGGGATACAATCCTTTGCTCCCCACGTCTGGCTTTCACTGAGAAGGTCCACGCATGAATGCATCGTTACACAACAGCATGCCAGGCTTAACCCTGAAGACGGAGCAGGGAAATTACCGGGGCCAAGATCGGAACCGACCACCCATCGCCACATCCATGAGAAACTGGACCCCGGTCACAGCCCTTGGTTCTGCGGCCGAGGCAGTCTGGAGTCACGGCTTGAGACTGATGTGTTGTATTGTGAACCCAGCTTCCTGGCTCTGCCCAACAAGCTGGCAAGGATAGCGTAGGTTTATTCTTGAAAATAAGTGACAAACCATAGAACCAATGGTAAGTCTCTTTAGAGAGGATCCTATGAAATTATCTGTCCATCCCATTAAGGGCTATACTCATCCCATTAAGGGCTATACTCATCCCATTAAGAGTTTTCCAACATGGATGTATCCAGGCAATGATGAGCTACGTACTGAAAATTTCAGAAAAATGGTACATAACGATCTCCGCGGTGGAAAATGCTGCCTATGCACCATGCGGGAGGTAAACATGACCCTGTCTATGTTACGGAACACGATCCCTTCATAAAATCAGGAGTTGACCTCAAACCTTCCCAAGAGGATTTCAGACTTAAAGAATGAATCACAGCAACATCTATCTGATCCCGAATTATTTGCAACGTCACTCCGAACTTTTCTCGCCTGTACCTTGAGCATCATTCGTTCTGCGGATACACGCCTGTTCCGCGTCATGAATGAGCTCCGACGCTGCTGATCGCTCGGGGAATGATGCCGGGATAATGCAGAAGTTGCGCTGCTTCATATAAATTTTATTCCAGAGATTAATGTTTTATACCAGGGAGCCTCAGCCACAGAATACAAAGTACACGGACATGGCGAAAAGCAATCAGCCACACAGGAAAACAGAGAGATGGAAACAATTTCCATTCAGGCCAAGATCTCTTTTTGGCCCGGGCAGCCAGATACCCCCTCCATCAAGGACACGCTTATCAACTCACTTTCCCAGACTATAGTCTTCCAAATCCTTCCCTACGTCCTAGCCTGTCAAGATTTCATTATCTAGGGGCGCCTGCGGGGCTCGGGAGGTTAAGCCTCTGCTGTCCGTTCAGGTCCTGCTCTCAGGATCCTGGGATCGAGCCCCGCATTTGGCTCCGGGCTCAGCAGGGAGTCTGCTTCTTCCTCTCCATCTGTTCTCTTTCTCTCTCAAATAAATAAATAAAAATCATTTTTAAAAGATATCATTATTTAATTTTCAATAATAGCCTACACTCATCTTTGCAAACACTTAAAATTAGTACTTCCAAAACAATATTTTAGTATATGTGCTGCCGAAGCGAGCACAGTACTTCCAAAACAATAAAAGAAAACAAAATAAAATAAAATGAGTACTTCCAATGTGTTTCATTTCCTAGTAGTTTTGATACCATTGTATTGACTTTTGTTGTTATTCAGGATACAAAGTACCGAAGGCTTTGAGAAAGAAGTTCCTGATTTATTTTCAACAGGAAAACAGCCCAGCTCTTTTTTGGGGCAATTTATTTTTCTGATTACAACATTGATCTTTTGGGGTGGGTATGGACGAGGTAACAGCAAACAAAACAAAAACACCCAGCAAATAAAATACATGACCTTTGTATTTGCCCTGAAAGTATCCATTTGCTCCAATACCTTTACGTTTCCTGCCATGAAAATAACAGAATCCACGTTTCCCTGTATTTATCCCCGGAACCACACGTCTCTGGCTATCTGTCCTTTCACGACCAGATTTCATAACGTAGGAGTCGTTAACACGCATGTCCTTCCCACTACTGTCCGTCCACTGCTCACCCTACCTCACTCTGGTTGCATCTCAACCCATACTCTTAACCCCTTCCAGCATGGGCCACGGATGACAGTTTTGTGACCCAGCCGTCAAAAGCCCAGACACAGCCCACATGTCCTTCTGTAGGAGGGTGGATACAGAGACACAAGTACTGGAGACACAAGTCCTGGAGAAGTGACCCACGGGTTCATGCAACGGGTGCGTTGGAGATGTCTGCACGGACATCTAGAGGAGGGGGTGGGGAAGCGGCAGGAGCGCTCATGGAACTGTCCTTTGTCTTGATGGAATGGTGTTGCGCAACTGTAGACCCCCATCGATGTCCCCAAACCGACCACGTTGACCACTTAAAAGGGTTAACTTGACCCGATGCAAGTTACAGCATAATGAACCAAGTTAAAAAAGAGTGACCTGTTTTGGTCCCGCGTCTACGGGGAAGTTCTCTGCCGCATTCTGCGGCTCTGTCTTCCCAGTCCTCCCTAACTTGTCAGTGTTTCTCGGTTTCCTGCCTGGTCCTGCGTTTCCTCCACCTCCTCCCACGAAGCTTGCCAATTCCTCCCCAAGGATGCAGCTTTGCGGCATTCTCTTCTGACCCTCCTGGCGTTCTGCTCTTACCAGCTTCTGCAAGCAACACCCAGATGAAGGGCCAACTTCCCCAGAACTCCCCTGTACCTGGGAGCCATGCCTGAACTTATGCCCACAGGTCGCGTTCCTGCCCATCACGCGGGCTCTGCAAGGTGACCCTTCCTTGCTCTCCAGCTGGACCGAAAGCATCGCCGTTTCACACAGACTGAGGGAAGACCACGGCTTTGTCACTGACTCCTCTTCCTCACCACCGCACCCCCCATCGGATGAGCAAAAAGCGGGAAGGCGGCACCTGCCACCTCCAACCCACGTGTACGGACACGGCCTGGGCTCTTCTCCCTGCCTGGGATGCCCGTCGGCCACCGAGTCCTTTGGAAGCAACGGACAGACTCCCTTCTGCATGTCAGCGCTCAGCACTTAATTGCGAGAGACTCTCAGCCTCGATGACAGAAGCGAAACTCCCAACACGTTCTCAAGGCTGGAGATGCTCATGGGTATGTGGAGTTTAAAAAAAAAAAAAAAAGAAATCATTTATTATATATTAAGTGCAGAGACTGAGTCTATAAAGACGCATTCTCTAGGCTCAATCTCCAGGCCCCATCCTCCTCCTTGAGGAAACAGTAAATAAATTTAATAATAATAAGTAAATAAATTTAATAAAACGGCTCCTCGCATCCAGCCGGCAAGGATACCGCCGGCGACACCTGGGTTTCTGAAACACGCGGCTTGGAAAAGAGGGAGCGCGTGTGATCTGGGAGCGGTTCGCTTGTCTCTCTCTTTGATTGTCCCTGAAGCAAGGCTGTAATTTTGCTCTCTTTCTCAAGTTGAAAATCAATGCTGAACATAAGTGACTCTTCTATGGTGACACCCAAAAAAAAAAAAAAAAAAAAAGACTGTTTACAGCGAGAAATAAAATGCTCAGAGAGACGCCGTCGATACGACCCAGATGTATTTTTGCAGCCTGGCAGAGGCATATGTGACAAATAAAAATCGCGAGATGTTCAAAGCTTACAACGCGATGCTTGGCTGCCATATACTTTTCGAAAGGATTCCCCTGTATCTATCACAAATGGATTTATGCTCCGTGTGCACGAGAACACGGAGGACCGACTCTGGTATCGAACTTCAGTAACGCAAACATTCCGTGCACTGCCGTCACCACGCTAACCATTATATCCTCGGACCCCAGTCCCCATCACCCTGCTGCCCCACCACCTCACCGCAGCCCCTGGCAACCGTCATTCTACTGTCAGTGCTTACGAGTTTAACATTTTTTAAAAAATTTATTTGACAGAGAGAGATCACAGGCAGGCAGAGAGAGAGAGGAGGAAGCAGGCTCCCCGTGGAGCAGAGAGCCCGATGTGGGGCTCGATCCCAGGACCCTGAGATCATGACCTGAGCCAAAGGTAGAGGCCTTAACCCACTCAGCCACCCAGGTGCCCCGAGTTTAACATTTTTTTTTCCAATTTATTTTTTTAAAGATTGCACACAGAAGTGGTATCATACCATCTTTGTCTTTCTCTGTCCGGCTTGCTACCTACAGTTTCACACCCTTGGTCTGCATCTATGTGCCTGCATAGGACACAACGTCCTCATCCAGCGTTAAAGCTGGATCACAGTTGCTCATTTCTCTCTCTCTCTCACGTCCTTGACCGATTCACCGATTCATAATCATGTAGGAAAGGGGAGAAAATCACTGATGAGGCAGGGACATTCTTTGCTAAAACGACCGAACTCGATTCTCACGGAAAGCAGACCTGGGCGATCACACAGCCCCTGGGGAATGACGGGGACACGGAAGGGCAATGAGATACGGCGAACAAGGGATCCCGGCCAAACGAAATGATTTATGCCAATGCTGGGCTCCCGGAGGCCATGCCCTAGCACGACACCCTGTGGGACTCAAAGGGGTCCGATCACAGTTTGCTGAAGGACAGGATCCGTGTCAAGATTTCCTACGCTGGCAAAAGCAAATATCTGAAGTGTGCGTTATACAATAACCATACTAACAAGCATGCCTGTAGTGTTATCACAGCCCATGAGACATTCTACGCGCTTCACAAATATTCCTGAAATCCTCATTATAACCACAAAAGAGGTCCTTGGATAATCCCATCTTAGAGCTGCAGAAACAGACTAACCTAGATGCCATGTGGCTCGCCTAGGATCATACATTTAATACGTGCAGAACGATCACCGAAAACCAGGCAACCGGCCTCCGTACTTCACACGTTAAAAAAAAAAAGAAAAAAGAAAAAAAAAAAAAGACTTTATTATTTTTTTAAGATAGAGAGAGCGTGCTCGAGGGAGTGAGGAAGGAGAGACAAGAGGCAGGGATAAAAGACAAACAGACTCCACTCGGACCACGGACCTGACACGGGACTCCATCCCATGAACCCAAGATCATGACCTGAGCCGAAATCAAGAGTCGGACGCTTAACTGACTTAGCCACCCAGGGCCCCCCTACTTTACACTCTTACTCATCGTAATATGTTAAGAAACGGAACTACATAAAGGACATCAACGAAGAAAATTTAATTGTTGAGGCCAGGAATCTTGTAACTGCATCAAAAAGCCAGGGGGATAATGGTTTCTTCCATGCAATCTTAAAAAAGAAAGAGTATTAATTACAGAAACAACTGTGTAGAAGAGTTTCCTTAAACATGACAGCAACATTCACAAGAAGATATTTCCGTGGGACTATGGACTCAGCGGGACAGACGGAGAGGGCCACACGCGCGGGCCCCATCTTTTGCCCGACAGAGTCTCGGAGGCGGGGAAGGCGTTTTGTGTGAAAATGGAGTACATGCACGCGGAACATGTTCAAAACACGGAAATCGTACTTCAGGGAAACTCAGTCCATTTTTCAACAAAGCACACATCAAATATAGCGAGTTCCACTTACAAAAGCCTTTCAATCTGACAGACCTGGCAGAGCATACACCGTATCAGGCTGTTTCTCAGAAAGTCACAAACCGTATCCTCATCATCTTTCTCTTTTCTGTTTACCAGACAAAACAGGGGATGCAGTAGATCCGAATCCATTAAATAGGTACCATCTGGACCCCACACGGCCCAACGAGAGAGAGAGAGAGACAGAGAGAGAGAGAACACTCATGCCGTTTCTAACCCAAAGTCCTTTTTCATTCCCTCTACCCATTTAACAGACCTATGGCAGACCACAGATAATTAACCACAAGAAGTTAATTCTGCTCCCTCGGCGCCCACAAAATCGAACGCTGAGTATGAAATGATCGTGCGTAGATGAGTCCACGTTCTGGAGATGAATGCATTCGAACGCAAATCTCTGCCATGCCTTCAAGGTGGTCATTTCTTTATAACATTAAGAATGTTTCTCTTAGAACCGTCTCCTCCAAAGTTGGATCCAGTCAGAACAGGAAGGTCCTACAAATGGACAATTCTGCTACAATTACTCCTTCGATGTGACAGTGACTCCTCCTGGTCCGTGATGCTACAAAATATCATCATCATCACCATCATCATCATCTCTGCTGAATGGAGGGGGTCCCCCAATGTGACCGTCTCTAGGACAAGGAACCCATGATAGACCTTGGCAAGGTCCTCATCTATGTTTTGAGGGAACCCAGCACAGGGAGCCGACCATCAACCTCACCATCGCACTGAGAACATCGCACTGATCGTGGGCATGTGTCTATATGATTCACACTCTCTTTGTTGGGCCAGCTGGGTGAAGGCACGGAGTCCCCGTTTTAAGAAAAACTGCTTTACGACAGGCATGTGCACCTGGAGGTTTGAATGCACGACTATTCAGGGGCCCCTGGTGCCTCAGTTGGTTAAGCCTCTGCCTTTGTTTCACTCAGGGGGCTCCGGTCATGATCCTGGGGTGTTGGATCTGAACCTGCTAAATGAGCAGGCTGCTTCTCAATGTCCTATGCTTTTCCCCCTGCTTGTGCGTGCTCTCTCCCTCACTCTCTCAAATAAATGAATAGCCTTCAAAATTCAGTAAATCTCTCAAATAAATAAACCAATTACAAGATGGAACCAATTAGACTAGATTTCAGTAAAACTACGTGTGGTACTTTGGTTTGGTGTTAATGTAGGTTATCTGGTTCTTTGCTTTCCGGAATGCATTTCGCTTGCCACAGGGAAAGTTCTGTGATGCTGGAAAGTTCTAGCACATTGGGAAGCAGCTACTGCAGAATCCTGGTTTGCTTCCAACGATTTGTTTTCTTTTTTGAGATTTCATTTATTTATTGGACAGAGAGACAGCGGGAGAGGGAGAAGCAGGCTTCCTGATGTAGGGCTCGATCCCAGGATCCTGGGATCATGATCCAAGCTGAAGGCAGACACTTAACAACTGAGCCACCCAGGTGCTCCTGGAAGGTTGGTTTGGGGCCCAAGACAGAATGCATGCACTCAAGTTGTCACCAATGCCCTAGACACACTTGGTAGACATGGCACCTGGGACCACACTCTTCAGCATCCTTCCAGAACAATCTCTTTACCAACCCCAGTCCCTAGGACAGGTACACACACAGCGTCAGGCAAAGAGCACTGGCATCTTCGGCAGATCCCAGCATTGTCAGGTTTAGACGTAGCATTGAAGACATGTGGTTTACGATTTCCCCGGCAGATTCCAAGTGATCCCTTGGGCACCAGGCAATCCCCAACAGGCTCGGGCTGTCCTGGTAGATCCAAGCAGTTCTTATGGGTACCCATGTATGCTGGAGGGCCTCTGTTGTCCTGGGGAGGTTCCAGTCCATCCTGGCGCTATCTGGGAAATCCCACGGAGTTCCAGTGGTCCTGCTACGTTCCAAACTGTCCCCCACGGGCAGTGGTTACCCTTGAAGGGTTCTCATCCTCCAGGTAGGTGAGAAACAAATCCCATAAGTAAATACTAGTTTCTATCAAACTGCTCATGTTGTCCTGCTAGGTTCCGTGGGATCTGCCTGGCCAGCAGTTTACTTATCCTCCCCAGCTCCTTTACGTGCTTCCTGGATAAAGACTTCTCAGTCTCCCGACTGCCCTCTTGGGAGTTTATACCATCCTGGCATTCCTCCCACTTAAGTAAGGTCTAATAGAAAATCCCCATTCAACTGTGTTTTCTTCAATTTTCTTTTTCTTTCTTTCTTTCTTTCTTTCTTTTTTTCTTTTCTTTTCTTTTCTTTTCTTTTCTTTCTCTTTCTTTTAAACATCCACTTGTAATACTTTTTCTTTTTTCATGTCATTCCTCTTCACTTGTTGTAGGTCATTTTCGTCCTTTTCTTTCCATTGTCTCCTTAACCACAATGAGAGCAACGAAGACATCACTTTCATCTCTCCTGACTGCTGCTTTTCAATATAACAAAGAGACCCCCTTTTTGGAATCTGAGCGGACGCCTCTGACCAGAAGGTAGGATCTATGATCAGCATTATGCTACACTCACATGTTTGAAATCCAAACGTTTTCATCCACCCTCCACCAAACAACCTGACCAGCGTCCTGGAAATCCCAGGCTCCTCTCTGACTTGACCCAACACCAAAGAAACAAAATCCCTCCTTGGTCCATATTGCACATGGCCCCTCACATTCAGCAATCGAACCATTATAGGGAAAAAAAAAACCCAAAAAACAAAAAACAAAAAGCAAAAAACAAAAGCCTCCAATCCTCCTGCTTCTAAGCAAAGAGACGTTAAAAATCTGGACCAGGTGTGGGTACAGCTTGAAGCACCTTAAAAGTCTTGGGCCGACCGAACTCGCAAAATCACCCGGCTGCTAACTAGAAGCTTTATTTAGCAAAATGTCAGCACCCGCATCATGGGTCTTGTTATGCCCAAGTTTTCATGTCCGAGAGATCACCAAGGAGCCAACACCGATGTAATCACACGAGGGTTTATTTGACAAGCTTAAGCTTGGGCCCAAGTATACCTGACACAGCAGAGTAGGGACTTGGACCCCGAACCAGATTACAGTCAGAGTTTTCACAGGCAGAGTAGGGGTGGATTCGGTGGTGGGTGAGGACAAAGGGGATTAGGGATGGTGTAAATCTCTAAGGAATTTTAGAAGCAGGGTCTCCAGGACCTTGAGGGGCTAGCTATTGTTGGGAGAAAGGTTATTTATTACCAGTAGTAAAAATCTTCCTGTGAGACCCTTTAGATGTATATCAATGGGCCATATGCTTGGGAATGATTCTCGACACCATCTTGGAGATCTAGAGATGAAGTTTCACATTTCTCCTATCAAGTGTCCTTGTTAGTGAGATTTGGATTTAGAAGAAATTTAACTTTATTTAGGGCTTGAGGAACTGAGTTATTTGCCTCTGGAAATTGTGCTATTGTTAAGATAGCTTCTTTGTTGTAGATCTCTAGGACATTGGTAAACCAAGGGAGACTCCGTCTTGCAGGCTTGTGATCTCTGCAAGTTAACTATTTGTTTATCGTTTAGGGCAGACAGGGGTGCCTGAGGAATGTCACACATATTACCAAGGGGAGCGGGTGGAGAGGGGGTGCAAGGTGCCAGCTTTTGCTTTGTCCTCAGCCAGCCTCCTGCTCCCTCATCCTAACTGATGAAGTTCTAGAACCTAGGTGAGGTTCGGTGGGCTGAGGTCCGGAGCCGATGACCAAGAAAGAATTCTTGAGACATCTTTGGTGCAAAAAGGTGGTTTATTAAAGCACGGGGACAGGACCCGTGGGCCAGCAGAGATGTGGCTGCCCAGGGCCTGTGAGGAGTGGCTGGTTATATAGACAGGAGTTGGGTAAGGTGAGGACAAAGGGGTGTTCAGAAGGGCTATGGGGGTAAAGAAGACTGTCAGGATATTGAAGGCCTGGTTACAATCAAGCCAAAGCCACTTTCCCTCTAATGAGGCATTAACATAAAGACAATTGGGAGTCTCTGGTGGAATGTTACATTCCTGCTATCAAGGGTCCTTGTGAATGAGATTTAGATTTAGAAGAAATTTAACTTTATTTACTTTTCTTTTTACCCCCGCCTCCTTTGTTTTTTTTATGGAGGGGAGGGTGACCTTAGGGCTTGAGGAACTGAGTTCTGTGTCCTTGGAAATTGGGTTATTGATAAGGTAACTTCTTTGTTGTAAATCTCAAGGACATTTGCAAACCAAGGAGACTCCTGCCTTACAGGACTGACTGTGATCTCTGCAAGATAACCATTTGTTCTTGTTTTAGGGCAGTCAGGGGTGCCTGAGGAATGTCACACATATTACTGAGGGGAGCGGGTGGAGAGGGGCTGCAAGGTGCCAGCTTCTGTTTTGTCCTCAGCCAGCCTCCTGCTCCCTCATCATAACCATGCCCCCTGGCCTACACCTGTTGCTGCATTCTAAAATTTCCAACATCCAATGACTACACCACCACCCCCCAATGTCCTTCCTGATCCAACTCTTTAGTTTCAAAGCTTAGCCGAGTGAGACCAATGGGAAAATTCAGAATGTCAGCAAAAGCAACAGCGGGGTAGGAGTGCACCTTGCAACTGAATGTAAAGCCTGAAAGGTAAACCAAAAGAGAGCAAAAGCTTACGAAAAACACAGAGTCCTTGCAAAAGCAAAGACATAGCTTCAGGAGTACTCGCCGCTCCCCCAAGGAGCTGCTGTTTTCTCTTTTCTAAGTGCTGTGCTCAACCAGAGGAGGGCCTTCAAAGGTCCACAGAGCGCTCACCGTAATCACAGAACAAACTCAACCCTTCTGTCTGTGTTTGCTCAGCGTTCAGCAGGACAACACAGCCTTTCTTCACCACACCAAGCTTCGAGACATCCATTCCTGATTGTTTCTGTTCTAGCCATTTCTGTCCAAATCTGGTCCCCTCCTGGGCCACCCTTCCAGGACTCCCCGCAAAATGGGTAAAACCAGAAAGCAGAGTTTGTATTCTGTACTGTGTTATCCTGGGAAGACGGTGATACACCTGAAAATATCTTTTTCCTTATGTCCGCAGGGTACCCGAACAAGCTGCCCCACATAGAAGCCTCTTGGGCTACGGGATTATTTGGAGCTAAGGACAATTGAGACCCTGGAAACGCAAGAGAAGCTTTTACCTCCATCAGCCTCAGCCGACCCAAGTCGATTTCCCCCTTTCTAATGGAAATTGATACCTATAAAGGAAATTTCCATTTGTAAAGATGTTTCCAAACCAGGTGGAGAGCTCGTCCCCAGGCAATTACTTTCTCCCAAAAGAGATTCTATTCGACTATTTGCCAGATACAGCTTCTCGCCCTTCCCCAAACTGCCTCCCCCACCAAAGCCCAAACCTCTTTGGCTTTTTTTTTTTTTAGCCTTAAAACGGTGTAACACCTCAATTATCTCGAGGCCTCCTTCCGTCACCTTTGTCTTTGTGAATGCAAATGAGTGAAAAAGGCTCCCCACATTGTTACTCTGTCTTTTAGGTGATTGATTCAGGGCTCTAGCCTTTGAATTTAGCAGGCAGAAGGAAAAAAAAAAGTTTTTTTTCTCCCCTATATGTTCAAGAGAATCCTTTAAGGGGAGAGAGGAAAAAAAGCAGTGTGTGTGCCTTGTACATGGATATGTGTGTGTGTGTGTGTGTGTGTGTGTGTTATGTGTGCATAGATGTGGCCCCGAGTGTGCCTGCATATACACACGCATGTGGGGACATGTGTGCACCACAAAGCCGTGCCCAAACTGGCCATGACTGAGATGGTCCTTTTCTGTGCTTGGACCCTGCCTCTGATGACAGAGGTCTTCCGTGGGACGAACCATCTGCGTGGAGGCAGGATTCTGGTCAAGTTGCCCGGGCTGGGGCATTTGCATTAACTGAGAAGGAGCTCAGGCCTTTGGAGTCTTCTCCGTGGGGGAGAGAGGGGTAGACAGGACACTTCCCCAACAGGACGTAGCAGAACATGTGTTTTTGCATAACGAGAAGAGATGCAGGCAGTATCAAATTATACGAGACTCATGAGTGAACCGCTTCTATAAAAAAAAAGCATAATTCCTGAGCGATTACGTCATTGGTGTGTAATTTGAATGTATAAACCTTGCGTTCTTCTGTTTCTAAAAAACAAAAACAAAACAAAACAAGCAGGCGCATTTGCACGCATCACACAATTAGGGGATGAAAATGCAAATTCAAAATGGACCCAAACCTTTCAAAGAGGAAACACATAGATGTTGTTGCACTGGGCCAGAGGGGAGACACTGTAGCAGGAATGGATACAGGATAGCCACTTGCTTAAAGCGTCATGCAGATAGCCACGGTAGCAAATACAAGGGGCAGGTTTTCCTGCTCTGTTTTAGCACTTAAACTTAAGTACTCAAAAAGTACTTAAAAGGGGCTGTTTGGTACTTAAAATACTGACACTTCATTATATTCAAAACCACTGGCTCATATTTCCTCCTCCATGTCTTTTTCATGTAGTGTCTTCCTTGGGCTTGGGGGACCAAGCGCTCCCCTTCCAGACACGCTGCCCTGCTCCGGGATGCCCCCAACAAAGCAGCACCTCTATCAAGGGCTAACTCCAAGCCCTGCTGACCGGCGCATTCCGAGAGCACTAGAACGTGGGTCTCACGACCTATTTGCTTGAATTAACCAGACCCTGGTTAAGAATTGCTTCGAAGTACTTTCTGAATTCACTGGAATTAGTAATGCTTTATCACTAAGATCTCACTGTGGTAAGTTTACCCAGTTAATGTCCTTCCATTGCAAGAGAAAACCCAGAAGACCCTTAGCTATCTTGGCGGGGGGGGGGGGGGGGGGGGGGGCGGGGGGGGGCGTGTGCATGTGTGCGAGAGAGACGACACAGAGAGCAAGTTGGGGTCCCTCCCATCAAGCAGGGGGTCTATGTCAAGCTATGACGCAAGCTGGTAAGGTTAGTGCAGCTCGGAGGTATTGCCAAGACCAGCCACAGCTGACGTTCCAGAACCCAGAACCAGGAGAGGACGCCGGCAACGTCCCAAGACTGATTAAATCCTTTAAAAAGCGAGGATAGTCTTTTTTTTTTTTTTAAAGATTTGATTTTTACATAATCTCTACACCCAATGTGGGGCTCGAACTCACAACCCTGAGATCAAGAGTCCCCTGATTGACTGACTGACGCAGCCAGACGCCCCAAAGGGGAAGGATTTTTGCAGCAAACTGTCAGACTCTTCAGGTATGACCCCTCTATGTCTGGTCGTCTTGAAAAGGCAGCTGCCCCCGTAAGTCTGTATGCATGTAGAGACCAGTCCTCACCCTCCCCCGCCACAAAAAAAGGCCCAGCGCCAAATGTCCCAAGTGCCCAGGCTCCAAGCGACGTCCTGAACCTGTAAGCGAGAATCACCAACACTAACTGTGCCCAAGAAGCAGGACAGCGGCACTTGAGAAAGACACAGTCATGGTTCCCCTGAAATGTCAGCTCCCCGTCCACGAGCCCGGCTCAGGGACTGAACACGGGGATCAAAGTCCATCCACCAGTTACACCAGTAAGTCCACTGATGAACCGCGAGTCCCGAGACACGGAGCCACAAGGCAAGCTTCACGCGCCGACACAATCCCCTGTAGAAAAAGACGCTGGTGGGCAACACTTCAAAACGGCAGATTCAAGGGAAGGTGCCCCGGCCCCCGAGGGGTTAAGCTGGTCGCACCCACTACCTCTACCTCGCATTGGACATGATTTATCTCAAGAAAGGACAGGGACTGGGACATTTATTTTAATGACATCGAGCTTTCCGCAAACGGAGGAGCCTGAGTGAAATGGTTTCTTAATGGCTTTCCGGTGTGAATCCTCTCCAGCCCATATCTGCAAAGGTTAGTTCCTATGGCTTGAGAGGAAACAAAACCAAATATCTTGGGGTGTTGGTGGAAAAGCACAGAATTCTTACTGGCTGGCTCCCTCCAGAAGACAGAGGAGGCCCCGTGGGTGTCTGGATGTTGGTTGGTTTGGCTGATGGATGGCTTGGCTTTACTTCAAAAGGTCAGGAGCCTGCTTCTTGAAGACTTCAAAATGATGGAGGTGTAGACCCGCACGCGGTGAGCTCCGCACGCCCCACCGGCAGCACCGTTGTCTGTGAAGGGCCTGAATCACCTCACAGCTAAGCCCAAGAAGACCGATTTAGCAGATTCATAGGACGGCTTGCGCAGCCGCTGACTCCACACTGAATTGTGCTCCTCGCTAGAAAAAAACAAACACTTACAAAGAAAGAGGGGATGAGGACGAGGAAGCATACAGGAGCATGTTTTTAGCATCTGAACTGACCTTCGGGCGGCACTGCACACACAGACCGGACCTGCCCTCAGAGCAGAGCCCCACGCCCAGACCCTGCGACTGCCGTGCCCGGCCTCGCGGTCTCTACTTAAGAAACAGATCTTCTTCTCATCCTTGTCCTGCCGCGCTATGTCTTGTTCTGTCTGACGTTTTCTTTCTTTCTTTTTTTTTTAAGATTTTATTCATCTATTTGAGATCACAGAGAGAGGAGGAAGCAGGCTCCCCGCCAAGCAGAGAGCCCGATGCGGGGCTCGATCCCAGGACCCTGGGATCATGACCTGAACCGAAGGCAGAGGCTTTAACCCACTGAGCCACCCAGGCGCCCCTGACATTTGTTTTCTGTACCAAAAAACAGAGAGATAGGGAGATAAAAAAAGACAGAGGACAGATGGCCAGATGGATAAAAAGGCAGAAAAACAACATCATTGCTTGGTGGTACCAGAAAGGAAGCATCAACTGTTTTCCAAGCGACAGGTCAAGGAAGATCCCTTTCTTATTTAGAACAAGGTCTGAGAAAAAGGCATTTCCAGGGCTCCATACCGTGTCGGGGATCAAGGGACAAAGCACACATACCTCTGAATGGCACACAACTACTGACAAAGGAATGTGACCAACCTATTCTCCTGGACACTGGGGTTCAAGAGGTTTTCCCTGTCTTGTGTCACTTGAGCTGCTGCACCCCCGCCCCCAAATCCGACGGAGGGTTTCCCATGACAATGATGTGGGAAACAGAGGCAGAAGAAGTTATTAAATTTCCTTACTACCTAGAGGCCCCTCAAATGGAAACTCCACTGCCTGCTCCTTAACAGTCGGCTAAGGGCGAAAGGCAGTCCTAGCCTGACCGACCCCCACCCCCAACCAGGATCCTGCAAGTCTACGTTAACATATAAAAACTCCTTTGGAAATTTCCTTCATCTTTAAACCCTCCAAGATACGTGCTGGCCATCAGCCCCAAGCATACGGACCACCGAAAGACATCTGAAGGGTCTCATGACTCGGGTTTTATTAGACGGTAACAAATGGACCTTCTCCCAACAACAGCTACCCCCTCAAGGTCCTAGAAATCTTGTTTCCAAAATTCCTTAGACACGGAGGCGATCCCTAACCCCGTTCCAAATTGCACATAGAGAACGGGCCACTCCTCATGACCCCACTGCCCCAGCAGCTCGTCCTGCCCACGGGTCCTGTCCCCGCACTTTAATAAACCACCATTTTGCACCAAACACGTTTCAAGAATTCTTTGTCGGTCATCGGCTCCGGACTCCACCCCCCTGAACCTCGCTTATGTTCTAAAAGTTCATGAAGACTACATACAGGGAGGGGATAAGGAGATCCCAACTGATCATTTCAGGCGCGCCGTAAACGGACCCTGTTCCGCGAGGTGTCTCCTTCACACAGGTGGACATCCCAGTTGTCCCCAGTGAAGTCCCAAGGCAGGCCAGACGGCCCACGCTATAGGACCCCATCACCCGCCATCCATAAGACCATCCTTCCCACACTGACAAGATGATCTCAAAGACAGCACAGGTCTCATCTTCATAACCAGCACATAACGGTTATACCACAAACGCTTATTAAATCCACCAGTGAACGAATGCTTGTGGGCACGACAGCAGAAGCCCGCACTGACATTCTGCCCCCATACGCTAGTCACTAAGCCCTCCAACCTTGTATGGAGAGAAACCAGTTAGGGTTAGGAGACTAGCAAGCCCTGCGGTTCAGAACATCTCGACGACATTAGCTATGGCATCGCAATAATAGTTCAAGAACACAATTATGGATGAAATCGTAACATAATCAGAAGCATGACGACACGCATGGGTCTTGAAGGTATTATACAAAGTGAGACAAGTCAGGCATAGGACGCCAAAGATACCAACTCTTCCGTGTGGCGTTTGAAACCAAACAAAACCAATAAAAACCAAGAAGAGCGCAACAACATAAAACAATGAAATCCAATACACAGATGTGTCGGAGACGGAAAGTAGGGGTAGCTATCGTCGGTGAAAGGGGTCAAAAGGCAGACTATCTATTAGAAAATAAGTCCTGAGGCTATAATAGGCACCACAGTGATGACTGTTAGTAACACTGCATTGTTTATTTTGAAAGTTGCTAAGGGAATAAATCTTAAAAATTATAATTGCAACTGAAAATGAATAAAACGCTTAAGAAAGAAATTGGTGGTCTTCGGCTCAGGTCATGACCCCAGGGTCCTGGGATCGAGCCCCACATCCGGCTCTCTGCTGAGCAGGGAGCCTGCTTCCCTTTCTCTCTGCCTGCCTCTCTGCCTACTTGTGATCTCTCTGTCAAATAAATAAATAAAATCTCAAAAAAAAAAAAAAGAAATTGGTGGTGACACGAAGAAATGGAAGGACATTGCTCAGAAACGGAAAGAACACTGTTAAAATGCCCATACTACTCAGAGCAATCAGCACATTTAATGCAATTCCTAAAAAACATCCACCAGTATTTTTCACAAAGCTGTAATGAACAATTCCAAATTTTGTATGGGACCACAAATGGCCCAAATTGCGAAAGCAACGTTAAAAAAGAAAAGCAAAGCTGAAGGCTTTGTTCGGGACGTCAGGTTACATTAAAAAGCTGTAGACATCAAGATAATACGGTCCTGGCAGAACAGACAGATGCACGGACCCGAGTACAGAGCTCAGAAATGAAACCACCATAATATGGTCAATTAATCCTTGACAAGGCAGGAAAAGAATATCTGATGCTTACCGCTTTGGAAAACAGCATGGGGGTTCCTCAAAAAGTTGAAAACAGAACGACCCTATGACCCAGCAGTCGCACTACTGGGTTTTTACCCTAAAGATACAAACGTAGTGATCCGAAGGGGCACGTGCACCCGAATGTTCATAGCAGCAACGTCCACAATAGCCAAACTATGGAAAGAACCGAGATGTCTATCAACAGATGAATGGATAAAGAAGATGTGGTATATATACACAATGGAATACTATGCAGCCATCAAAAGAAATGAAATCTTGCCATTTGCAATGATGTGGATGAAACTAGAGAGTATGATGCTGAGCGAAATAAGTCATTCAGAGAAAGACAATTATCATATGATCGCTCTGATATGAGGAATTTGAGAGGCAGGGTGGAGGGCTTGGGTGGTAGAGAAGGAAAAAATGAAACAAGATGAGATTGGGAGGGAGACAAGCCATATGAGACTCTTAACCTTGCAAAACAAACTGAGGGTTGCCAACGGGAGGGGTTAGGGAGAGGGGGCTGGGGTTATGGACATTGGGGAGGGTATGTGCTATGGTGAGTGCTGTGAAGTGTGTAAGCTTGATGATTCACAGACCTGTACCCCTGGGGCAAGTAATACATTATATGTTTATTAAAAAATTTTTAAAAACTATTAAAAAAAAAAAGAATATCCAATGTTTAAACGATCATCTCAAAAAACGGTGTTGGGAAAACTGGACAGCAACATGCAGAAGAAAGAACTTAAGACCACTTTTTAACACCATACGCAAAAACAAACTCAAAAGGAATACAAGACCGAAGTGTGAGAAACCACAAGGAAGCGTGAACATCTTAGAAGAGAACACAGGTAATAACCTCTGTGACGTCGGACACAGCAATTTATTTCTAGATTTGTTTCCTAAGGCAAGGGAAATGAAAGCAAAAATCATCTTCTGGGACTACATCAAAACGAAAAGCTTCTGCACAGCTAAAGGAGCCATCAACGCAAGTACAAGGCAGCCTATCGAATGGGAGAAGGGAATCGAAAATGCCATACCTGGTGCCTGGGTGGCTCTGCCTTCAGCTCAGGTCATGATCCCAGGGTCCTGGGATCAAGCCCCGCATCGGGCTCTCTGCTCAGCGGGGAGCCTGCTTCCTCCTCCCTCTCTGCCTGCCTCTCTGCCTACCTGTGATCTCTCTCTGTCAAATAAATGAATAAAATTTTTTAAGAAATGCCACATTGGATGAGGGGGTTAATACCCAAACTATATAAGGAACTGATACAACTTAACACCCAAAAAACAAATACCGCAATCAAAAAATGGGGGCAAAAGACATAAACAGACATTTTTTTCCAAAGAAAACCTACAAATGGCCAACAGACACGTGAAAAACGGGTCAATATCACATAGCATCACTCACCATCAGGGAAATACAAATCAAAAACGCAATCCAGTGTCTCCTCCTACCTGTCAGAACGGCTACAATCCATGACCCAAGAAACAGCAGGTCCCGGCAGGGGCAGAAGGGGGACCCTCTTACGCCGCTAGTGGGCATGCAAACTGGTGTGGCCACTCGGGGAGAACAGTATGGAGGGAACTCAAGAAGTTTACAGTAGAAGTACACTAGGCACTAGGATTCTGCAGTCGCACGACTGGGTATTTACGCCCAAAATACATAAACAGTAATGCAAAGGGATTCACGCACCCTGATGTTCCCTGCAGCGTAGTGTACAAAGCGAAGATACGGAAGCAGCCACGTGTCCAGGGACTGATGAATGCATAAAGATGCGAGACAGATAGATACAGACGCAGATCTAGATACAGAGGAATATTATTCAGACATAAAAAAGAATGAAATCGTGCCATCTTCAAGGACATGGTATGAGGCTAGAGATGATAATGCCAAGTGAAATAAGTCCGTCAGAGAAATACATGATTTCACGCATATGTAGAATGTGATAAAAAAAACAAACAAGCCAAAGGAGAGAGAGAGGCGAACCAAGAAACAGACCCTTCCCTCTAGGAACAAACTGATGGTTACCAGGGCCGAGCGGGTGGAGGTTGAGGTTAGTAGGTGATGGGTTGGGGAGGGCACTTGTTGGGGTGAGCCCTGGGGAATGCCGGAAAGTGTGCAATCACTCAGTATGCCGCGTCCTTGAAGCTGACATAACACTGCATGCTCCCTCTCTAGAATTAAAAGGAAAACTTAAAAGAAGGTATAATCCCAAGAAAAAGAACGGTACCTATCTATAGCGATGGACGTGAGCTAGACTTAGCGCCCTGATCCTTTCACAATATAGACACACATCGAATCACTGCCGTACCCCTCAAACTAACGTACTACTTTACATAGTACCAATATAATATAATACTTTATAATACTTTATGACAATATATTCAAAGAAAAATATAAACAGAAGCATTTTTAAGCTCGAGACTCTGATACTTTTTCTCATGTGTGCAACTCGTGAAATAGCTTCCATATGGAAAAAAAAATTATTACAGCAAGATGTTAAGAACAAAACCAACGGACCTTCAGAAGCCATATGCAAATCAAAATAATACACAGCCTTCAGCAAACAGCCTGCTGAGTGCCATCTAACAAATGAGGGTATGAACCTGATGATGTCGTAATCATCAAATACAATGTAACACTGAGACATCAAATACAATGTAACACAAAAACACCAAATACAATGTAACACAGAGAGTAGCACGGCAAGGAGCCCCTGGCATTTACTTCCATGCCTAGGCAGGTATGATAAGAGAACACAAGGCACGTAGCGCAGACACCCACTCTCACATCCCAAGGACTAGGTTTTATACAGATTGGCAGTTTAAAATGCAGACGGTGAGCTGGGGACACCTTCATCTGTCCAAGCGACGAGGAGGCTCAGGGAAGAAACCCAGCTCCACTACCACCAGCTAAGTGGTCCGGTTTGGAAGGAAGCCAGGTAGGAGAGAGCAAGCCTGGCGTAAAGCCAGCAAACATGACTCTGTGTTCAGAATTCGAGACAAGTGTAGAGAACCACATGGCCGGAACTAGTTCTTAATTGCTCCACTATTCAATATTTTACTCCTAGATACACTCATGTATTCATTCTTTCTACCCAGCATCATTGATCATTACTTAGAGCAGCTCTTCCTACATGCTACAGTGCACAGGAATCATGCAAACGTCTCGGGACAGAATGCAGGTGTCGTTCCCGAGGACAGAGTGGGCCGGGAGATTCTGCCCTAGGAACAGCCTTCCTGGGCATGCTGATGCCGCCTGTCTGTGGACACCCTGTCCAGGGCTCAGGGGATACCCAGAAATTCCTCTTGTCCATGCAAAAGAAAAAAAGAAAAAGATGAGGTTTTCCTCAAGTGTGTTTTTACCCTCCACCTGGCTGGGACACAAAGAAAATAAAAAAGTATGCACTTTGTATTCTGTCCTAATGTTACATTACATTATATGTATAAACACAGACCCCTGTGTTTAGAGAGGAACATTACCCATTACTCGTACTGGTTTAGAATGTGTTAGGAGCGCATCCTCAGACACTCATGGTCCCCAACAGTCTACTCTCTGTATATCACCACTGTGTGTTTATCCAGGAAATGTGGGGGTTGTGTGCGTGTGTTTTCCTAATTCAATATGGTACAAAGTAGTGAAACGGTCTGGATACAGACTCCCTTGGCTCCCACGGTTTCGTCCGCAACGCACCCAGAAAATCCACCTGGTCACTAGCTGTCCTGCCGCATTCTCCACGGACACCTGGAGAGCTGGTCACTCCATCCCCACTCAGGACTTGTAGCCCTCTCTGGCCGCCTCAGCTGAATTTGCCTCAGCTGGTCCTGGGAACTCTGGGTGAGCATCGTATCTGCAGCTGGCACCTTTGCCAGGAGGTCTAACCTTGTCTCTACAAGTGTGTTGAAGGTGACCATACTCTTCAACACAGCGAGACCCATTATAGCCGAAGACATTAAGTTCAGCCTCCTTCCTCCCCAATCCCCTTCAGGAGAATGTGTAGACGCCGTGTGCTCTAGGAGAGTAAAAACTTTCCCTTTACACTTTTAGGTTCAGTGACTGGAGCATGCAAATTAAACTACCAATTAAACAGATGAACAGAAGTAAAGGTGAGAATCCCATAGGGTAAAGGTATGTAGAAGTACAGGGCTATAGATTCTGTTGGTGATAAGAATTTATCACCAAGGGGTGGGGTTTATAGAAAAGAAATTAAAACCTCCAAGAGCTAGTTAGACCCAGAAGTCTATATAACAATTTAACAAAGGAGGGATTAATTGTTGAGAGGGGACTAGACAACGGAAGGAGGGAGATTTGGGGCTTCTAGGCGTGGCAAATTGTGGAAAAGAAATACGTGATGGAAATTAATGCTAGAAAAGGATTTGGTTAGTAAGGTTTGTTATGCAGACACAAGTTGGTACCCTCTGCCAGGAGTTAACAGTCCACTCTAGCGATGCAGAGATGTTTTCTCCTTGATATCAGAGAAAGCGACAGTTTTCCAAAGAAACTCTGTTACCTTTGCAAACAGTAACATATGCCCTGTTTTTAGGCAGAAAGCGGATAGATTCATTCCATGGCTGATATCTAATTCCTTTTCGCTCCAAATAATCCTTATGCCAAAGCGACCCATTCTGATTGCCTTCCTTTGCTATGTCAGAACATTGCAAACTTTTTTTCGTTACCCTTCTTTAGTAAGAAACACTCCTCCTTCAGCCCTAAACATCTTTCTTTGCTTATTTTGTGCGTGTGACTCCCAACCTCCTCCCTGAGTGGCTAAGGCACCTCATGTCCCCATGGCCATCCTCAAGACTATTTCTAACAATTTCCATTTCAAAAGTAGCGGGCGGGGTGGGGGGGTGCCTGGCTGGCTGGCTTGGGGGGAGGAGCATGCAACTCTCAATGTCAGGACTGTGAGTTCAAGCCCTACGTTCGGTAAAAGGATGGTCTAAAAATTTAAAAATAAAAATAAAAATAAATAGCTGTGTACAAGATTCTACGAGGAGAGGCTGTCTCTCCCTCCAAATCATGGCCGTGGGGAGCACAAGGGCATCCCGAGGCTCAAGCACAGTCCGAGGCAGGTGACAGGTGTGTACTGGTTGGGCAGCACACCGATGGGGTACACGGGTCCAAGGCTGACTGCTCAGCACTTCAGGTTAAGTTACCCCACTCCTACCGCTGACAAAGTGGAGTGGGGTCTGTTCCCATGTGCGGTTCAGAATTAGGGAAATTATAGCACTCAGCGAGGCAGGATTCATGCCTGGGGAGTCTGCTGTGGCCCACAGGGGACTCAACAGGAGACCTGGGTGGAGAAGGAAACAGGCAAACCCCAGTACTCGCCAGAATTCTCCCCTTTCATATGCACACAGCGTGCTCCCTGGGCACTCAACCTCCTTTCTCCTAGCTGACCACCTTTTCCTGGAAGAAAAGAAAAGCCTCTGATGATCTCCCTTCTTATCTTCACTCACTACTGTTGGGGGTGGGACAGGGGGAGATGGGAACCCAGACTATTACAGAATAAGACAAAACAAACACTTTGGGCTGCAGAGCTAATCAGACTCATTTCCTAGCTTCCTCTACTTGGTGAGAAAGGCACGACGTACCCCCCCACCCAATGCCACCAATCTTTGGAACCTCCAAATTTGGGGCCATGATTTTCAGATGCTTCCGATCCGACTCATTCCGCAGACACTAGAGGAACGGGGGCAAAGACTGCCATGCCGTGCGCGGGACAGGGCCGTTCCGTGAAGGACACAGCTCCAGAAGAAATGCTCTCGACCTGATGTAATTGAATTCAGGTTTGCTTTACCATCCAGATTAGCCTGTAGGCCAGGCAGGACGGCACGATGCTGTTGAGCCACTCACAACTGAAAATAATCTTTGTCTTCAGGGATGCGGGATGTGTTCAGACGTTTGTACACATACGGCTGCCCAGGACGGAAACCGCGAATCCGCTCCTGGAACCAAAGCTGCCCGGTTCCCCTGAGCCCCCTTTCCAAGCTGCACTGCCGCAGACAACGGACAATCGCAGGTCTTTGTGTTCTGAAGAAATACACATCCGCTTCCATCACAACCTACAAACGGGATGATCCCAACAATGGCAAAATATGACAGAAGAGATAAAAGCCTTTCTATAACCTTTGAAAACAGAACGCAAAGGCAAAAACTTGGATTCCTGCAGAAATTCCGTTACCCTTTTTTTTTTCCTTTTAACGAGAGTGCAAACTCAAGCTTGAGGGGGTTAAGGCAGAGGGAGAGAGAAAGATAGAATCTCAAACAGGCTCCCTAAGCAGCAGAAAGCCCAAAGCAGGCCTCGAACTCATGACCCAGAGATCACGACCAGAGCTGAAATCAAGAGTTGCCAGATGACTAACGGAGACATCCTGGTGGTGTGCCCTCTACTTGATCATTTTTAAATTTTAGCAGCATTTTTTCCCTCTTTGATGTAATGCACACGACAGTCAACACATTCTTTTTGAGCGCGATATAAAATAAACCATTATGGCTTTGACTATGAGAGCCAAAGTATGTTACCCTGAATGCCAGATAATTTCTTTATTTTTTTCTTAAACACTTTATTTTTTTGAGAGAGAGAAAAGAGAGGGAGAAGCAGACCCCCACCGAGCAGGGAGCCCAAGGTGGGGCTCGATCCCAGGACTGCGGGATCATGACCTGAGCCGAAGACAGATGCTCAACCCACTGAGCCCCCCAGGAGACCCTCCAATAATTCCTCTAAATCATTTAAATAATTCACAGTCAACAAATGGACGAGCAAAACAATGAAAACTCATAATCACAAGATACGAAAACCTGTTGAAATGACTGTGTCATACACTTGTAACGAATGTCACCCTAGTATCAACTAGACTTCCAAAACTATATTTAATTACACAACTCAACTTAAAAAACATAAAGGTAAAACTTTAAATTTTCAGTAACATCAGAATCTTGGAGCACTCCATCAAAAACTAACAATGGATTGTATGGAGACTAACATAACCCAATAAAGATTTATTAAAAAGTTGTTACAAGAGAGTATATGCAACACATCTTGATATAAGTGACAATAAATGACTTTTCCCTAAATATTAAATCTGAGTCAGCGCAAATGCTGATCTGTGCGTCCGTGCCTGCGGACGCGCAGTGGATCTCCTCCAATTGGTTCAAACCAACGATATTTCAGATGAAATAGTCAATAGCTTTTTCTATTTTCAGATTCCCATGTTATTTAATACCCCAAGCAATTTTAATCACTCTGATGATAAAGTTGAGTAGTTAGGACACATGAAAATGACCATAGACTACTACTCGTAGACACATCATGTCATACATGCATATAACTATATACATACAGACACATCCGTGTGCGTGTATACCAACACAAGGATAAACACCACCGACTTAGCTGTATAATCAGCTCCAAAGGACAGGGTCGACGGGAACGTCAAAGCCACCGCCTGGAGTCCCTTTCCCCATTGCGTTCCCACACAACAGGGACCGTGTTGGTCGAAACCCTACCCACGGGCCGCCATATGCAAACATCTTCCCTGTGAGATTCTGAGAATCCTGCTTAGTACAGCTCTGCCTCCAGTGTGTCAGGTCTGTGCAGCGGCTGTCTCCCCAGCACCTCCACATCTGCTCTGCGGTGCTCTGTGGAGATGTCATTCTCAGAGGCGAGCGCACGCCAAGTCACCGACCAGCGTTATCTAGAAATCACTCCAAGGACCCTCGCCCAAAGCATTCAAGGTTCCAGACACCTTCTCAGAGGCAAACCAGCCATCACGGATGCTCTACATGTGAAGGTGAAGAAACATCTCTGCTCTATTCCAGAGCTCCGACAGGGGTCTGCACGGCCAGCTACCGCCTGGGGCCACGACCCACCATCGCGGCATCCAAGCGGCATCCGAGCTCCCTCCCAGCTCCTCTGAACTCAGCGACGCCCCTGCATCGCTCTCTGTGGCACTGTCTGTGCCTGCCTCCCCCAGCCACCGCAGCAGAGCGTGAGGCTTCCTCGCCAGCAATCCCTGAAATATTTACTATCGGGCCCTTTACAGAGAGAGCTGGCTGAACCTTGGTCTTGAATCTTGATGAGGGCTGGAGAGAAGTCTTCTTCTGCGTTCAAGGCGTTCGTCGTCTGCGGGGCTATCAGCCACGGGCTCCTGTAGGACACCCGACACGGCGTCTCCGTCCATCCCAACTGCCTCGAGACAAGATAACGGCCTAATGATAAGTGACGATATATGAATCACGGGCTGAAATAACCACAACGAAAGGAAATTAGGAAGACACACGCGGGGACAGAGCGCGAGCAGAGAGCTGGCCTCAAGACACATTCTCCAGCGGACGCAGTAGTGCTGTCGCGGAGAGGAAAGAAGACCTGAACAGTGACGCGCTCGTTTCCCCCAGAATCACGTCCCGCTCCACCGGCGGCACCACCGTAAGTGTCCACGACCTCATTCCACTTCACGGTGGCCCTTTCCTTTTGCAAGAACTGGTGGGGCTCAGAGCTTCTGAGGGAAAAAGATCCCTGTTTGGGTGATCGCACACCGCCCCCTACCCGCCGCCCAGGGAGACCCACGTATGGAGTCCGATGTGGGCACGGAGAACTCGGGGACACTGGCAGGGCAGAGCCTGAATTCTCTGACATGAACTCGCCGCGCGGAGCGCTAGAAAGGACACCGAATGCTAAGAGCCGGCCGCGCTCAGAACAGCACAGGGACGCCCCGTGCCCCGGCGGCTGAAGCTCGAGGCCGGAGTTGGAAGCGGTTTCGGTGCCCAGGGCTGCTCTTCCGAAAAGCTGATCTTCTTCCCCACCCCGGGGCCGTTTATTGGCTCTTTTGTTTGGTCTCTGGTGACGTAGGGGTCCGGGAAGCCTTGCTGTTGCAAAACGTAAAAACTCTTGCGGTGAAAACAGACTGGTTTTAATGACAATAACCTGATGTATCAATTACGAAGAAATTGCTACCGGGCGATGAAAGGTCTGTACACGGAAATCCTGATACAAGGGCGCCTCGGAGGGAGGGAAGACCCCCGGGAGACCCTGATAATAAAAATGTCAAACCTAGCGCCAAGGTGGGACCAGACAAATACCCTTTGGGGGGATCCTTTCACAGCCAAGCCCATCAGGCCTTCCGTCCTCATGGAGACCACGAGCAGGGCCTTTCGCCATTTTCTTTTCGCGACGGGACAATGGAAGCGTCTGTCATCATCAAGGCCCAGCGAGAGGTGTTCTACGGGAACGCTACACTGGCTGCTGTTTTTCTACAAAGCAAAGTCTATATACCACGACAAGAAGGAAAAAGAGAGGAAAAAACAACTGAAACCCCAAAGTCAAAAGCAGAAGGAAAGTTAGGACCATGAGGAAGGAAGCTCCGGGTGGTTTCTGGGTGACATTGGTTTAAGCTCAAGGCTCCTCCCGGGTTTGGGGTGAAAATCCGCTTTTTCAGGCTTTCGTGTCTCCTCTGTGCCCCTCGGTGAAGGAGGGTGTCGCTCCGGGCCAGCAGAGCCCAGGACCCCGAGCGCGAGGAACCAAGGCTGTGACGACACGCGTGACGCGTGCGGTGAGAACACTCCCTCCGTGCTCTCTCTCAGCACGCGAACCACCCTTGTCACAGGCACTTGCACGAGAGAACCGAAGTCTCCACCCCGGCTTCTGGTGTTGGGGTAAAACACAAGTTTTGCCTTGTTTGGGTTCTGGACCATGTAGCTTCCCTGACTTCGGTTAAAAAAAAAAATAGGTTACTCTCTATGCTCTGTGCACCGAACTAGATCCCCCGTGTTTGGCGTTTTATTTTGTTTTTTTTTGTTTGTTCGTTTTTTGTTTTTGTTTTTGTTTCAATCTTCACACCTGCAAACCTCTGCATGTGTTTCTCCCCCAAAACACGCACCAAGAAAAGGGTTCACATTCAAGGAGGTTAGAAAATGCAAGGCCTCCCGTCCAGAGTCTGGATTTCTCCGACATCAATGCGCACCGCCCCCCACCCCGGTCAACCTCCAGCCATTCTGGGTGAGTCTCCCCACTGAATTAAAGGACGGTGACATTCATAATATCAGAACTACTTTGTGTTCACATTCTCAAATAAAAGAAGACTGACCTCCTTCATGACGCCCATAGGTATCTGTGCAAATTGTACCTTTTTTTTTTGCAAATGCATCTAGTGTAAGGTTGCCTGCTTTAGGCCAGGTCCGAGTTCTGCGCTGGTAAGTAGCTGAACCCCACCGAGACCCAGACTTGCTTACAGAGCTGAGGACCTGAAGGCTTTGCTTTCCAGTTTTCGGAGACGCTCCCCTGTCCGATGCACTCGTTACCTAACAAACCTTCGCCAAACTCAACGCAGCATTTCCGTTCACGCCGCAATGTGGCAGCTATAGCTACGCCCACTCCCTTCCCGAACGCTGCGCTCCCGGGCATTAACTTATTTCCTAACAATCGCATTTATCTAGCACGGCAGCCTGTTAAAAAGAAACAATTCGTTGGGCAGGGAGGACCAAGAGCAGGGAGTTGTGAGGTCTCAGGGTTATTCCTGGCTTTGCCACTGGCCGGCTCTGGGAGCTTGAGAAACCTCCCTGGCCTCTCGGGGCTGCAGGATTGTCCCATTGTATTCGACGGGAGCACAGGGAGGGTCTCACCGGCTAACAAGCGAGTGCGAGATCGGTGTCCACCATCAGCACCGGAGGACAGTGATGCCGTGTCACCAGCGTTCCCATGAGCTGAGAAGCGAAACCAAAGCTGGACGCAGTCGCCCTACAGTCCGTGCTGCTAAGGAATGTTGCGACAAAACCGTGTTTAGCAGAGTCGGAGAGTTTGAGGAACCAGCGACACGTCTCGAGGGGACTCCCTCCCCCAGGTGAGCCTTGAACAGGCCAACAGCCGGCAAGAAGGAAGGAAAATCCCCCTGCTCCCCCGACTACGCTGAAGGGCTGAGCAGAGACGGACCTCCAGAGTGTTGCAAACCTAGCACTGAAACTTCTGCCACGGGGGAAGGTTCGCGAAGCACAGGCAGACCACGTCTCCCCCTCCGATGGTTGTAGTACAGAAGCAGTCAAATTAACCCAAGTTGGCCCCCAACCCAACCCAGCTTCACCTGCCCTCTCGAGGGTAAACACAGTAAACCACACCGTGAATAACCATTTAAAAAATGCATTTTCAGACCCCGTAAACCGAGTGCACAAAACACAATTGCAACTGTTTTCTGTGTCCCCGAGCATCGTCAGGAAGAACTTTCCTTGTGTTCCTTATCCAGTGATGGGACGGGGAGTCTGTGGGGCCATTTGCCTCTGTTTTCCTTGACCCCTCCAGGTTCACTTTTAAATTAGAAACCCAGCCAAAAAATAACCAAATAAATAAAAATAAATAAATTAGAAACCCAGCCTTATTTAAAGTAGTTGGTTAAAGGAAATTAGGCAAAGCGCTGTACTGGCATAGAAAGGGAGAAAAGCGTCATATTTTATAAAGATAGATTTCGTGGCTTGAGTAACTGACTCACTTCAGCCTTAAGAATACATGACGGTACACATGGTAATTTATTAAGTAAATATTCATCAAGGAAAGGCAGGAAAGAATGAAAGAAAACATGAGAGAGAGATGAAGTCATTTCCAATGACTATAGTATGATGTAAAATGTAGTGTTTGTGTACAGCACATACAAAGAATTCATAAGCAGTGCTTTAAAAAAATGCACTTGAGTGATAATCATGGAAAACGTTATGCTTGCAATCCTAAATGATGTTTTATTATTTTTTTAATATTTTATTTATTTATTTGACAGGCAGAGATGCTGACAGAGGGAGAGGAGGAAGCAGGCTCCCCACGGAGCAGAGAGCCCGATGCGGAGTTCGATCCCAGGACCCTGAAATCATGACCTGAACTGAACACAGAGGCTTTAACCCACTGAGCCACCCAGGCGCCCCCTAAATGATGTTTTAAAATGATCTCTAACTCATTAATTGTCCCGAGTTGCATCTGAGAAGGACAGAAAACATTCTTTTATGCACACGTTTAAAAAATAACATTTCACTCGATTTCTCAAAATTTTAAAAATCCCTTTCCTTGCCAAGATTTGAAAATCAAGCAGGGAAAAAAGAAGTAGAAGAAGAGCTTTGTCCTGTTCTTCGGGACTCACACGAAGACGGGTTCTGCTTCACATGCTAACTTGGTACATGTTCTGCGTATAATCAACAGAAGTTCTACGTTTGAATTAATCTAGGCGCTTTCCAAGCACGGACCTCACTGGGAATGACCCTTTTAACCTTGATTCAGCATCTCTTCTTCCAAGGCAAGTGGATTAATATGGCTAGATGAGTTTTGCAGCACCGTTTCTTGCAATTTCTAATAAGTCTGTGGGCCAGAATGTGCTTCCTTTTATAATCTATCAAGTGCTGAATGTTTCGCTAACCACGGGCTGTTTCTCAGGATTTTCTGCATTTTTTGATTATGAAAATCTTTGCTGTGTGTGTACCTGGAGGCTAGTTTTCTTTCTCAGGTTGTCGAAGAAGAGCTAGTTCAGCTGACTTCAAAAGGAACAGTGTTTCCATCGTCACTGGCCATTTCACTGAAGACTTGGAGAAAAAGATTGGAAGATTTTACCTATAGACACAGATAGCGATATGGCTATAATTAGTTACTATGTAGATACATATTAGTTTTCATATACGCTATTACATACATTATATAATGTAAACATATTCTGTATCGACAGACAGTTATAAAACATTATTACATATCGATACACATTATATATATGTCATATACATCTATATATAAATGTTCAGTATATATATATGTACAATGTCAACGTTAAGGGGAAAAATATGGAAAATTACATTTGAGAATAAAACATTTCCTACAGATTGGGTAAGCCATGGAGAGTGTAAAAGTTTTTTACAAAATACAAACCTCATTAGCAGAAATTGCTAAGATACCATATGAAATCATGCAAGGACACAATCTCGCTGGGATGTGTTTAGACAGTTATGTTGTTTTAATTAAAATCTACCTTGGAAGGGCTTCAAAGCGAGACATTATGCATTTTGTCACTGATACCGTTTCCAAATGTGTGTGTGTGCATATATATATAGATAGATAGATATGTATATATATATATATGCTCACTTTTTTTTAATAAAGATTTTATTTATTTATTGGACAGAGAGAGAGACAGTGAGAAGGAACACAAGCAGGGAGACTGCTAGACAGAGAAGCAGGCTTCCTGCCGAGCAGACAGCCCAATGCGGGGTTCGATTTCAGGACCCTGAGATCATGACCTGAGCCAAAGGCAGAGGCTTAATGACTGAACCATCCAGGCATCCTATATCCTCATGTTTAATAATAACTCTATATAACTGTGCATGTGGGGATTGGGGGTGGGGGGGATAAGTATGTTTATACACAGATACACATAGCATTAACACTGTCTTTAATTTTGGTAGAAAAAGCTATTTATTTTTTTAGTTTTTCTTTTTTAATAGTCTCTACACCCAGCGTACGGGTCGAACTTAGGACCCCAAGATCTCGAGTCGCATGCCACACCGACTAAACCAGCCAGGTGCTCCAAGTATAGAATATGATTTAAAACTGGATCATGAAAAAAAAGAAAAAGTGGATGATGCTTTCTGTCTAACTGGAGAACATCACTGGAGAATTTGTAAAAGGGAGATGAATTTGGCCAGACTTCTCTTCCTCATACTCCGCATCTATGTACAAAATTTTGTGTCTTATAATTGCACCAGAAACTCTCCCGGAAACAGACTTTGCACATGACTAGTTCCATGAAAAAAAAAGCTTTCTATTGACATTTCATTCCTAATTAGACCCAGAACAGAACAGATTTTCTTTTGTCCTTGGTGAGAACGAGGAGATGAAAGTGGCACAGATTCCTCGAAAGTGAAATAATCAAAAAGAAAAGCGAGGTGCCTGGTGGTTCAACACGTGCCTAGGAACACACCTTCAAGGTCGGAGAAAAGATTGCAAAATACCTGCAGTGTTGGATTTCAGCAAAGGTGGACATTTGATGCAGGGACCTCGAGCTCCTCGGCAAACTGAGGTAATGGCGTCATAAAAATGTCCTTTCATTAAAACAGAAAATAATCTTTATAGGTGCGAAATGTGGTTCCTTGTTGCCTTTTTATTTTAATGACATCAAAGACATTTCCATTTGATTCCAGAATCAAAGCAAAATAATGGAGGAAGGAGCAGATCACAGAGGACAGATCAGTAGGAAGATAATGACGGCCAATCCCATTTCTTCTTCGAAACCCGGGTGTTTTCTCATGGACGCCTTTGGAGACCAGTGTCGGAGCAGAACTTGGGAAGGAAACTGTCCATCAGGTCTGGAAGTTAGAAGTCAATTGTGGGAAATTTAGTGGAGTTAAACAGAAATACTAATAATGTGAGGTTCTCAAATGGATGGTTGGAAAGAAGCTGAAGTCAAAAATGAAAAAAAAAAAAAAGAAGAAAGAAAGAAAAGAAAAAAGAAAAATGCATGCAATTAAAATCCTGTGAATCTGATCTCCAAGAAGGCAGGTTTGCATGTCTGTGCCTCACTGCGAGACCCCTCACACCTAGAACCCCGTCTCAGGTACAGAACAGGGATGAAGGCATTCACATTAACATGCCCATGTTTCCATAACCAGGTAATATTCCCGTGAAGAGCCTGAAAGTCAAATATCACATAAAATCCACAGAACAGAGGTAGAGAGACCCTCAATTCCTTAACTGCCAAGACCTTTAAGACGCTAATTTTCATGGCTTGTTTTGGAAAAATATTGTATTTATTTATTCAAGAGAGAGAGCACAAGCAGGGGGAGAGGAAGAGGGAGAAGCAGACTCCCCCCTGAGCAAGGAGCCCGATGCAGGACTCGATCCCAAGACCCTAACAACAGGACCGAGCCAAAGGCAGATGCTTAACCCACTGAGCCACCCAGGTGCCCCAGTCGTTAATTTTCTTTTTTAAAAGAATTGATCTGACAAAGGACAGAACAAGACCAACTTCAATAACTGAGTGATCCAACGTCTTTTACCTTAAGTCACAGAAAAAGGAGAAATGGCTTCAATCGGGAAGAAATGACAGCTGTCCTGACGTTTTTTGACGCCAATCGCCGGTGTCCTGAACTCCTTCCACACACACCCTGGAGCCCATGGTCAGTGGATACCGTATCCCAGAGACCCCGGGCACGACTTCACTCTCATAGTTGAGGCCGTGATCTCCCCTCAGCTGAAGTGTGTTTTGGTGCACATGACAGAAGCCAACACCAGCTGCTGACACAGGAGCTCCCCACGGCTGGGTGCCCCATGAACGGCTGAAACCACCTGCACTGCCCCCCTTTGCCTGCTGCAGAGGAGATGGGGAGTAAGCCAGGTCTGGACACAGAGGCAAACGTGTTGGAAGAAACGTCTCCCTCTGTGCCACCACATAGCCTTTTGGAAGGAAGACAGATTGACAAGCAAGGCAGACATCACCGCATGCAGACGGATGACACAATCACCCAGGCCCACGAAAGCAGATTCTGTAACGACGCACCCCTGATGGGCTTCCAAGACCAAGGACCAAACACAACCTCGAGAAAATACGCAGTGTGGTCAAAGAGGGTTACCAGCATTTTGGCTGTTGGTTTTTCTTTCCTTTTCTTTTTTTTTTTTTTTTTAAGATTTTATTCATTCATTTGACAGAGAGCAGACAGAGAAGCAGGCAGAGAGAGGAGAAAGCAGGCTCCCCACTGAGCAGAGAGCCCGATGCGGGGCTCGATCCCAGGACCCTGAGATCATGACCTGAGCCGAAGGCAGCGGCTTAACCCACTGAGCCACCCAGGCGCCCCTGGCTGTTGGTTTTTCATATAGCGTGTCCGGTACTCAAGTCTGGATTCACTTTCCACGTTCATTCATTGTTTCAACAGATACAGACTAGAGATACAATGTTGCGCAAACTCGGCTTAGACGCCGTCCTCAGGAAGCTTACAGTCTACGCTGGAGATCTGTTGACTTAATGAAAAAGAGAGGAAATTAATTAAAAAAAGAGAGAAGGTAGCAAGACACCCAGAAAGAATGAGAGGGAAGGAGACAAGGAAGGAAGGAGAGAGAAGAGAGGGAGAGCGAGGAAGCGGGGAAGGGAGGCAGGACACAGAAGCCGTAGACGGTAAATGTGATCCTGGCTGAGAACGGGAAGTGCATCAGGCTCGGGGAAACCCTCTCGCCATCCCCGGAGCCACAGGGAGGGGGAACCTCCCCCTTCAGAGTCAGGGCCGCACTGTGAGCTGAGCAGGGACATGCGGGGGCAAGCAGAGGGGTTGACAACGAGAAACAGAGGTCTAAAGACAAGAGTTGGACGGGCGCGGATTATCTGTGTGCCTGAGTATCTTCTTCGCAGGGGCCGCCGTGCTACGAGGTGGCACGTTGAGGTCAGAGGCAGTCAGGTAACAGACACAGGACAACCAGACGCGTCCGCCCCTGGATCGGGTCCCGCCACGCTTGTCCGCACAGCCGTCCCTTTCCGAGGGAAAGGGCACAGCCTAACTTTCCGAGACGAGCCGGGTCTAAGAGAACAAGAGCTTCGACTTTTGAGAGAGGGGGAAGGTAAGGTAAATCCTAACACCTCGAGTATGCAAAACGACTGCTCTTGGAAATTGTAAAAAATCAGATTAAAAATTAATGGGCCCCTGATTGTTGCAGGCAGTGGAAACTTTCCTAATTGCTTTAGGGTTTATTAGAGGGCACGGAAATTAGACAACTCCTGAACTAGTGTTTCTTGACGGCCCTCCCCAGGAAAACAAAAACAAAACAAAACAGAACAAAACTAAGAATTCACAGAACCAGATCAGAGCTTTTTAGCACTACTCATTTTTTTTTTCCTCTTTCTAGATCAACATGACATTAATATGAATTGTTTACAAGGTTCAGCTAGAAAACATTTTTGGTGGTTTTTTTTTTTTTGTGCCTTTCAGTCATGAAATATGGAAAAGGAAAACATGATAAACTCAAAAAACAATGTTGCTGCCCTAACAGACAGAGTTCTGAAAAACACAGAGATGGCTGCCTACCCGAAATCACTATATTGGAAGTTATTTATGGACCCCTTGCATTCTCCTGGCACATGCCTGCCTCTGTGCCCTGAGACACTTCCTCCCCACAGACACCCAGGCACCCACTGTCTACAGTGGCTCCGGGCTTCAGAGCTGGGACAAGGGCTGGCCCCAGTGGGGCTGCCATCTTGTCCACTCTAGCGGGAGCTACGGCACTTGCAATCCATCAACGTACCTCATCTCCCTCTCTCACCTGTGAAATCATGAAGTTCCAGACTTCTGGGTGTGGGTATTCCCAGTGGTTGGCTGGAAGGCCTCCCCGTACAAGGCTGTTCATACCCAGTAGGGCAGATCGCACAGTGAACAATAACTCTACCTCCCTTTCTGCCCCAGTGGACTTTTCCAGAAGATCTGTCTTCCTCCTTAGACACGTCCAAACCACCATTGCATCGTGCCATGTTTCCTTGTCTTGCTGGGACCAGATCTGGAATGCGTGGTCTTTTACTGGATGTCCTTGGGCTTGCATCTCATAGTAAAGCATCATTGCTTAAGGTCCCCTAAGCCATGCCCTACATTCTAGGGAACCGAGGCACAGACAGTAGGGACCTTCTCAGGCTGGAAAGCAGAACCCTATGGACGGGATTCAAAATCCACATCCTCCGACCTCCCTGAAGCAGTGGGGACGGTACTGGTGTTGGTTAAGTGCTGAGGACATGTCTCACGGCAGTGATCTCACAATTACCAAGGCTTCCCTCTGTGGAACACTGAAACCAGCCGCAGGGGGAAGACAACGCATTGGAGATCCAGAGGCCACTGCCCTGAACTGGAACAAGAACACAACACATGTGCAGCGTATAGAGGGGGGTGGTTGCTTTCAGTAACATGGGAAGCCTTGGAAGAAGAAAGGGACACGTGGCTAACAGTCCATTTCATGGATTCTGTGCAGGCTAGGAGACCCCATAGGTAGCTCTATGAAGGGCAGGTCTACTGAAAATCAAGACCAGAATGGAGAGTAATGGTGCAGAGGAGACCCGATGTCCGGATGTGGAGTCATGACGGGCCCAAGTGTGTGAGAACAGGCCTCGGGAGGGGATGAGCAGTCCCTGAGACTTCTGGAAGGCTGACCGAAGGATCTCAAATGCCACCTCCCACGGAACACTCCTGATGGCCTCACTCCACTGCTTCCTTTGCAATGACCTCACCCAGAGTAGGCGCCTCTCCTCAAGACGCACCCTCATCATTCTTTGTGCCCCCAAGAGTTGGGATTTTCAAGCTTCAACCTGCATTAGAATCACCCGAAAGCCTCAAGCATGGACCGCCGAGCTCCACACTCATGGGTCTCAGGAGGGTCCCAGGAACGCATCCTTCCGTGACGTTCCCAGCCCACGTGGTTCCGGCTGGTCCCCGACCACTGCCGTGGTCCTCTCCTCAGATCTCATCACAGACGAGCCGGGCAGCTGGAGCCCCAGCTCTGCGGAAACAAACAGCCTGTACGCCCAAGGACAGACACCACCAGCCTCACTCACCCCAGCGACAGGGCTGCGTGGGATGGTGCAGCCGAAGACAGGCTGGGGGAAACAGCCCACAACGCTAGACAAGGCACATCCCTGGCACGGTGGCATTCACATATGACACGGGCTTTGAGTTTCTGAAAACTCATCCAGAGCAGAGAGAATGACATGTAGAACAGCAGACCCAGAAATGGCCTCTGGACATAAGAGGGAGCTGGTGGACGCATTTTCATAGGCATCAACCCAGAGCAAAAAAATCAGAATTCCCGATGCCCAGGAATCTTTGGATGACTCCCTGTGTGCACAATTCTAAGCCAAAGGCATCTTGTTGATTATGTGCAAAGAAAGACGCTTGCAATACCTCCCTCCATAGCATCACCCACCTCTTTGCAGAGGAGGCAGAAATCAGGGAGGCAGTCCCAAGAGCAGAAAACAAGTAGAGGACTGCAAATAGTCCAGTGTGAGCAAACACTAAAAATATACTCTCTACTTCACGTGCATGAGATTTCCATGTAAAAATAATTACACGCATATTATTACATGCAAATACATGCCCGTACAGACCTCCTGAAAGTCCTATCACTGTAAACATCATTTAACTAGAACTCAGTTCAGAGACACCCGGGTGGCGTAGTTGGTTAAGCATCTGCCTTCAGCTTGGGCTGTGCTCCCAGGGTCCTGGGATCGAGCTCTGCGTCGGGATCCCACTCAATGGGGAATCTGTTTCTCCTCTCCCTCTGCCGCTGACTCCACTTGTGCTCTCTCTCTGTCTCTCTGAAATAAGTAAATAAAATCTTAAAAAAAAAGGCCTTTGGAAGAAGAGACACATCTAGGTGGGGACTATCTCTATATGCCTTCTGCACTGTGACAGTCACCTCTGTTTCCAAGGAAAACCCTGTGCAGCATTTTCCAACTGTGTGAATTCTCTTCCTTGGTTTATGGTCATTGTACACCACACAGAGCCCAACTGGGGTTTTCTTTTTTATTAAAAAAATAAACAAAGCCAGCGATGAGACATCGCGTCTGCCGACTTTTTAATTATATTTTGATGGCTTTTCAGGAATAACACCTTTCGGCGGTCATACATCAAAAGCAAACGAAATTAAACCCACACCTGAGGGCCCACCAAATCACAGACATCTTTACAAAAAACAACACAAAATTAATTTGAAAAATGTTGATTTTTGAAGACTTTTTTTCCTCCCCTCACTATTAAATGTGTCTTCTAGACATCAAAAGGCGATCCCTTTTATTAGTGTTACTTTCCGAGATTGCTAACCAGGCCGCAGGATTTGTCAGGCTTGCAGGCGTCTGTAGAAATGTTCTTCTGCCCCTGGGAGCTGGCGTCTCAGTATTTCTCCTGCAGCTTGGCTTCCGCTCTCCTGCACAATGGGCCTGTCTGGGTGACCTGTTGGCCCGTGCATGGTGACTTCCAAGGGTGATGAGCATCACAATCCACAAAGGGGTAGGTCTAACCCCTGAGGGCTAGCTGTAGGCGGTTTGAAGGGCCTTCTCAAAGTCAGGTTAGTTAAAACACCATCAATGCTACCGAAGTCTCCAAGAACCTTCCTTGCACGAAGATTCAGCGTCTCTGTTTGCCATAGGAAGCACGCTGGGCTCCACATAGAGCTTTTGTCTGCTTCTCACTCCTGAACAACTACTCCCAACAACTTCCAAATTTTGCCTAAGATCCTGGCACCTCAACGAGACAACAGTTGAGTGGAAACATGTACCTTGCTGGATCAGAGCCTGGAAAATATTAGAATCTCATGCCTTTAAGTCATTAAACCTTCGGTTATAGTTTTGTAGTATTTTTAATTATTGGAACTCTATTAATTTTATTCAAGAAGTATTTACTGGATTCCCCCATTTACTGGTGCTGGGAAGCCACCCATCCCCTCTTTCTTTCTTTTCCAACGAGCATTCATTGAACCCTTCTTGGCGCCGGGAGACAATTTGAGGCTCCAGAAGTGAATGAAATAAATGTCATTAAAATCACCCGAAAGGAATTTATAGAAGTTCCCATAAATGATGAATAGCAAGAGACGCCCCCTCCACCAGATGCATTAAACAGATAAGGACCATGGTGGTAACAGAATAAAAAGCAATCGTTTCTAAAGCATAGGACGATTATGGCAACAAAAACACTGGCTACTAAGCTCCGGATCGCAGCAACATGCAGTACCGTGATGTTTTACGTGTGTTGTACTCCATCAACAACAAAGTATCCGGAGATTGGCCCCACCAGTGCCCTTCAGACACTGTTTCATCGTAACAGGCCTAACGTTACCCTATCAGTAAAGAAGACTAAAACGGGGAAGCAATGCAATTTAGCAAAACAGATTAACCTCAAAAACGTGTTGCCACGTGAAAAAAGCCAGACAGAGGCTCTTATGTCGGGTATCATCCCGTGGACGTTAAAAGCCCAGAACAGGTGAGGCACCTGCGTGGTGCAGTCGGTTAAGCATCCGACTCTGGGTTTCAGCTCAGGTTGGGATCTCAGGGTCATGAGATCAAGGCCCACACCGGGCTCCACGCTGAGGACAGAGTCTGCTGAAGTCTCTTCCCTCTTTCCCTCCTGCCCCATGCTCTCTCTTTCTCTCTCAATTAAGTAAATAAATCCTTTAAAAAAAAAAAGCCCTAAAAAAAACAGAATAGGTGACTGTGTGGACACAGAAAGCAGGTTGGTGGTGACTGGAATCTAGGGGTTGCAGCAGGGATCAAATATGCGTGGACACAAGTGATCTTTCCTTGGGTGATAGGAATTGTCTCCAGCTAGATTGTGGGGATAGTCACACAACTGCATAAATTATTTAAAAAAATTAAACATGTGAGTTCTATGGTATATAACTTACACCTCAATAAAGCTGTTAAAAAAAAAGGGGGGGGGAGAAATGGCCCTAGACTGGGAACAATGAAATAGCTCATCGTTAAGGACCATTAATCTACTTCTCCACATAGTTTCATATTTATCCCGTTCCCTGGTTAGAAAACCGAAAGCATTTCTGCTTCACTCTCACATGGCTGCCTTGCTCAGAGCAATTCTGAGACCAGGGGTTGGAGGGGCCTTCCCACTTCAAGCAAGTCTGCGACACCAACTGGACACCCTACAAGTCAACTCAATTCTGGAACCGCCAACTATTCTCCAGGCTACAAGCTCCCCTATATTACACAAATTTCTATGTTGGCTTCAACACAACCCACCCTAATTCCATGCCAGCCCTTTCCCCCTTCCTGGACGTTGGGGTTTCACATGGACATTTCCAAATTTCTAACTGTGGCTTGGTCTTTGTGGTGACCAGGTCACCATGAGCCCATCAAGTCATCTCACTATAATACAAGATGTTCTTATCACCCAGGGGCTTATAAAGGATTTAAGAGCTCTGGTCGGAACCATAGGCGGAGACCAGTATCTGTTTTTCCATTAGCTCCCATTCCTCTATTCGGAAACTGCAAACACTCTGCATGGCTTATGCAACCTGCTTTTTCAGGTGAAATCAAGCCGCCCTTCAGACACAGGCATCCGTCACTCCTGAACGTTCGCATGGCCATCTGAACTCTAATTGCCTGTGGTTTCATCCACGCCCAGGGCACAAGGTGCTGTTGTCTCGAATTTCTCTCACACATCAAGTCAGTGAGCCTGCGCTGGAGTACAGACAGAGAAGCAGCATTTATCAAGCCCCTCCTGTGCGTGACAAACACCGCCGTCTTGCAGAAATCCTTTATCACTCCTCATAAAACCCCGGAGAATGGACCTCATCAACTCCCTTTTCAAACGCAGGCCCTGTGGATTGGAGAAGTGAAATGATCTGGTCCAAGGTCATGAAGATAATGGAGGGCCCGGCCAGAACGATGAACCCAGTGCTCCCCACATCCTGGAACTCTCCTGTTCATTAATGCTGCCTAATGAGTTAAGGGCTCTGAGTTGGGGTTCCTGAAGGTGCTGGGACAGCAGTGAAGCTTTGAACCCACAGAGCACTCAGGGATGGGACAAAGTTAAATGAGTGCATGGGTAGGAACAGCACTGCGTCGCTAATGCTATTAGAACACAGCCATGCAAACTCCCCAAAGAGCTGTAACACTGAATTGTCTTTAAATAAAATATATCTTCAATTTCATTTTATCACAACAATGAATTGACACCAAACACACTTCCATTATTGTGTATTGTTTTTTTCGAAATTCCACTTAAATCTTGCTCTAAAAATAACATTTTCCTTGCTCAAGGGCATGCAGGACGAGCCTGGAGAGTCAACAGCATACGAGCGTGAACAGAGGACAGCAAGAACCGGGGAAAGAGACTTGCTCGAAGGAGAAAAAGCACAAGACACAGTTTTGTTAAAACATTGAAACGATGCTGGAGGGTGTTAATAGAAATGTAGTGAGGAGAGTGACATGGGGGCCATATTCATGACAAGAATTCCTCGGACGGCACTTGATTTCAAGGGCAGTAAGGGGTTCTGTGGCAAATTAGTCATAAAAAGTGTGTGATTTACATCATTAGTGATGCTCAATTGTAGTAGCGTCACAGTTGCAAGAACTCGCACACACACACACCCCGACACACACTTTGTGGGAGTCCACTGGCACGAAAAGTTGTACTAAAGTACAACACTATTATAAGCCGGGGAGACACACACTTGGACACGTGTTACAGATACGGTCATGCTTTTGAGCGGTAACCATTGCTGGGTCCAGTGCAGAATCACATAAGGGACCTTGCAGCCACTCCTACCCACCTCCAGAAAACCGTGCACAAGATGAAACAAAGAAATTTTTAAAATTGCTCTTACAAAGGCAGAACATAGTCAAGGGCTTCGGTTCCAAGTTACCTTTTGCTATGAAACACTGGTTTGACTCTCTTTAGGGACCCTAACCCCAAGCCTAACGCAAAGTGTCCTGGCCTGATGGCTGAAGGAGCGGTCGCAATAGCGTTTCCAAAAGCAAGACGTAGAAATAACATTGCCCACCTGTTAATTTCCTCCAGTCATGGCGGCATCAATTATCTACTGATTGATTGGAAAATTTTCCGGTTCCTATAGCTTCATCCCAGCCTTCGACGTTCATGAGAGCCATCAAAGGGTTTATCAGAGAAAATGGACTTTCCCAGTTAATAAGCATCTTTTTCTTTATCTCTTAATCCTTACACAAAGGGACACTCATAAAACCACACGTCAATATCCTGAAGGCTCACATCGGAGTTTTTAATGAGAGGAACCCATGGTGGGGAGCCATGCTTCTCCTACACTCAAGGATGAACCGATCCTATGTACTTCTGGGGCCAGCCTTTGGCCAAAGAGGTAATTCGGTCTACACTATCCATCCAAAGCCAATGCTTGGGCTACAATCAACAATGAAAAAAACCACAAAAGTGATGACATAAGTCATAACTCTTGACTCGCAAGACTATCCTACTCTTGGACGTCGTGGTTTGGAAACCCAAACCATATACGGTCTGAGGAAGGAGTCTGCAGGCTAGTTGGGCTCAGGCATGGAAAAAGCAGCAAGTTCTGTCACAGACTTTATCAGTTACGGAGGAGTGTGGGAGCATGAGGACTGGGACGTCCTTCACGTTAGAACTATCTGGGGGTGATGCCGAGGTTCAGAAGCAATTGGAAACCACTTCTGGACCTGCTTCTTCTTAAGCACAGTGTATCCGCATGTGAAGACACAGGCTGTCTGCAAACACAGAACGAGGCCCCTTCTTTCCCACGTCCCGTGGATGTTTGCATAATATTTAAGCATTAATTATGTAATGTTTGTCAAGTGTTTGGAGCTCCCAGGGAAAAGGCACTATATTAACAGCATTATTATTAGCGTTTTTCTCGGTTAAATTTCCATTACAAAATGCATCGGGAAATGACGAGCGGCCATCTGTCGCACAGCTTCAATGCTTACATTCTACAGAATTTAGTTTATTGCTGAATGAAGGTACTTGGTCTGCGGTATATAAAAATCATTCTCAAAAATGAGCTGAGCAGCTGTTGTGTTCGATACTAATTTTAACACCTTGGTAACAGCTATTATTTTTAATAATGTGAAAAACAAATCACGGTTTCCATTTACTTGCTTTTAATAATGATCGCATAAGCACACATTGTATCCCATTCCCGTTACAAGTGTTTTTGTTGATAACGAGCAAAACCAGCGCCTCCCATTTGACTTTCTGATGGATTCCCAGGTGTGTAGTCAAGTCAGTTCTTGCCCTCGGCTATGACATGGTCTTGACGATGATCCTTGAACAGGGAGGGCTCGATGAGCAGAGTCATCAAGCCCACGTTAGTCCTTACCTGTCCCTTCATCAACACTGATTATTACCCAGCTTTCGAACATTGCCAGCGTATCAGGTCCAAACAGCATTTTTATTTTTCTCATTTCCTCTGTCTTGACTAGAACTGACTATTTTCCCTGGGTGCCAGCCACGGGTGCTTCCCTTTTCCTGAATTTCTTGGTCAGATCCTTGCCCGGTTTTGGAAATGTGGTGCAATCCTCTGAATGACGACTGGATTTGGAAAGGAAAGCATCGTGAGTGAGCACAGTGTTACTGGGACGTTTCATCGGAGGTGTTGCAAAAGATCTTTATGGGTGGGTTCTTACAAATTGCAATGATAATGTTCTATCAGGGTCTTTGAACATTGCCTTTAAACGTGCAGAGCTGAATTTCACCATAACTGTTTCCCTACCCATAGCAGTAGACAGAGAGCGAGCATTTGACCCTAACTCCAAATGGAGAGGCATGTGAAGTGCCCACAAGGATTGCGTCGGGCTGCACGTTACAGAAATCTCTGCAGGGTAATTTACAGAGTTATGGGCAGATTGATCTCGGGAAACACTGTAGGCTTTGTGGGAACAACATAAGAAATGTCCCTATTACTCAAGGTTCTTTGTGGGTTTCGTTCCTCCTAGTTGTTCTGTGCTCTGTCAGCCAACAGCTGCTGGCTGAGCCTCTGGCTGGCATACCAGATCTCCAAGGAGGAAGAAAAGGTAAAGAAAAAAAGGGAGTAGAAGCTACCTGTTTCACTGGCCACTCCCATGTTCCGCGGACACTCTTATCTGCAGGGAAGCTTGCTGCATTGAATTGTTTTCCCAGACTGTGGTCCAGAGTTAGAAACGGAGGAGGGAAACTGGACAGAGCAGTGGAGTCCCTTACAATACAATGTCATACTGGAAAACACAGCCACCTCCACACCAGAGGGGGCTCTGAATTGATAGAAGAAACCCCAGACTGTATACATCCTAAGAAAGTCCCTGCATTCAAAACTGGGATAAATTCGGCAAGTCTTTGGTGCCTGACTTCTTTAAGAAACCGGATTATTCCAAAGAAAATACAAGCCAAACTCCGGAATTATCTTCCAAAATACAAACTCCAAGCAAAGAGAGACTTGGGAATTTATGATCATAATGCACAGATTGGACAGACAGACGATGGAAAACATTCTACTGTACGATGACCTTAAACATGTTATCAAATGCATGGTATTCTTTAAAAAAAAAACTTCCAGAACTCCAGCAAGCAGACAAAGCAATCAAATTCACAAAAACTCATCAGAAGAAGTTCTGTATATAATCAATCTGTCAACGAGCGACGAAACCAGGAAACTCTTCGCTGGTCTCGAAACAGTAATCATGGTGATTAAGTGTAACTACAGTATAACCAAGATTCATAACTAAACCTACAAGAAGAAAATAATGTAACAATGTTTAAGAATGTAAAATACTACATTGTAACTGATAAAGTTACAGTAGTCTTGATGTTAAAAAAACAGAAATCAATTCATTTTTACCCCAATCTCCAGAGAGAGGTGAAATGATGCTAAAAGCTAAAAACTGTGCTAATTATTACTAATGGGCAGAGGGCAGTGAGACTGTTTTAGAACTATATCTCCAACTCTGTTTTCATTGGTACCATTTTCAAACAATCGTGGGGAAAAAAAAAAAAAAAGACAACACTTGAGCAATTAAGTAAAAAGCAGGAAATAAAAGATGAAGAAAGAACAAAAATCCAGGATTAAAAAAAAATGGCAGAGAACCAAAATCAACACTTAATGAAATGACACTTATGGTGGTAATGAAGACCTGATGGTCCCCATTCTTTAGGCGTGTGGTCCTCGAACATTTTCACCATCTTCCCCCCTCCCCCTGCCTACGAGATGCGCAGATCCTCACGGATAACATAGATCAAGACAAATGTGAGTTTCAGACTAGGGATCCTGGGGTACAGTCATACAACGTCGCAGCAGTCAGTCCTTAAGAAGAAGGGCGTCCCGTCGTTTGCAATGACACGGCTGAACCACACAGACACGATAGAGAAAGAAACAAGGCAGACACAAAGGGACGAAAACAGCGTAGTTCCACTTACATGAAGCATCTGCGATAGCTAAACTCGTAGAATAGGAGCAGGAGGGTGGCCGCCAGGAGCGGAGAGAAGGTACAAATGGAGAGTTCTTCCTCCATGGGCACACACACTCAGTTGTGCAGGAGGACTGACTGACTAAATCCTAGGGATCTCCTGCACAACACGGGGCCTAGGGTGAAGAGTTCAGTCTTGTGCACTTACACTTTGGTGAAAAGGGAAAAGGCCCTGTTAAGTGCTCGTAGGACAATGAACAAAACCAAACCAAAAACACAACAAGGAAATGCAAGGAGACATTCGGAGGGGATGGAAAAGTCTATTCCCTTGACCGTGCGGACAGTATCATGACGTACTCTGTTTCAGACATTTCTTGATAAAATAAAATGCAGGAAGAATGGATAATAAAGTTGTTCAAAGCTAAGCTTGCAGTGGGGCTTGAGAAGGATCACATCTGTACCATCGCATACTGTTGGAAGAACTCCCCAGATACAGTGCTGAAAATGACTTAGATGATTTTTTTTTCAAAACTCATATAAATAAGTAAAAATACGGCCTGAACCTGGGGTTCCAGCGGCAACCCTTGCTGCCTGTATGACCTAGACAAACTTATTTAACCTGTAACCCTTCGTTCCGTTTCTACAAAACAGGAATAATACTATTTTCTAGTCCACGGAGATGTTTTAAGATTTTCTGTTAATCCAGGTAAAGCCTTTGGGATCACTCTGGGCATATATTAATGGTTCTTTAAATATTCCCATTTGTACTTATTCCAAAAGAAAATATCAAGGAGTCAATGGCATCTCAAGGTCAACTGTCCAACAAGAGGTAGAAAACAAGAAGATCTAACTGGATCTTAGATCTACTTAGAAGATTGAAGAGATCTTAGATCTACTTAGAAGATTGAAGAGATCTTAGATCTACTTAGAAGATTGAAAAGATCTTAGATCTACTTAGAAGATTGAAGAGATCTTAGATCTACTTAGAAGATCTAAGAGATCTTAGAACCAGAGATCTAAGTAGATCTCTAGAGATCTACTAGATCTAAGTAGATCAGCTGGTGTCTTTCTGCCTAAGGAGGACACCTGAAACCAAGGACAGGAGTCACAACGATAGATACGTAGTGATTTTACAACACAGACTTCACTTTCACAGAAAATTTAACCTGTAATACAATTTAAAGAAATAAACCAGAATTGGAACCAGAATCAGACGTTCTATGGATTCTTCCAACTCTTGACTAGCTTTTTCACGTTTGCCATATTAACCCCCACCCCCACCAAGTCAGGGGAATGTGGGATCCTTCCCAGTCTCCTGCTCTGGAAACTCCACCTTGCCTTCCCCTCTCCCAAAGCTTTGTATTTCAAGTTGCGATGCTTTCGCACTTCTGGCCTTCCTCTCTCTCTGCTTCACAAACGTAGCCTCTGACACGGGGCACGGGAGAGATGTGGTGTTTGCTTCCACGTCCCTCCGTGCATCTGCCAGCACCAAATTTTAGCACTCATCACCCTTCCTGTGTGGACGCTCCTCCAAACGTGGAGTTTTCTACTCATTCCAAACACAGGCTGCATGCAAAAAGGGGCAAAAATCAAAGTGGGACAATGAAAGGGTTACGGGGACTGTCACCTAGTCACCCCATCGATTTCTTCCTCCTTGACACCGGCTCAAACAGCATGTTCTTCCGGTTCGCTTTCAGTTAAATCCGCTGCTTGAAGATGTTCTAGTTTATGCTTTATGAGCAAAGTTCCCCCCCATCCTAGCTCTGGCTCATAAAAACCTCCCGTGAATTTCCTCCAGGGTTCCCTCCCCCTTTCTGCTGAGCGGGATAGCGTGATGACCCTTTAGGAAACCCCTGGACGCTGTGAGTTGAAGATGGACCCCCTGCATGAGTGCTGGGAACACAGGACTCCCTCCTGCCCAAGTCTCCTCACCCAGTCGCTGGACTTCTAGCAAGAAGGCAATGCCATTGCACGACAGTCTCATTCACTGGTCTTACTGGTTACGAATCCAGAAGGTATGGGCTACCGGGGAGGGCTGTACAGATGAACAAAGGTTCTTCTCTTCCACTCGGTGTATTTTATATAATGCCAGCTGATGCCAAGAACATGCATGGAGAGTTTCAGATCTCTTCCTTAGGAAAGCAAAGTCTGCCCTTGTAGGAAGCCTCAGACTGTACTGGCCCTCGGATCCATGCACAGCAGAGCCTTGCTTCCATGTTTGAAAGGTCACCACTCTTCCCACATTTTCAGCCGATATATCTATAGGAACTTAGTAAAACAGCGCCGAAATATTAATTGCCCTGAGAAAGCTCCCCACAAAGTTTATAGGGAACATGAATAAATGTTTAAGTGCTGCTGTTTGACAACATTCTCGCCAACGGTGTGTAAGCACAGGTGAAGGGCGTCACCTCTGAGCCTGACTCCCAAAACTTTTCCATAAATATCCCCCATATTTTCTTCCCTTCTGCTGCCTAAGATAGCGATGCCCCTGTTCCCCTTAGGGAAACCACGGACACCATGAATTAAATAATAATAGTGATGATGATGATGATAGTTAGAATTTAAATAAAACCCACGGCAGAAAGAATAGTAATGCACACTGTTCAGGCCACTGCATTTCAATAAAGTCATAACACAGTAGGGAAAGGTCCAGAAAAGGGAACATGGGATGATTGAAAGTCCAGACAGCCTGAAAGGATTAGCAGGATTCCGTCCGCAAACACTGAGGCTGACAGGGGATAGCACTGAAGTTTATAAACTCATAAAAGAAAGACCTGGGATGAACACGGACTTGTTCACCAAATCCCAGGTTACCACGATGCCCTTTCCCTTATAACTGTGAAGAGGGCAATTTCAGGCAAACAGAAAAGAGAAGTTAACAAACCGGAGCAGATAACAACGACCCGATGTGCAGGAATCATAACCTAGAAAACCAGAGGCTGGCGGCAAATACAGAGGAGGAAAAAAAAAAACAACAAAAAAAAACCTTCAAATAAGTACCAGAAAAATTCACACATGACAGTTCTATTATGGGAGCTAAAACGATGCCTGAAAAATTAAAGACGCTGAAAGTGACTGACCTAAAATGAATGACTTACAACCGGAATAGACATGGGTTTTGAGCCTTTACAAGAAGCCATTGTACCCACATCCGTGCTGGCTCGGTAGCTTTGCAAACCGCCCCCGCACTGCTTCTCCGGGTGGGCTGCAGAGTACTGTGGCTGCGAGATTCATTCTGTATCAACCCAAGTGCTGTTTTTATGGAACTGCCCATGGAGAGAAGCCCATCGTAGATCCTGAGTGACAAGGAGAAGCCTTCGTAAACCACTAAATTTAGACAGGATGGAACCATACACGGAAATTCTTAAATGACCTCACTATTCAAATCTCCTCCGGGCATGAAATAGACCCACTAGTTGTGAGCAGTTTCTGGGGAGGCGACGGGGGGGGGGGGGGGGGGGTAAGGACACATTCTGCTACTGTAGCACGGATATAAATCACAAGAGAGGCACTGAGGAACTTCTTGGATGCTTGCAGATTAAACACAGTAACTTTTAAAATCAAGTTCCCTACAAGTCTTGCTTTCTAGAGGATTGCTGTCCAAAGCAAGTAACGGGCCTTCTGGTTATTGCAAGACCAACACTTTCAGCTTTTCTAGGAACTCTTTCAATTGGAAAAGGGCACTTAGTCTTTGGAAACAATCCCGTTTCCAAATAGCAAAGACTGTACTCGACTGATTAAAAATTAATACATGTTATGCCTGAATGTTCGGAAACACGATTTCTCAAAAGAGCAGTGAACTTCTAGAAATCAGCTCTAAGTATTCCTTACCACATCCTGGCAGGACTCGTAAAAATGGCCTTTGGCACAACTGGAAATTCAAAGACGTGTCTTGAATTAAATGCGAGAGCCTGAATCAGGACTGAATTTCTGTTTAATCAACGAACAGATGTCTATTAAATATTTAGTGTTATGGTTTACATGGTCAAGGAAGGACACTCATTGCAAAATTAAAAAAAAAAAACTTAAAAAAAAAATGAAGGCCAACAAACACAGCTGGGAATTCAACGTGCTAGAAGTTACTTTTGGGGCATTTCTGTATTTCTGCATGGCATGTCCAATTCACGGTGCACGTATCGCAAGTGGGGACACTCCGACAGCAGATATCTGCTACCTTCTTACACCAACGGACATCTTTTCATGCAACTATGTAATTAGCTACCCTTCAGGATGTCCTGTTGAAACTGTAGCAAACCCCTGCTGACGTGCTTTGCATCTGTTCATAACAACGGCTAAGGGACATTAACTCTCATGGTCAAACATTGTGTGTATACATATGAATATAATTTTTGCCCTTTAAATCTGAAGAAATAAGTATGTACTTTTCCAATAAAATGTTTTGTACTTGTCCAAAGGGGATCCCTTTACACCATTATCATTAACCCTAAAACGAAGCGTACCTTCATTTTGCTCCCGGATCCGATCCCTTTTTCCACGTCCCCAAACTTGTCCTATGTCAATGCATGGCCACTTTCTCCCCTCCCCTTAGGTCTCACTTCCTCTCTCCTCCCTCCTCCCTTTAAGTCACTTCTTGTCCCATCTCTCTGTCCTTCACCTCATCATGTGGACCGTCTTTCTGTGAGGTCACTTCCTGCCTCCGCCTTCCTCCTTTAGGCCACATTCTGGCCTCTCTCCTCGCAATCTCCCGTCGCACCACAGCGCCTATAGAGATCTCCCCTTCCTCAAGGTCCTGTCCTGGAGATGAAGGGCACAGGACCGACAGAGGGAAGAGCTGATGTAAAAAAAAAAAAAAAAAACCTTCATGAAAAGCCTCAGCGGATTCAGTGGAGACACCTCTGGGACAGGATGGACCCCTCAAGATGACCCACCCATGAAATGAGGTGGTGAATCAATGCTTCGACCCAGGCCAAGACCGTTAACTGAATGCAGGCTGCCCACGGCGTGAGGCAAGGCCACGGGACAGGAGGTCTCTTTAGCTGAGGGTAATTCAGAAAAGAGACTCAAGGGACGTCTGTTGACAGAACAGATGCCTTTGCCCTGAAGAAGTCTCCGTGGAGGATATGACCCCTTCGACCATGCTCATCTGGCCAGAGGAACTGCGTCCTATTGCTGGAATGTACACAAAGATCATGAACATGTCATGTGGACCTTACAGAAACGTACAATTCCATTGGAGAAATCATCTCCGAGGACTAGGTATTGAGTCTCCTCCTAACACTTGGATTTTGGCTACTTTAAAATCTCTTACAATTGGATAGAAATAAAGCAATGCAGTCCTAATTTCAAAGGAGGGGTTCCTGCAGAGTGATCTTGGGGCCAAATCTTGTCACTCCCTGTTTTAAGGAATAAAACATCATTGAAAGACATCTTGCCCGTTCCCGTACGCATTTCCCATGGCGGTTTTCAATGCTGCACATTAAAACACGTTCGTTGCAACACAGGCCGTATGGTTTAGGTAGCCTAAATTATTTACTGTCTGGTGCTTTGCAGGGAAAGGTTGCCAGCACTCACTCGGGGGCACTAAGACTCTCAAGGACTTAGGTGAAGAGAGATCTAGGTCTATCTTATTATTACTAATTATCTAAAAAGTAACCTTGCAGGAAGGCTGCTTTTTCTCTAAGACGGTATCTAAACATTGTGACGAAACACCCAAGACTGACTTTCACCGTGCTTTCTCTATCCCCACGTCATCGTAAGGGAGAACTCCTCCCAAATATTTCACAGTAGTAACCTAACAGCATGGGCAGGACCATGTTGGGGCTCCGTGCCGTTTAGAAATAATGCTGCCGTACTCCGTCACAACTGTAAGACAGATCTCTGTTTTGATCTTTTTGAGGGGAAAGCAGTCATTTACAGACAGTATTTGGCCCTTATTGTGACAGACGATAAAACACTTGTAGTTAAGGCCAAAAGTGTTTTCCCACGAAAACACTGGAAGAGTCTCTAGGTCTCTGAAGATGAACAATGGACGTGGCGTGTTGGATATACCGAACGGAGGAGTCCAAAATGAGCACGTGAACGGAGCGGTCTCTCTAATCTTATCACTCACCACCTTTCCTTCCCCTAACCTGTGCCCACACTAACTTGCATGATTCACTTGCAGTTTTTTCCATGTTTTATTATATAGTCATTTCTGTATTTCTCTCATTTCTCCTACGGGACTACAAATCGAAAAGGAAGTACGTTTCCCGCCAGATGTCACATTGTCTACCACGTTTAGTTTAGTCTCATCCCGATGGTACAATCAGTGCCTGAACGTTAGGGAGATTGATAATTCCTTAAAATTCAGCTGACTGTCGGGATGATGACCTCCCGCCGCCCCACTTGGTTTCCATTAGTCATCACGCGTGTAAGCTTTCCGGCGTGCAAATACCACGGACAAAGTTTAAGGAAAAAGGAAAATAATTTGTGGGATGGAGACTGAGGAACTCCAGAAGGGCAGTAAAGGCAGAACCATCCTCATCAGTAAAGATAACACTGCAGGCTGTTCTAAAGGACCCAAAAGGTCAGGAAGGCTCCCAAAGGCATTGACATCACATGACTTCCTTCCAACAAACACTTACGGGCCACTCTTCTCAGAAATGGATTCTCCTACAGTTTCTACCGGTACAGCAGTAACACCTTATGGCAAACGGAGTCCCTTTTGTCCCTGACCACAGGGATAAAAGAGATGTAGATCCCACAGAACTGACCGAACGGGGAAAGGGACCTGAGCAAGCAGCGTACAAAGCTTCAGCTAGACACCTTTCAGGGTCTTCTATACACAGATGAGGGCCTTGTAGCCCCTAATTATTACAAAGGGTTAGGCAATCAATTAGAAAAAAAATAGCATAGGAGTCATTTTACCCAATAGCTAAAAACTCGATTTTTTAAAAAATAAGTTATGCAGACTTCTAAGAGAAGGAAAAATGAGGTCATCTCGAAAACCAGCCTCTCAGCAGGCAAGCTCCATGACTCCCCAGGGAACCACAAAGGGCAAACCAGCAGGCAAGCGTTAGACCCCAGAAGAGCAGTGTGAGTGCCCGGGGCTGAAACAGCCCCCTCCCCAGGTCACAGGCTCTGGCCACAACGGCACGTGATTCCAAGGCCATTCGCAAAGGGAAATGACATGGGCAACACAATGTCTTGCAGACATTCTAGGGGTGTCTGGGACCCTACTGTAGGGACACCTCGTTATTCACACTACCCAGAGAAGACGACGATACACAACACCCAGCACCCTTGTGTATGCAAGTTCAAAGGACCTCACTGGACCGTACGTACAAACAGCGTTTCCCAGAGGTGCCACCAGACACATCTCCCACAAGCCCAGGCTGAAGGCACAGCGGCAGAAACGGTCATTTGCATTCGACCCGTGCCTCCAAAGCCACTTGCCGAAATGACGCTTGAGCATTTTCGTTTAGATCTTTTGAATGATCATTCCTGGCTTTATTGCGTATTTCATTTGGGTCCCCGCCAAATGCATGTTTTGGCGTGGTTATACGCTATGATAGAGTGACGTTCCGTTTAAAAATCATTACCTTAATCATCTCTGCTATTTGATTGAGCGTGAAGGATGGCTGATTTAGTTTTCTTGTTTGTTGTAAGAATTTTACTCAGGGTAAAATTAGTTTTATTTCAAATTGAAACTGTGCATTATGAAGCAGAAGTTTAGCACGCAGGTGTGGAGTTTCTTTCCTACATTGGGTGTTACAGCAAATTTGACCGTGTAACTCTGTCTGAGCTGAACCAGGTATTAAAGTTTTGTGTTTGGGGACGCCTGGGTGGCTCAGTTAGTTAAGGGTCTGCTTCCGGTTCAGATCATGATCCCAGGGTCTTTGGATCGAGCCCCCCCATCGGGCCCCTTGCTCAGCGGGGCGTCTGCTTCTCCCCTCTCTCGCTCGCCCTGCCTCTGCACTCTCTCTCTCTCAAATAAAATTTTTTTAAAAAAAATTTTGTGCTTGTTTCAAATGAAAGAACAGAAGAACTAAATTTATAGGGTATCTTCTGATACTCGACCATCTGTAGTTAGAATACGCCACCCGTCAGGACTAAGACCGTACCATATCACACAACGAAGTCACGGAGGCCAACCTCTTGCCTTTATTCAAGTTAGCCCAATAGTTGCATTTTGAAATGTTTTCTAATTTCTTTTTTTTTTTTTAAAGATTTTATTTATTTATTTGACAGACAGATCACAAGTAGACAGAGAGGCAGGTGGAGAGAGCAGGGGAAGCAGAGAGCCCGATGCGGGGCTCGATCCCAGGACCCTGGGATCATGACCTGAGCCAAAGGCAGAGGCTTTAACCCACTGAGCCACCCAGGTGCCCCTGTTTTCTAATTTCTTAAAAATACTTCCTCACAAGCAACAAACTTAAAAACAGATTAAACTGAGACACCAAAACTTAAAACTTCAGTCCATCAATGGATACCATCAACAGATTGAAAAGGGTACCTGTGGAATGAAAGAAGACATTTGCAAATCATCCCTCTGACAAGGGGCTGATACCAGCTGATAAAAAATCTCACACTACTCGACAGCAACAAGAAAACGAAATAACCCAATTAAAAAAAGAGCAAAGAATTTAAATATCCATCTCTCCAAAGATGCCAACAATCATAGAGGATACTCGGCGTCAATAATCATGAAGGAAATGCAAATCAAAACCATGGTGATATGATCACTTCATAACCATTAGGATGGCTACTGTCAAGGCAATTAACAAAAAAACCAAGTCTTCACAGGGCGGTGGAAAAATTGGGACCCTTGCACCATGTTAGTGGAGCTGGAAAATGGTGTAGTCACTCTGGGAAACAATATGGAAAAATCCAAAAAAATTAAAAATAGCCTCACCAGAATGATCCCGCAATGTCCCTTCTGGATACATACGTGAAACAACGACAAGCAGTGTCTTGAAAAGATCCGTGCATGCCTACATTTATAGCGGTGTTCTTCACGATAGTCTTGATGCATAAGCCACCCAACTGTCTATCGACAGGCAGGTGTATAATCCACAGCACGGACTTGTCACTCAGCCTTAAAAAGGAAGGACATTCTGCCCCACGCTATAAAAAGGATGAGCCTGGAGGACACTATATGAAACCCGAGGTGGCTTTATCATGACGCGTACATGTCACAACACAAAATATGAACACCATCCTGCCTAACCTGGCACACCTTCTCAAGGACGTGAGCCCGGGAAGAGCTTACTGGCATGCTTTCAGGGTCCCAAAGGTGGGATGGACCAAGGATCCTGGATCTGGGAAAAGAGCCCAACAAAAGCCATTCAATGTGTAATTAGGAAACGTGGAACGGGGAAATATCCAGGTCAAGTATCATAGTGGGGTGAGGGAAAGCAAATGGACAAATAGGGTGACTCTCTGCTCTCCTCCCCTTGCCTCCCAACATCTCCTATGGGGCCCCAAATGGGTGGCAGCCAACAGGCACCCAACCGACAAAGGAGAAAGGTATTTGCCCAGCAGCAGCACCAACATCGCAATGGTGGCTTTGGAAGGAGAGACAAGTGCTCCACACCCAGAGCAGACACCCTCTTAAATCCCGTTATGGGGCTTCTCCAGTAATGCATTATAGGCCCAGCACCCCGTAAGGACGTAATTGCTTGCCAGCAGAATGCAGAAGTGCCCAACTTTGGTTTATGATTGAAATCCAAAGGACAACCACCGGTGTTGCGAAGGAGCGACCTACTCCCTAGGTTATGCTACAGTGGGTCGTGTGGCCTCCTGACACTGATTCAGATGCACGACAAAAAAGCAGACCTTTGGGGATGCCTGAGTGGCTCAGTCGGTCAAGTGTCTCTGTCGCCTCAGGTCATGCTCCCAGAGTCCTGGAAGAGAGACCCACATCGGGCTCCCTGCTCAGTGGAGAGTCTGCCTCTCCCTCTCCGTCTACCTGCTGCTTTCCTGCTAGTGCTCTCTCTGACAAATAAATAAAATCTTAAAAAAAAAAAAAAAAAAGTGGGCCTTTGAGAAGAGCCAAAACGGGGAACAAAACAGAGAGACCATGAACTGGGGGGAATGATAGAGAGCTTCCATAGAAGGACTGTTTCGCCCACCAGTTATTGGCAGAGGAATCATCTTCCCTTCTCATACATGGACCCATCCCTGGATGTTGAATGACAGCCACTTCTCCGGTCCACGAAGACCTCACGACTGCAGCCTCCAAAGGAAGAAGCGTAAGTGGTTCTCGTCCCCTGAGGAGTCTTCTTACCTTTGTTCAACAGCTGCTCATTCACTGAGTCATTCAAAAAGGCTCCATAGCTCTCACTACTTAGTGCTGTTCTAGACACTCACCCTCTCATGAAGAGATGACCAGATCACTAATTCCTGTCCTTACAGAACTTAAAACAGCTTTTTAAAATTACCACGATCAGAGTATCACTCCTACAAGACTCTCCAATACCCATCTAGTGTTATGTGATATCTCCTACTTCTGACAAATGTTGGCTGCTATGGACGTTGAAGATCGCTTGTGCTCAGAGTCAAGCCTGCAAGAGAGCTACAAGAGTACGCGTTCCAGCTGAACAGCCATTGAACAGAAGTCTGTGTTGTGCACTGTTCGTTCAAGGCACCTTCTTTTGGCTCCTGTTCAGGCACCTCCTTTTTAGAAACGCTTCTTTGTAAGAAGCCTGGAATCTTGGGATGGCTACACTGTTGCCAATTTGGCTACACAATGGTGCCTAATGGGTCAAACATTAGCCTGGATGTTGCCAAGAAGGTGTGTCAACCTCTCCCATCTGCTGAATTACCCTCTTTACTATGGTGGGCCTTACCCAATCAGTTGAAGGCAATAACTGTGAAAATAAGGTTCCTGGAGGGGGAAAGATTTGCTGCCTCTGACTGGAATGTAGAAATCCTTCCTGACCTCCCAGCCTGCAGGTGTGCCCTATGGACTCAGATCCCAAACTACAACATTAACTCCCTGCCTGAATTTCCAGCGTGAGGGCCTGCCATTCTAAAGACAGAATTCAGACCCAAATCACTGCCATCTTTCCCAGGGTTTCCAGCCTTCCAGACAACCCTAGGGCATAGACTTGCCCGGCACAACTGCACGAACCAATTCCTTAAAATAAATCTGTCTTCCAGACATGTATATTTGCATGCAAAGAGAATTAGATGTGACTGACTACCCCGTTGTTTTAGGGGACCCTAACCCGATACGGTTTAAGCAAAAAAGCGGACACTGTCCTTGGCGGCAAAGAATAGTAGCTTCATGGCCTTAGCCGTACTCTATCCAGGAGAGATAATACTCCTTTTCTCCCTAATCAATAGTCTTCCTTTGCAAGGACTGTGCCAAGAACTTGCGTCTCCGTGCTGCTTTAATCGGGTGGATTCGGTGGAAATCAAATCTTCCCAGTTTCCCTCTTTCCGTCCCTACCACAGAATGGGGCACATCGAGGCGGCATTCTGCCTTGTGATCTGGATGCATAATTCATTCTGGAACTAGCGATCTTGCGGCCGCGACTGGCTATGCCCAAGCCCAAAGAAGAGTAAACACACATCGGAGGACTCCCCGGCCGACTTCACAAATCTTTTCCCAAGCAAGACTCATAAATAAACATAAGCGGTCGACAAAGCGTGGCCAGCCCGCAGGGCAGCGTGCCGGGAAAAAGAGCTTCGTTGTGCAGTAGAGGCGACCGTGAGTGGAAGAATGCCTTCTGGGTCACCTAATGAAACATGAAATCATTATCAGGTGGGACCTATGAATTCCTTTCACCGACCCTTACTTCCACGATAGATTAAACAGCTTTTCTTAAAACAATACTATCTATTCTCTATTTAGGGGAATTGGTTTTGGCTCCCCAGGTGGATAATAATTCGAAACACGCCTATAAAAAGTGGTACCGCACGGCACTCGGATGTTTCAAAACAGACTAATGTGGGGCATAATCTTTGCATGTATCTCTCTCGGGGTATGTTTCTCCTCATAACGGTGGACAGTTTCCAAGCTGTTCACAGAGATCATTTTTTAAAAACATTCCACCTGCCCGGTACGTTCTCTCATTGCCCTTGGACTCGTCATTCGCAGACCCTCCAAACTCCTCACTGCCCTCCCAAAGCATTGTTCAGCCTGTCCAGTATTTCCTGCAATTTCTGTTATTACGCCGGACACCAAAAAGAATGACGGCGAGGTGGGCGTCTTGGACACAGCCTGTGGATAAACATAATTCCAACCATGCAGAGCTTTTACTTGCCAATCATGATGTCCCGAGGAAGAGAAAGTATTTTGTGCAGACACCCTGCTGCAGAGAATGGTGAGGAGTTTCGTGAAGGAAGATTTTCTAGCTCATTTTAAACATTTTTGCACGGAGAGATTTGCAAGGCTGCATTACAGAGCTCCACGAGAAAGGGAAAGCTTCCCAGAATATCACAGACCTTATTTCTGTCCGTAGATAGGTTAATGTGAGCTTTTATGAAAATAGGCAACTCCCCTTGAACACAGTCATTTCCACGGCTGTTTAGAGAAAAAAAAAAAAGAAAGAAAATCATCCCTTCATGGCAAGTTCAAATCACAGGATATCCAGTGAATCTACTTATCGGCCTGTTCTATGGGAAATAACCTTCACAAAGATTTTAGTCTGTAAAGTCTTTTTTTTTTTTTTTCATGTACGAAAAAGCCGAAGATAAATTGCAAAGGATGTCAATTAAGAGCATCTTTGTAATGAGCTGAGAAGTTAGTTCTCATTTTCTTGTTCCCTCACTCCGCCTCCCACCGTCTCTCTCTCTCTCTCTCTCTCTCTCTCTCAATCCCTCCATTATTTCTTTTCTGCTCAGATGAAAGATTTGCCCGAGACAACAGAATGTGAAAGATACAACGGGCCCCCCCTTCAGCCTCTTTTCCTCTTCGCTGTAGCGTATGTTCCCACACAAAACCAATTCTGCGCGGTCGCAGTGTTCCTTGCTTCCTTTCTTTTGTACTTTCAGGACGGCGTATTGTTATTTTAATTTACCTTTTCTTTGGACACTAATCAGGCTCATTCTTCCCCACAAAGCTCTGCACCGTCTCCCCACGTTAGCCTGGGTGATTTTTCTTCTACCTCGGCTCCTTAACAATCCTTCTGTTTTGGATACAAATCTTCAGTCACTTGTCCAGGGGGTAAATGTAACAATGTGGCTGCGAGTCTGTTACTGGATGTGGCTACACAGTAGCGGATACAGGCGGTTTCCTGTGGATGTGGTCACATTTACGCCCCATAAGGAAGACGAAATCTTTGCCTTCCTGTCCCAGACTATCAATTAGCATTTGACGTCGTTGAGAGAAGGAGAAGGTGAAGGGGCTCGATAATTTATCCTGCAAGCCCACTCAGTTCTCCTGTTCTCACATTCTGTCTCACATCCAGCCCTCACAAGCCTTGTTTCGTCAAATCCCGAGCCCTAATAACCCTCAACAAGCGCCTAAGGAAAAGGGTCTTCGTCCTTACGCACCTGCTACAACTGCTCCTTTCTGCGTGTGGCATGTTTGCCGTTTCTGAGATTGATTCCGACGTATTTCTCCACTCTCTCATTTTCATTCCGTTACCGTCACGGAGTGGAGAGAGAACATACAAATGTGTGTGATCCATTCACCCCTTTTTAATGAGAAGAGCACCGCCGTGCTCCCAGCTCAGGAGAGCCCTTCTGCTGGAGGGGTGCCCGTCTTCTTCCCTTTGCACGGACAGGTGATGGGGAACAGCCCAGGCTTCCCAGCAGGATGCAAGAGCCCGTCTTGGCTATTCGGACTGGCGAACAAGTACAAATGTGCATAAAACATGCCGTAGCCAAGTAGCGCCTGGCCTGACGGGAGGTCAGAAGATTACACTGTGTTGTCCTTTTCCACGAGCGTCCTTACCTGCTGCTCTGTTTCTACTAATTCCATAGACCCACCGTTGTCCAACGCTGCATTTAGTCTATGCCATCACTGCAGACTCCATCCCATATCACGGGGTCCATTTACAAGTGTGTGAGACGGAACAACTAACCTTATAATCAGCTTCAGTGAATTTATAAAACCGGATTCCTTGATACTACCCAAACCGTGCAGCCTGTGAACTCTGTATCGGTGCTTAGAAAATAACAATTTAACTAACCTCCTGCGTGCATCTCCATACGCCTCAAGTTTTTTTTAAATCACGGCTTCACCGTGTATGTGGTATTTTCATCGTGTTTGTCCAGCCCTGCAATGGGGAAGTTTATAAAAGAAACTGGTGGTCCAATGTTCACAACCGAAGCAGAGATGCTATCCATGTACACGGGTCCAAGCACGGTCCTGTGCCTGACCAGCCTGCTGACATCTACTTCCACAGAGCAGGGAGCCTGACGCACAACTAGATCCCAGGACCCTGGGATCATGATCTGAGCTAAAGGCAGCTGCCCAACCGACCAAGCCACCCAGGCACCCCAAGGAAAAGCCATCATTAAAAGTGAACAATGTAAATGGCTCTGGGAGCCCTTCCCTTGCACCCTGAAAGCTCTGCATTCTCAGAAACAATGGAGAGGCTCTGCAGACTTCTCCAATATCTGCTGTTTGACCCAGATGGTTCTGGAGGAACGGAGCCCAGCCGGGGCCCTGGCGATATCCTGGTATAAACGGGTGAAAGCTGGGACTTCAGGTTGAAGGACGGAGGAGAGAAAACAGAGGCACGGGGACAAGAAAGGGCGACCCCATCCAGAAAACGGTGATAATTTGTAGGCTAAGTGACTGTGTCAGCTAAGCTGTTTCACTAAGGTGACACAAGTATAAAATCATTACTGAAGGTCTCCAAATTCTCTCAGCTTCTCCTTTTGGCCGCCCTAATTTTACTGAAATCTCAGCTTGCTCCTGCCTGTATCCCAACCATGCCTTTCACTGCTGCTCATCAATTAGTACCTAATCTCAGCCGTCACTCTCACGTCTGCCTCCTTCGGGGCCGTTTCATTAATTATGGACAAGACGCCCGGCCAGACAGAAATGGGAATGAAAGCGGCCAAATTGAATCTAGTAAATCCGGTTACTTGATAATGATGTGTATGCATGTTTGGAGATGGAAAGTGTTTGAAGACCATTGATTAAAATCAGATTTGAGATCACCTGGAGACTCCACTCACTCTCATTCCTCTTGTTCATGATTAGCCTAAATAACAGAGCTGCGTTTGTGCTAAAAAACAAATTGTATTTGCCGTCATGAGCATCCCGTTGATTTCACCATGCTAAGACCCGAGGAATGTGAAACTACATGAGAATTCATCTGCTACTATGTGCACCTTTCTCATTTTTCACAAACCTCTTATGGCATGAATGACAGACTTTCCCCTATCACCCTTCAGTTGGCAAGATTTTGGGGATATAAAGCTGCTTGCTATACATGCCATTTTTGTGTCTGTTTTAGTAAGATTAGTGTTTCCAAGTTGGTAGAAAGCAACTGGAAAATGACATTTAAAAAACTATCATCATCATTTAGTCTCGGATCATCCACAAAAATCACTTAGATATGAATTAAAAAAAAAAAAAAAGTTGTCCATAATCTCTACACTGAGAATCACCAATCATTGCTGAGAGAAAGACAAAGACAAAGACAAAGACATCAATTAACAGGGATACTGACCACTTTCACAGACTGTACGATTCCATTATTGGTGACATGTCATTTCTCCCCAGAATGGTCCATAAACTCAACGTTATTCCAAGTATAAGCCACAAGGAGGTTTTTTGTTTCTTTTTTAAGGAATTACCAAGCTGATTTCAAGATTTATATGAAAACACAAAGGACTTACCTCTTTGAAACCGTCCTAAAAAAGAGAACATGTCTCCTAGCCTTTGCACATTTGTGGGTCAGGTGTTTCTAAAAGCCTGACCGAGGTCCTCAAAAGACAGTTCTCCAAAAAAGGTTGCCCTGGGAGCTTTGAGGAAAGAAGCATAGGAAATTGGGGGACAGGGACTCAGCACTCACTGGCCCTTTCCTTAGTTGGTAAACCCAGCAGCAGGTTTCAAACAGGGTTATCAAGAGTTTAATATGGGACGACATCTGACGGAGGGCCCACCCGTTAGACAATGAGGTGGGAAGAAATGCTGAATAAAGGTTGGATTTATGAGTCTGGACTTCAGGGTGGGGGGGTGATATGACTTGGGAGTCAATATCATTGAGGTGACATATAAATCTGACATCAGGTATAGACGTGAAAGAAAATGTCTGCGGAATGAACACTGGGGCACCTTCCAAATACAGAACAGGGAGACAAGAGGATACACTTCAGATTAAAGACAACGGGCACAGACGTAGGAAGAAAATCAGCAAAGCGTGCCTTCTCGAATTATGTAAAGGAGCATTTTATCAAGTAAAAGGATTACTCAGTTGATTCAAATAATGTTAATACATCAGATAAAATGAAGATTAAAGATTGCCAGATTAAAAGAAAGGTGAGGTTTACTAAGAGGAAGATAACTGGTGATCCTGAGAAGGTTAGTCTTGTTGGGTGGGTGGTAGGAAAAATTCTAGTACAGTGAACCCTAAAGTAAACAGAAATTAAAAATAAACCATATACCCCTTAAGTAATGCCAAACAAGTCAGTATTGAAAAATAATAAAGTATATAAATGTTCATGCTTAAGATTTTAATTACATGGCCTTTATAGTGAACCTGAAAAATATTAATTGGCATATTAAGCTAATTGGAATACATTTTTAATCTTGGGGGAAAAAAGTTGAAGAGTGAAGTTATTTTTCCTCAAGATACATTCCCCCTGAATCTTCAGGTAAGAGAGAAGATGTCCTCAGAGGGAAACCCACCTCAAGGAACAAGTTCTTGGACATGAGGGCCAAGAGGAGAAAAGGACTAATACAGCTTCCTCTTGGGATATGTCAGTAGGAGGGATCTTGGCTGGTGGGCAGAAGTCTTTACTTTGACGTCCCTAGAAGAGCCAATGTGGGTAAAAGGAGACAAGAAATGTACCAGGATACCAAAGGGCAGAGAGCTACAGGAGAAAATCAGTCAGGATCAATATGGAACCCACAGGATGTCTGAGAGTTGAACTGAAGGGTTAGCAGAAAGTACGCAGAGATGGAAGAAGTGGCTGATGGCTCGAAACCCTTCCGTCTGAATCCTGACACCACCACCTTTCCGTCCCCATTCCTGTGCGTCACGCTTGTCACCTCCTGTCCTCCTGGAGGTTACGTTCTTTAAGGGTCCATGAATAAAGGTTGCATTTATGAGTCTGGACTTCGGGGAGTGGGGTGGGGGGGATAATTTGGGAGTCAATATCCAAATTCCAATATCGTTGGAATGTTCCAATATTCCTGAACTATTCCAATATTCCAAGTTCCGATATTGGGAACGCAGTGAACTGGGAAAAGGAAAACATGAAATAGAGGCATCGCCCAGTCGGGAGACAAATTATCCTATCTCAGTAGGCTTGGCCCATGAGCGTGTACCATTCTGTTTCAGAGCGTGGTTCGGAATAGAAGTAGCTGTTGTGTAGAGATGCCTGGCCTCTTCCTCTGCTGTCCCTGGTCCTGCACGCCACCGTGATGGACATGGTCAGTCAGGGGTGAGTCTGTACCGGTCAGCTCTGATTTATAAGGTACAAGGCAGGTGTGAATTGTCCTTGTCAGCCTATATGGATTCCTTTGCTCCTCGAATGGGATATTTGGATCCATGTGTCCCTTACAAAGGAGGTTTCCATTCAAAGAGTTAAACCGACTACTGTATGCAAATGAATTTCAGCTTTGTATACCACGCTGGGATGTTGCTAAGGGCTCTTTTCTCTTGACACAGCAATCATTTAAGGGACCTGCAGTTTTATGTCAGTTTGTAGAAGACTAAAATATCTAATTGGTTTTTTTTTTTTTTATTAAAAAGGGAATCAATAATAGTAAGCCATGGTGTCAAGCATTAGAAAACAGATTAATTGCAGGTGGTCCTTGCTGAGGGTGAATTAACAACCCCAGTGAGCGAGGTCCTAGCAATTAATAAAATAACCAGCCGTAAGATTTACATTAGTGTTCAAAGGTCAACCCATTACAATGAAGGAGTGTATTCATTAGGAAAAGAAAACTCCAGGGAAATCCTCTAACCGCCCCTGATCTTACATGATTGTATTAGCTCTTACATTGGCAAAAAAAAAAAAAAAAAACCCATAAAGGAAAAGATACGACGTAGCAGCAGAAATGGATATGAACTGCTCTTCACAAACAGGAGTAAACTGCATTATAGCTCCGCTCTCGAACCGGCTGGCAGGAAACGGAATGAGAGCTCAGGGAAGCCAACACCGGGCATCGCTTTTGATCATACAGAAGTAACCGACTGACTCGCATCAGTACGAACCAAAGACAGCAGTGGGAGATTCCTTCTTTTCTTTTCTACAAAATCGACATGTTTGACTCAAACGCTTCCTTCTCGAGATACTGATAAAATGTGCAAAGTTGGGATGGTTAAGATTCCCAATGTGGAAATTATTAAGAAGGAAAAACTGTATTCATAGGAAAACCTCAAGGTAAAATAATGATTCTAAAATACATAAATTATTAAGTGCATATTTATTCTATAGCTTAAAGGTGACAGAGCACAGCTTGATGATTTTTCCTATACAAACACGTCCCTGTAAGCCAAATCTAAGATTAAGATAGAGAACTTTTCCTACCCCACCTGAAAGCTCCCTTAATTTCCTTTCCAACCAACATTTCCTCTTGGTTGATTTTGATTCCTCTTGATTATTTTGATTCCTATCCAACAGTGCACATTATAAAAACAAAACAGGTGGCTCAGTGGGTTAAGTCGCTGCCTTCGGCTCAGGTCATGATCTCAGGGTCCTGGGATCGAGCCCCGCATCGGGCTCTCTGCTCAGCAGGGAGCCTGCTTCCCTCTCTCTCTCTCTCTCTCTCTCTGCCTGCCTCGCTGTCTACTTGTGGTCTCTCTCTCTGTCAAATAAATAAATAAAATCTCTGAACAAAACAAAAACAAAAACAAAAACAAAAAAAGAACAATTAAAAAAAAACAAAAAACACAGTGCACATGTTCTCAAAACGTTCCCAGCATCAGAATCCTACAACATGTAGTCTTCTGTGTCTAACATCTTTTATTCTATGTCTGTGACATCGACCCCATATTCTTACATGAACCATTCATTCACTTTTTATTGTGAGATAATGCCCCACTTGAAGAAGATAGTGTGATTATATTATCTTAATGATCACGGCTGGGTTCTAGCCAGTCTGGGCCAACGATGAACAGAGTTCCTGTAAATATTCTTATCTGTGTCTTTTGCAGGGTGGGTAGGGGTGGGGATAGGAACTTATTTCTCACAGCGACATACCAAGGGCTAGAATTCTCTCTCACAGACTAGGCAAGTTTTCAGTTCAAATGGATAAAACCAAACCATCGTTACAACCATTTACATTCCCACTAACTACGGATGAAAATTGCTTCTATGCTCACCAACATTTGGCATTTCCTTTCTATTTTAACTTTATCCATTCTGGTAGGTTAAGATATTACACTTTTGATGCATATTGACATATATTACAAACACTGAAACTGTTTCCATATTGTTCAAAATGAAGAAATCTTGTAAAATCGTAATTAAATTATTCTAACGTTGGGCGCCTGGGTGGCTCAGTCAGTTGAGCATCTGCCTTTGGCTCAGGTCATAATCCTGGGGTCCTGTTACCGAGTCCTACATCAGACTCTCTGCTCAATGAGGAGTCTGCTTCTCCCTCTCCCTTTGCCCACCCCCAGCTCATGCACTCACACTCTCTCAAATAAAGAAAGAAAGAAACAATAAATACTCTACCTTTGATATTACAGATTACAGAAATGATCTCTTATATTAGTGGCCCTTTTAAAATGTCAGGAAATAGAATTTGCTCATTGTATGTGGCTTTCATTGACTTAGTAGGACTAGGTCCTGGTTACATTTTCTAACTCCCCACACCACACAAGCATTTAGCATATATATTATATAGAGAGAAGATACATGTATTCTATATATATTCTATATATATATACAGAATGTGTGTGTGTGTATATATATGTGTGTGTGTCTATATATATATACATACATATATAGATATCTATCTATAGATATCGATATCTATCAATCTATATAGATATAGCTATATCTATATCTATATAGATATTGATATCTATAGATATAGATATTGATCAATATAGATATCTATCTATAGATAGAGATAGATATCTGTATCTATCTCTATCTATCTATCTATATTTTTTTAAACCAAGACTTTACACTTGGTTCCTTTCTGTTCTGCATGCTCTCCCGAAGGACTCCACCCATGCTCTCAGACTGAAAACTCACCAGCATACACAGAACTCCCAAAACAAACCTAAGGTTTCATGAAGTAGTGCAAAATGGAAACCTGGTGCTTTCAATACCTTTGGTATGATCCCACACTGGGCACCAAAGAACAGAACACGGAGCTGATATAAATTTGACTTATAGATCCCAAAGCTAGTGTAGCTAAAATAAGCCAGATTTTTTTTTTTAAGGCAGTATAATCCCCTGGAGGAGCTCTTTAAAAACAAAAGAATATGAATTCAAAGAGTTTCTATTTAAATCCCTAAAATATATATTTACGGATTACTTACAAGGATAAGACAAAGCTTAATGTAGCCATCTCATATGATCTGTCTAATATGATATTCATTCTTAATTCATTCCACAAATATTGGCTGAAAACCTGCTAGCATACACAGCAGTTACCACATCTTGGTGTCCAGTTACTGTTTATCCAGTAGGAAGATAGAAATTAAGTAACCAAATAAATATTTGACACATTCACTGAATAATACCTTTAGGTCACTTGGCGATATACCAGAAATGTAAAATCATGAATACGTAACCCAAATCATTCACTCATTTTAAGATTTTAAACTAAACATTTCAACAGGCCGTTTGAACAATCCGTCGCCCATCAAGAATGTCAAACCTCACACCGTTTGGGAAAAGGAACCCTTCTATTCTACCATCAACCAATACGAGCCACATTTCACCCAAAAAATCGACCCGGGCTGGTCAAGATACAGGTTACAGATTAGTTCACTGCAGTGTGACTTCTGAAAGTGTCACTTTCTTGAAATACGTGAGTGATGGACGTAATTCTGACGCCACGCCACGCAGCAGAGCATTTACAGGAAACCCTACCACGGATTCACAACGATACAAGTCGTCCTACAGAAACTACCGAGTTATGGAAGAAAGATCACTTAAGCGAAGGTTGCCTGAATCGGGAATTGCCCTTGGCCCGTTCAAGGACCTCAGGCCCCCTCTACGGCGACTTCAGATACATTTCCGGACATTTGCAATTTGCATGAATGACCGTGTTGTCTTCTGTAACCCGAATTCGCTGTATCTCTCTAAGCTACGTTGCCTGGCACGCTCCACGTGAGAAATAATTTAAAAAGACAGGAAGGCTCCCCATGAGGGGTACTACAGTTTGTCGTGGTTTTTAAATGCACGTCAAACCTTTGCTTACGTTGGAAATTGAAGGAGGGAGACTGTGTTTAAATGAACCGTGGTCCTCACAAGTCATAAGCATAAAGCCTACATATCAACCAAATACTAATGAGTTCACCGTTGGCCATTCATCTCCATAAGGTGACTCCCAAGTTAAGGCAGTAGGGAAGGGAGGCTCAGGCCACAAGCTGACCCAGGGAAAGCCATTTTGACGTTAGGCATCCCCTTAACCTAAAAGTCAGCAGGTCCTAAAAACAATCACAAGATCAGACTCAGGGCACACAAGACCCCACACCCTCTGGTGTATAGGACACATACTCTGGACGCTGAAAATTGCTCCCAAGGGTAATTCCACAACCCTGAGACACTGGGAAACTAACCACCCGTAGGACACATGAATCCCAACGCTGAAAAACAGGCATCTCCCTATATGGTTTGCTAATTCGAGAAAAAAACGTATAAACCCTTCAACAGAAGCAAGGAAGGGGGTAGGTCCTCTCTGTCACCTGGATGGAGAGAATAGTCCTCTGTCTATGAAGTAGCTGCTTTCTTTTCCTTGGATACTCTAAATCACTGTCCCTTTCTCTCAATGGCTTGCTGTTGAATTCTTTCTCAACAAAGCCAAGAACCTTCTTGTCCCGTGGCCTGAGACCCTCCCTCGTAGGGTCTAGGCCTTTCTGGTACCCAAGTTAGGAACTGTTCCCAAGCAGAACGCTTCCATATCAAACAAATACCAAACAGAAGAATGGTAGGGAGTTCTCCATAAGTGGCCTCCAAGTCAGCAATGGGTGTTCACGAAAACCCATAAATGTCTGGAAGCACGTGATTCCTTTTATGGAAGAATGGACCCAAGAAAGGATTCACTGATAGAACTGCCACAGGTAACTAACCTACCTTATGCCCCCCCTTTGGTAGTTATAAAAAGCAGATAAGATCAACTTCTTGGACTAAAGAAGAAAGCATCGCAAGCGTCCTGAGATGGCCTACTTCTAGGAAGCAGCATGCTTCGGTTTCCCTATCTGAAGGTATCTTAAGAGCAGCTAGACTAGAATCCAAGGGCCAGATCTCAGTCCCTGTCTAGGGAACTTCATGTTGGCTAGAACACAGTCACAGTCATGAACTTTCAGATTGTCCATAGCGTCTCTGGCTGCTTTTGAACGCTACCCTAGCAGAGAACGGTGTTTGCAACAGAAATGGTCTGACCCATGAAACATTCACTGGCAGGCCTTTTAAGAAGCAGTTTGCAGGGAGACCTGGGTGGCTCAGTCAGTGAAGTGTCTGCCTTCCGCTCAGGTCATGTTCTCAGGGTCCTGGGATCGACCCGCACATCTGGCTCTCTGCTCAGTGGGGTATCTGCTTCTCCCTCTCCCACTCCCCCTGCTTGTTTTCCCTCTCTCTCTCTGTCAAATAAATAAACGAAATATTTTTTTAAAAAAGAAGCAGTTTGCATACCTGAATTAGACCCCCCTGTAGTAATGACAAGCCTGAGATCCACGTCAACTCCAGGACCACTCCAGAGCAAGCAAAAAGCATCCCCCACAACCGACACAAATGCACACACACACACACACACACACACACACACAAATACCCTCATAACATTTCTCCTAAGGAGATCCGGCTGCAACAGCAATGTTTTACACAACAGCTGGCGTGTGCTGGTGCTTTTCAGAGCTCTCAGAATGACATACCGAGGCCTTTATTGAAATATATATATGGATATAGAATACATATGTTAAGAGTGTATTAACAGAATTTTTTGAATATGCAACATTAATCATATAGAATATAGGATAACATAGAATACCTTGTAAATATAAAAATACTGTGTGTATATATCCATAGAATACATACAGGACATAAATATATAGCATATACATAGCACATATACATATCTACAGGATATAGATCTATACAATACATCCTGTAGATAAATATAATATATATATACTATATGTAGCATACTACTGTGTATGCTATATACCTATACTATATAATATATATACATAATATAAATTATACTATGTTGTATACTATATACATATACTATGTATACTAACATGCTACACTCTATATACTATACTATGTTGTACACTATATACATATACTACATGTACTATATATACTACACTTGATATACTATACCAAGTTGTATACTATATATACTATATATAGTACAGTCAATATACTATACTATGTTATACACTATATACATATACTATATATACTATACTCGATATACTAGACTATGTTGTACCCTATATACATATACTATATATACTATAATCGATATACTATACTGTTGTATACTATATACATATACTATACATACTACACTTGGTATACTATATGGTACAACTATACTATGTTGTACACTATATACGTATACTACATGTACTATATATACTATATAGTATATTGTACTATACTACACTATATAAACTGCCCTCTATATACTATACCATATATACTATACTGTATATGCTATATGTACTGTTTCCTACACTACTACATAGTACATATATTCTACTATCTGTATATAGATATATATAGTATATTTATCCATAGGATATATATACACAGTATATATATATATGTATGGATATATACAGTATATACAGATATGTAACAATAGAAAATATTAATATAAAGTACTGTATTTACATATCATACATATATGTATATATATGACATACATATACTCACTATATATATCTCCACATATATATATGCATATATATATATATATAGAAAGAGAGAACAGCTGTTGGGCACACCATGTCCCAAAGCCCAGATCCAGCTTGCTGCCTGATTCTGTGCAGCCGGAATGCTAGGAATGGTTCTTACATTCTAAAATAGTTCTCCCAGAATACCAAGACTATATCACAACATGTGGAGAGTATGTAAGATTCCAGCATTAGGGTCCACAAATATCGTTTTCCTGTAGCACGGCCACGTGTTCTGACTACACATTGCCCGTGTTGACTTTGGTACCGGGATGGCAGAGCTCGCTGTCCACAGCATAGACCGGCCAGGAACATCGAAACATTTACTGTCTAGCCCTTGCCAAGGAAGCCCACTGACCCCTAACAGAGAAGCTCTTGTGTCTCTCCTGCAGTTTGTGAAGCTGTGTGCTTCTCACAGCCCCGAAGGAGGAGGCTCTCGTTACACAGAGAAACATTAACACAGAGACTTCGACTGCTGTCCTTACGGAAGTGTACCTTCTTACACTAGAAAGCGCTCACCAAACGCTATTATATTCTCAAACGCCCATGTGTCTTGGACCCTGCCTCCCGTGAGTTTCCACGCCCACTCCATATCCCCAACAGAATAATTCTTCTTCACACAAACCAGTCCTATCATAAAAGAACCTTATCTGGGGCACCTGGGTGGCTCAGTGGGTTAAGCCGCTGCCTTTGGCTCAGGTCATGATCCCAGGGTCCTGGGATTGAGCCCTGCATCAGGCTCTCTGCTCAGCAGGGAGCCTGCTTCCTTCTCTCTCTCTCTCTGCCTGCCTCTCAGTGTACTTGTAATTTCTCTCTGTCAAATAAATAAATAAAATCTTTAAAAAAAAAAAAAGAACCTTATCTGGTAATACCACGCCCATGAAAGTTGGGTCAGAGTTTAGGTTGGCTGGCTTACTAAAAGTACACAGAAGCACAAAACAAAGATAATTAATGAAATGTTCTTTGTTCCTAAACCGAATGCCTGAATTCTACCATTCCATTCCAGACTCAGTCTGCAAGAATAACCCATGCTAATCAGATGCTTTACTACCAGCCTGTGACCTGGGGGCATTGGGGAAGGATTTAAACCCATTTTCACGATGTCTGTATAAGTAGAGAGGGTATTTCCAGAAGGAACCAGAGGAAACAGAACCGGAACACATGTGTGTGCATATATATATGTGTGTATATATGTGTATGTATTATATACATATATAACTATATATGTATATATCATATGTATGTATATATGTATACATATTATATGCATACCATATATACATATGATATATACATATCCATACATACACATATGCACATACTTATTATAGGGAATATATTATATTAAATAGAGGTAATACATATTATGTCACACTATATATGGTTTAATAGATATATTCAATATAGTATTTATTATAGGGAATCAGCTCACAAGATGACGGAGACTGGCCAATGTAAACTCTGCACAGCCAATTTCCCACATCATATACAAAGGCCTGAAGCTTGCTGACCATCCTAGTTTAAACCAGATGATTCTCTCTCACACGAGGGAAGGTCAGCCTTTTGATCTAGTAGGCCTTCGACTGATTAGATGAGGCCCTCCACAATAGGGAGGGTCTTCTGCTCTACTCAGAAAATCCATTTAAATGTTAATATCATGCACAAGCACCCTTGCAGAAACACCCAGAATAGCATTTGACCAAATACGTAGGCACCTCATGGTCCCTTCAAATGGACAAAAGGTATTAACCATCACAGGAACGCTGATGGACGAATCATTTATACTTTCAGCATCCAAGAGTAGGAAAGTTGCACAACAGATTCTCTCTAAACTCAGAAACTCGGCGGTGCTAATTAGCAACCACAGTGGGCTTCACTGGATGGCTTGGAGGTTTTCCTAGCTTGTGACACAGAAAGTGGGTTACAGCGTTGGGCCTACTGAACTGTGTCAGAAGTCAACACCAAGGAACAGAAAGCAGTATTTGTTATTATTGGTTAAACTCACCACACAAATAAGCCTATTACACCTTGAATGCCTTTCATTCCTTGCCTAAGCTTAAGAAAAATTTCAATTTCATTTTATTTAGGTAACGAACCAGCAAAAATCTCCAAGAAAGGTATTATGGGATGCTGAGACATTGGCCAAACGATGACTTCTGATACTCATCTTACCGTTTTTCTACGTGTTTTCTTCCTGAACATTCTAGTATTCCACGTTTTGCTCTGAGTTCTTCATCATCACCCTTATTAATTTTTGCCCACTGTCCTATTTCTTATTCGTGCTTCCTAAGACTTCCCAGCAGCACCCGACTCAGCCAATCCAAGCAAAACTCCCACGTCCAGTTATTTTTCTGACACCTCTGAACACCCAACAACACCTACCAGGTCAAAAGGAATGTGGGCTTAGGGATTATGGAGATTTAAATTCTGAAAAACTGTCTCCCACACAAAGCCAAGTAAGGAAATGTTTCTTCCCAGGGTAACAAGAAAACAGAAGCTTATTTTGAAAATGAAAGGAAAGAACTCAACAAATAGTAAATAAACACTTTGGCGGATAAAAAAGAAAAGAAAAGAAAAGGAAGGGAACATAAGGGGAAGAACATAATGGGGTGTGAAGAGAAGCTAAGTCCATATAGGTATGAGCTCCTTGGAGCTCTCCGAGGCTCTGTCCAGGATCATTCTTTTAACAGTCCTGCAGAGAGATGAGGGCTGTCCTTACTGTCCCTGATGACAAAACCTGATGCCAAGAGAAGGCGTGACCTACTGCAGGTCACAGAGCTCCTAACACGCCCATAACCCCGACTCTCAGATCAGTCCGTTATCCCAACTACTGAGATAATTATTGTAAAGTCTCCCTCGGAACCATCTCAATCATAATGATATTTCACACGGAGAACACCAAGGAAGCTCACAATATCATTCCCTTTTTCCCCCCCAACAGATTATAATTTGCACAAACAAGGAAAACTTTTAGAGAACCATTCAAAGCTGCATATAATTATGTGCAAAGTTATCACCTCTGTAAAGGCCGCCGACAGTTCTTACTCTGGTGATCACACGCTCAAAGATAATCAGTAGGACTCAGAAGGTGGCTGAGCCAGGAGGTGGGAAGTTGTCCTAAACCCAGAATTGATTTTCCCCACTACATTGCTGGGATGCAGAGAGAGATGGTCTTTAAAATCCTAGCACAATGTTAATGAAAAGAAAATATGAGAAGGTTAGGAGTGTGTCAGGTTTGTTTTTTTTTGTTTGTTTTTTTGTTTTTTGTTTTTTGTTTTTTCTCAGCAATTTGCTCCTGCCTTCTCCTTGCAGAATCACCGGAAACACTCATTAACGGAGCTGGGAGCGGGGATACGCTGCCGTGATTCCTCTGCTTTGTTAATTCATTGGTGATTATTAGCTAAGGGGTGACAGGCACAAAATAATACAAATTAACGTCTGACAGTATGAGCATGGAAACCTCGACAAAGAGAATGTCACTGTGTATCTCTTTTCTCCACATAGTAGGGTTGCCCTTTAGAATACAGCCCCTTAATTAACTGTGATTTTTCTTTTTAAGCCACCACAAATACTTTAAACAAGAGACAGATGGCGCTTAAACACAACTATCTAGAAGCCTGTAACAATGAATTTAGAATCTCCTATTTAGGAGAGAAAAGAATGAGAAACACACAATATTGCCGAAAACCTAATTCTAATCATGACCCCTGGGTACCAATATTAACCCCCCTTCCTTCCCTCTGTAGCTCCCTCTGCCCCTCCGCAAGGGACAGCTAAAGTTCAAATATTCGTGATGCTCCATAAATCCTTTTAGCATAAAATATACTAAAAACTCCGATCTTAGCATGGAAAAAAAAAAAAAAATCCCAGCCATTGCTGCAAAGGACTGCTTACCTTTAAAGCAACCCTTGTATTTCTTTTTGTTTCTTTCTAAAATACTTTAAACTTTTTACCGCAGGAAATATCAAACACAGAAAAAAATTAATGCGATGGTATAATGAAATCTCAGTAATCTACCAACCTACTTCCAAAAACTATCAATATTCTGCCATCCTGGGCCATCGATCTCTCTACCCATTCACAACTCCCATGTGGTTACTCTTTTTACATACCTTTACTGAGATAAAATATGCACACATCAAAATATACCAAAATGATCTAGACTATTTGGATGACAGGATACACCCTGTAATCCAAAATGCTAACACCATACAGAACATTTTCATCTCTTCAGAGAGTTCTTGTCTCTTCCTACCCAATTCTCCAGCAAACCCTGTTCTGCCATTTTTTGCCCCATCATTTTGCCTGCCTAGTTTTGCTTACTGCAGCACCTCCTAGAAATGGAACCACCCAGTATGGTTTCTTGAGTCTCAGGTGACTTTCATGCATCATCCCATCTGGGACCTTCATCTATACTCTTGTTTGGATCAATAGTGTCATCCTTTCGATTGCTAAGCAACAAGGCACGGCATGAGTCTACAGAAAATGATATGCCTCCTCTGGGCACAAGGAACTGTCTATCCACTCTCCTGTTGTGCATTCTGGTTATTTCCAGGTTGGGGCATTTGTACATAAAGCTGAGACCATCAGTCTTGCATAGTTAACTTTTCATGCATAAACACCAAAAGTTGGTACTTCTGAGTCAAAGGGTAGATGCATATTTCATTTTCCAAGAACCAGCCCACATGTCTCCAAAGTTCTTGGACAGAAGAGATTCATTCTCTCCTATGCAATTTCTACTGTCACTTTTTTTTTTTTTTAAATTTTAGCCATTCTATTTGCTAGGCAACTGGTGTCTCATTGCACTTATATTTACTTTTTAAAGATTTTATTTATTTATTTATTTATTTATTTATTTATTTATTTGAGATAGACAAAGACAGAGACTGCACCACCAAGCCAGTGAGCGTGGAGAAGGGCAGAGAGAGAGGGAGAGAGAGAAAATCTCAAGCAGATTCCTTGATGATCATGGACCCCAACACTGGGCTCGATCTCACGACCCCAAGATCATCACCCGAACTGAAATCAAGAGTCAGACACTTCTCTGACGAACTCCTCCCCCGCCACCACGTGCCCCCTTTGCACTTTGAATTTGGATTTCTCAGATAACTAATGAAGTCCAACACATTTTCTTGTGCTTGCCAGCGGTTTGTGTATCTGCTTAAAATAAAACGTCTCATTTCAAACGGTTATACTAAAAGTTCCCCAAAATAATACAGTTTCCTTTTTGGACTCACCCCATACTCTCTGTTGCTAACATTTTATATAACCAAGGCACGATTATTAACGAAGAGAAATGAACATCGATACAATGTCGCCAAGTAGATCTTATTTGTTTAAAAGAATTGTAACAAGTAAAACTATATAGTTCAAAACAAAAATTATATAAAAAGCCGTATAATGAATCGTCTCCTGCCTCCTTAGAAATCTCCTCCATTTCTGGCTATCCCCCCTTCCAGAGCCATTTAATTCTTCTATATTCAAATATATGAAAATAAATTATTCTTCCCCTTCCTTGAAGAAAAAGGAGCAACATCCCATATAAACTCCCCTGTCCCTTAGTTTCTCGACTTACCACCTTTCTGGTGAGGGGACATATCACTGCATAAAGCAATTCTCATTCACTTGCCAACCACATGGTAGGTCACCGTCAAGATGCCCTCTCGTTTATGTAACTACATGCATTTTTAAAGATACCTCCATCCTCATATTTGTCAGAGAGATCGTTTATGATGGTGTTGTCAGACCTGCCCTCGGTTTCAGAATTTCTGAGCTGGGGATCGTAACCGAGTGAGTTCTGATGTGGAAAGTTCGTCCTGTTGACCTTGTGGAGCTTTGCTCATCCTGAACTCTGATACAGGAACCCACGAGGTAAAAAGGTCAGCTCCTTCGCAGGAGACCGCAAAACACAGAGAACATGAATTCCACTGGCAAGGGGAGAAGGGCCTTGCTAGAGTCTACAGAAAACAGAACGCCTCACAGATGATCCCAGCTCCTCCGATAGACTTCCTAACACAGACAAGCTCCAGCATTTGAAGGTTGTAAGACACCAGAGGACACCCCCTACTTCAGGCCCTTTGACAGACGTACCTGGCTTCAAGGATGCAGAAGGTCCCTTCCAACCACCCCCGCCCCCCAAGGGTAGGTCTCATGATGCAACACAGACACAGGGAGAGAAATGGGAACCACTGGCTCAAATCCAGAATCCAAGCCAGCAGGGCATCTGAAGACACATATGGGGTTGAATCTCAGACCGTTTCTGCCTGGCTCTTCTCCAGCATGTCCTTCCCCCAAAGCCCAGCAAAACCTCTAGACCTGTCCTCATTCTGCTAAAGCATGACATGCAGAGATTCCTTAACCTCCCCTGCTCTCCACCCTCTCATCATTCTGTGAGGCTCACGGACTTCACGGAGTTTGGGGAACAAGTCACTTTTCCTGCTGAAATTTCTACAGTGACTCCCCACTGCCTCAAAGAGAAAACTCCAACTCTTCCTAGAAAGATACATGTCAGGACTCTGTTTAGAAACACTTTACATGTATAAAACAATGTATCGGGGCACCTGGGTGGCTCATTGGGGTTAGCCTCTGCCTTTGGCTCAGATCATGATTTCAGGGTCCTGGGATCGAGCCCTGCCTTGGGCTCTCTGCTCAGCGGGGAGCCTGCTTCCTCCTCTCTCTCTGCCTGCCTCTCTGCCTACTTGTGATCTCTGTCTGTCAAATAAATAAATAAAATCTTTTAAAAAAATGTTTAACAAAATAAAACAATGTATCATTTCAGAACACAGACCCAGGAATAAGGGCAATAAACAGTTGAGGACAGTGCACATATCTGCAGGAAGAGGAGAAAAGTATGATCAGGGAGGGGAGCACAGTAGGCTTCACTGAACATACAACATTAAATAAAAGAGAATGATCTCCCCTCATCTGGTCTCCAGACATAAAACCCTTATGCCAGCCTACGCTTGGTTACTCAGCTCTCACGCATGGAGTAGACTTGGCTGATCCTATCTCCTACAAATGCCAGTATTCACACAATCCTAAGATGTTACAGATGGCCTTTCTGGAACTGACAATGCCACAAAGTACAATGACTCCAGCGGCACAAAAGTTTTTGTTAGTAAAAGAAAGCGGGCGCCAAGCTTGACGTTCAAATTCTATCAAGAGCCGGAGGATTGGAACTATTTTTAATTTAAGCCTGATGTGGTGAGTTTAGGCATGGGAATAAACACAATTCACAAGTCGGTGGGAAATAAGACTTACAATACACGGTTTCACAGAGCAGTCAGGAGAGAAGTTACATTCCTGCTGTTTTTCCATTTATGTAATCATTGGACTGCGGGCTTTCTTAACCGCACCGCCCCCCCAACCCCACTCCTTGAATTGAAACAAAAGAAAACATTTTTCCAGCTAGATGGATTAAACCTACATCTCACTTTTTGCAATTGTGCAAATTACTAGAACGATGTGATTATCATGTGTTTGGGGGAGGCTGGAATTTAACCTGTTTACTAAGAGAACACCATGGGTCTGATAAATCCTTTACCTGTGGCTGTGTTGTTGGTATACTGAAGGAACTCAAAGACTACACGTTCTCGATTGTCATCTTTTCACTATTTATTCTAAAATTACAAAGAGAAGGAAGGAGCTCGGAAGGCAGAGAGTGAAAAGGGAAAGAAAGCAACAGAGCTCTTGTATGATTTTTGACGCTGTCCATGGAACTCATAAAATGTTTGACGCTGTCCACGGTACTTAAAGATGTCTTGACGCTGTCCGTGGTATTTATAAATTTTTGACACTGTCCATGGTATTTATACAATTTTTGACGCCGTCCATGGTATTTATACAATTTTTGACACCGCCCATGGTATTTATAAACTCAAGATGGCATCCAGCAAAAGACGGCACATTCAGACAAGGTCATTAAGACAGACTCAAGAACTCCTCACAGACATGGGGGAACTTGACTTATGTAAAATCAGGAAACAGCCCCCTTGGCCAGCTGGTGAACTCTCCCAGAGAAACAGCAGAGAGGAGCACCAGGAGCACCAGTGACTTCACGTTCACCTCTTTGAATGTCCTGCCAATAATCCAATATTCCCCAATAGTCCAACTGATAATAAGTAAGGACTAAAGGATGGGTTCATGCAGTCCACTCCCACCGTCCAGGGCCCAGAGGCTGGAGGGGAATGGACAGAAGGAAATTGAAAGTGGAGAATGTTCAACACAATATGCAAACATCACTGGAGTCTGGCAAGACTGGGTCATGGTCACAGGACTCTGGGATGCTCACATCAAGTCACGCTTCACTATTTTTAACTGAGACTGTCCCCAAGGAGACCATGCTTTCAAAGGGCAGGGAACCCGCTAAGATGAGTTTATTTGCTGGTTCACTATTTTCTTCTTCCACATTGGAAAACTGAAAGCATTGTGCACTCATTTTCTTATAGCCCTGGCACTGTCAGGCCATAACCTGCATATCACAGAAGTTCAAAATATAGGTACTCAGTGAACTAGACTGAATTCAGCAACAGCCATGGGAGACAATGAGACACCAGGACAGACCCCCATTAACAGATGGCACTCTGTGCTAATTGCATCTCCACGGCACACACATTTGCTCCCAGGAACTCAGTCCGTAAACTGAAGGTACAGAACGTGCAGCTGCCATCAAAAGCAACGTCTTTTCCCAGTTCATGGGAGAAAGGGAAGCCTAAGTGAATGGTTAAAAATTGTCAGTTTAAAGTTTTCCTTCCAAAATCTTTTCTCAAGTCTCAGGAATCTGCTACTGGATGTCTGCTCATAAAAGACAAGCCACTCTAACTGAAGCAAATAACCAGTCTCGGGAAAAATTCAGAACCACCCTATTAAAGATAATTGTGTCTGTGGCTGAGGTTTGACACTGCATAGAGAACATGGTCATATTTTCTGATGATAAAATTTCTCTTAAATACCTTTTCATGGGATTAAAATATCAACATCCCATAATGTCATGCAAAGACCATTGTGCATTTCAGTCTCTCAATTAGGTGGAAAGAGTTTAGAATCACTCTCTTGAGCATGTCAGGGTATCCCTTTGATCTTCATGGAAAGCTCCCATCTGGCATATAAATTGAGAATAAGACGCCCAGAAGCACGTTATTGAGGAGACGTGTTCCATCTTTCCTGAATTTTACTCAGGCTAGATTTCTGCCAGCTTCACTTCTTGCTTCTTATAATTTGCATTGCAAAAATAGAGGTCTTTCAGTATGAAAATCTTTCAATTTATTAAATATGCATTTTCAAACTACATACACCTATGACCCCCTCCCTCATCCTGCACTCTTGTAATTTGGTCCATCTCTCTGCACCTACACACAGACACACACCCCCCATGTTTCCCCTGTGGAAATGTGTGCCCTGTTCTTGTGGACTTATTGCTGACCAAGTTCTGAGACCAGATAGAGTCCCATCCTTAGAAATAACAAGGCAGCAGACTATTAGATTTAAAAGGAATTCCTGCCAACCAAACTACCATGTATAAGCCAAATAAAAACAAGGATAAACCAGTGGGATTGTTCTATCCCTTCACTTGACAAATATTTATTGAGCCCCCACACGTGTCCATAGTATTGAATATACAACAGTGAGCAAAAGCACACAAAACCCTTGCCTTCAAGGAGCCGACTTCTGGTAAGGGAAGACTGCCAATAAACATAATGAACACACAGGTTATATAGTCTATGAGATTGTGATAAAAGCTCCAGAAGAAAATAAAGCAGGACAAAGAGGCAGGGTTTGCCCTTAAGATGAATGTACTAAGATTTTACTATACTTTCCTTACTTGTTATTTTTTATTGCACCCCCTTTGTTTCCTTTTAGTCTTATAGATAACAACCTTTAAAACAAAGCACTCTATGCAGAAAGTGGGTGTGGTGTGTTTTCACGGCACGGCATCTGAGGCAGTCCTACTGTACATCCATCTGGCTAGTGGCCAGCATGCGGGAGCAGCCAAAAACAGAGGGTGAGATTTTTGCTGCTCTATTTTCTGCATGTTTGAATGGTTGCATATTTTTTAAGTATTAAATTAAAAATTAAACAAAGAGAGCAGGACTCATTGTGGCTCCTTGGCTTAGAAGCCCGTTGGAACTGAGAAATATTCCTAGGATTGTAAGTCAACATCAGCTGTGTCCCACAGAACGTTTTTCTGAAATCATGGGAGCCTAGTAACTACACAAAGGTACGAGCATTTGAAAAATGGCTTAGTGCAGTGATGGGACTCACATTTAAATTAATTTGAATGGAATTACCCACATGTGGCTGGCATTTACCAAAGACCCTAAGTCCACACACACCAGCTATCTTAAACATGTGACAGTGTGTCTGTGATGCTCAATGTCCTTCTTATTTCTTCTCAGTATTTCATAAAGAATCTGCACACAAACCAACCTCATTTCAACCCAGTGCCCTTGAGTTCCATTCAGGTTCATTAAGGAGTGTGTACCAACCAACTTGTAAATGCCAAAGATGGTGTTTAGCGTTGCAGACCTACCAGTGATGGGTTCTTGCCCTGGTGTGTTTCTGAGACACCTTAGACCACAGGCTCAGATTCCTACTCTTCCACACCCTACTGCATTGCATGGCATCAACAAACACACCTCTCTCGTTGTCCCTTCTCCACATCCACAAATTCAGGTCAGTTTTACCCAGAGAGAAGACCACGAAACCCAGGTCACCAATCGTGTGTCATAAGATCCCCACCCCAGAAAGTCTTAAAAAACAGTTGCTCTCCTTATTCAATCAATAGATCTATGTCATACCAGAGGGAGAATGAAGACATTCTTAGGAAGCATCTGGTTAATATAAATTCTCCACCGATGAGAAACTAATTTTAAGAAAAACAACTGTATGTTTAGTCCCACCGCCAAGAGGATGGACAGGTAATTTATACCCTCACTTCTAACTAATAGATGAAAGTGGGACGCTGTGACGAACTGACGTGGAAAACCTCATCGTTTGGTTCACACTCAATCCTGCAGAGGAACTCTGAAAACAGGGGAGAGGACATCAGCAGGACTGGTGAGGGAGCTGGAGTCTTTCTACTTGCACAGCATCGTTCTTTGGGTAAGTCCTGCCTTCAGAGTCCTGGGACTCATGCTGCCTTCAGAAGCCTGAGTCTCAGTTAACGAAAACGGAATCTGATAGAGCGTGTGCATTTCGCCAAGCACATGCACTACAGTTGCAGAGGAACTAAGGCTCAATTTGACGCTTGAATAACATAGGGGGCTAAGGGCACCGATCCTGCCCCAAGCTGACAATCCATGTTTAATTTCTGCCTCCCTCACACCTCAACTACTAATAGTCTACTGTTGACCAGAAGAAGCCTTCCTGATAACATCAGCAGCTGACTGATGCATAGGATCTAAATTGTCTATACTATATACTATATTCTCACAATAAAGTAAGCTAGAGAAAAGAAAAGGTGCTTAAGAAAATCATAAGGAAGAGAAACTAAATTCACAGCTCTGAACAGTACTTATCAAAAACCATCTGCATGTACGCGGAACTGCCCAGTTCAAACCCATATTGTTTACGGGTCAGCTCTAATTTGAATAAAGTCCCACAGAAGCCCTTTTTGAGGAAAAAAAATGCAATGTAACGAAAACTACTACCAAAGGAAATTGGAGATCTAAGTCATCTGTTTTTGCACTATGCTTCTTAACCCGAAACAGGACTGAAAAGGCCATGAGGTCTCATGATTGGTTCTGTTTTATGTCCAGGACTATAAAAAGCAAAGTTTCAACATCTGAGATCATTGTCACTGGATGGAGCTCTAGATCCGTGCCTCCCTCTGCTCACTGTTCTCTTTTAACCAGACTCAAGACAATTCTGAAAGCCAGAAGAATCGTCGCTCTGGAGAACGTGATCCAAGGTGAGCATGGCAGCCAGAAAATACCAAACGGGAGACAAATTGACTCTGGAAATGAAAACTCGTGCAAATACACCATAGAAGGTAGCCCAGAGTACTGAGGGAAAGGAAACCAATTGGGTATGCTTACACGATCATGCATAATTTAATTTAATTTAGCATGACCACATTTTAATTTAATGGGACAGGACTGAACTTGGGACGGAACCACTTAAATGTAGGCAACTCAGAATCCTGTCAACACATTAGGCAAATGTTTAAGCCGAATATCCCTGACTTTTTTTTAAAATTTTAATGGCTATATAAACATTAAGTTTACAGTTCAAAGAAATACATTCAGAAAATGTATTCTGTTCCCCAGACTGCTTCCCTTACAGAGCCTACCTCCAGCCGTATCTGAAAAAGGCTACCAAGCATTGCCTCACGAGATCACAAACTGTTTAAATTTACTGGTGTTTCGGTATTTCTGAAGAATTTAAAACTACAGAGCAGGGAGCAGGCAATAAACATTTTCTCGAAAAATAACCCAACAACATTTAATGTTCTTGCCTGCTGTGGACAGAGCCCAGAAATAGAATTATATTAGGCACTCCACTGTGACCTGATTTCAAGGAGGGAATGGGTGTTCCAAAATTCTTTTTTAAGACATGACACCACTGTGAGGTGCCTCCTTAAAGAGAATCAAAATAGTTTATCCTTGCAAAGATCTTCCAAAGGAGATCCTTCCCAGGTTTGGAGCATGATGTTTGATTTGAGAACCAGTCAACCTTCCTCCTTCTCTCCCTGCTTACCTTCGCTCACTGATTTTGTAACCTGACTTTTCATCCCATAAAAATTGCGGCTTTCTTGTGAACGCACGGAAGGGAAAGGAAAAAGGCAAGATGAAGATCCGTGTGCTTGGAACAAAGCCGCTTACAACCATAACGGATCTCATCCCATGCAACCCGAAACACATTCAAGAAATGTGATGTCCCAGTACAACTTCTCATGACGTTTTGGTGGCGTGAAAAGGTCTGAAATGGACGATCCTTTCTCATCCTTCATGAATCCAGTACACCACAACGGGGTCAGCTTCTACCTCTGTATGTGGTGAGAAAGTCTAGAATCCCAGAAAACGACTGCAATGCATTTTCTCAGGTGGATAACGGAGGACTGCATCCCTCCTTCCCTGGATTAGACCTCAGCTGAAAAACCTTGGTGAAGCTCACACAGAATCTGACATTCGATGACGAGAATCCAAACACAGGGGTAGAGCTCAGGGGTAGAGCCGTAGACTGCAAAAGCCCAGCCAGATGGTCTGTCACAAAGGTATAAAGGAGAAAATGAGGGAAGAAGAAATACCGGTCATCTTGGTAGTAAATCATCATGAACTCACGTTTTCTCAGTTGGTTCGTCTCGTGCCTGTTTTCATACCATTAACAAGCTTGGACACTCCTGAGTAACCTTCTACAAAACTGTCCATGCAGCAGTAGAGAATGATATGAGTCAAGACAAAGGAACATGTGAATCTCATTGAGACTAAGCAGGAGCATGCGATGCCTTCCACAGACACTCCGTTCAGCTCCGAAGTGAATTTCCAATGGGCAAATCATTCCTGAATGTTCATGCTCTCCACCCTTCATGGGGAGTTTTAAGGCCAATGACTCTTTTCTCATAGACTTGAATTCATGTCTTTAAATTCCAGAAACAGGAGGTGACTTATTAAAATACAGCCTGGGGGCACCTGGGTGGCACCGTGGGTTAGGTGTCTGACTCTTGGTTTCAACTCAGGTCATGATCTCAAGGTCGTGGGATCGAGTCCCTCTTCAGGCTGCAGGTTCAACATGGAGTCCGCTTGAGGTTGTTCCTCACTCTCCCTCTAACCCTTCCATGTAAGTTCTGTCTCTCCCTCTTTTTCTCTTAAAAAAAAATTAAAAATATATATATATATTAAAAATTAATGAAACAAAATACAGCCTTTTTTAGACACTCCCAAGGACCCATGGAACCTACTTTGTAAGACAGTGATTTCTGAACTCTGTCTCGAGGGTCGATACAATACAAGGGGCCGGCAACTGGAGAGGAAAGATGAACATGTGGGCACCTTGCCTACCAGACAACCATGGCCCAATTCCTTTTCTCTGTAGGCTTCATTCTAAAGAGATTTCTGTGTAGAGTAAGTACTAGAGGAAACGTTACAAAGTAGGTGTATCCTCTTAATTGTCTCCTGAACAAGGAGTCTCCTTCTGGGAATTTCACAAGAGTTCAGGAAAACGAATTTGCTTTCGAGTTGCGTCTTGCCGTCCCATCTCACTCAGTAATGTGGGATCATTTTATGAATGTGCAAAAGTGGGATCACAGGGTCGTTGATAAGAAGGAGAGCTAGTTTCCAGTGGTCTTGGTCTGGCTGAAGCAAGGTCGACCCCATGTTTCTTCGCAATAGGTCATGAACACCAAATGAAATACACATTTTGGTTTTTTGAAATTTTTTTAGGTAATCTCTACAATGACCTTGGGGCTCGAACTCACAACCCTGAGATCAAGACTGGAACACTCTACTCATTGAGTCAGCCAGGCTCCCCACAAGACTCATGTTTAAAAAGGCTTACCAACTGTAAGGTACTGTGTGACTGACGAGATTTAAATAAATCCCAAAGAGTAGGCAATGAATGATTCTTCTCCCCTGGGAGCGAATGATAATTGCGTTTCTGCGTTCTTCCACATTTTCATAGTTTTGCATAAGGTATAAAAATATCGATTCAAAGTACGCAACATCAGAGTAATTTTATCAGAATCACTTTTAACATGAGTAGCAACATTCTCACGAGGACCCTGCGTGTATTTCCATGAAACATGGGACTGGTGGTGTTTCGTCAACCCCTCCATCTTGACTGTAATCTCTCTGGACAAAGCATTTGGCTATTCCTCTGTGCCTCTGCCCAGACACCCCCATGCTCCCAGCTCAGAGGAAACCATCAAGTCCTGGTAGCAGTGTCTCATAGGGACCCAACTCATCTGGGTATCCCCTCCATGCATTGATGTTTTCACTTACCACATGGGAGCACCACTCCGGGAAGCCAACGTCATACCCTGATAAAAACCAAAAACCAAAAAAACCTTTTCAAATCAAAAGAAAATGTAGAAGGAAGGAAGCCTTAAGTAGCTAAAGAGGGCATCAAAATTCCACAATCTTCATATACACCTGACTTGCAAATCGTCAGTAGCGTGTTTCTTACTGGCTTCTTCGTTTCTTTTTGTGTGACTCTCATTTCCTTCAAGGAGCTATTTCCTCTAGGTCTTTGGAAAGCAAAGCTGGGATCTTGATTGGTTGGTGATTCCATATAAGGCCAATGGGAAGGATAAGGACCAAAGTATATTGACCAAACTCTTATTTTGTTGATGAGAGAGGCAAGTAATGCAAGTAGGAAATAGTAAATGTCCCTTTAACTAAAAAGGTTTTAGGGGCACCTGGTGGCTCAGCTGGTTGACCATCCAAGCCTTGATTTCGGCTCAGGTCAGGATCACGGGGTTGTAGGATCGAGACCCACATCAGGCTCTGTGCTCAGCGGGGAATCTGCTTGTCCCTCTCTCTCTGCCTCTCGAAAATACATAAATAAAATATTTTTTAAAAACTAAAAAGTAAAAATGAAGGTTTTAGAAAGTATCTCCTTAGATGCTGAAATAATAATTTTGTTCATGTTAAAAAAACAAAATCCCCATCCCATTCAGTGAACTACTCGTTATGAATACATATGGGGTAAAAAGCAACCAGTGTCTCATACACACACACCTCTGTCTGTGAACTATGCATTCTGCAGGTAGGTAATGCAAAGAGAGAATCGCGGAGTAGAAAGTGTCTTCCTCTGTAGTACTGGCATATACTCTGGGCCTTGGAGGAGCATCTCATGCGGTCTGTAGGGCACAAGGCAGTACACGCAGCCAGGCTCAACCCTATAAGGTCCTTCCAACCACGAAACGGTTTGACTCCTATAACCGAGTCCAAGAGCCCAAACAGCAAGGTTACCATACAAGAAGTAAGACTCAGTTTATTAAAATCTTCATAAGCATTCAGTAGACTTTCCTTTTTCTATCATTGCTACCATACACATCGTTCTAGCTCTAGTTGGAGAAGACGCTTACTTTCCGGTAACGCAATCGACTTGAGGAAATGGAAGCACAAAGAATGTCGTGGGCGAGACACATAGCTTAGACTCTGGAAGAGACCTAAAAGTAGACCCCTAGATGGATTTCCAACAGAAAACTCCCAGAACAACAACTAAGAAGCAGCCAGATGTAGGAGGAACTCCATGGTGTCATCAGGAAATAGCTTTCGGCAGCCACCACGGTGGTCCATGAAAACCAAGTCTGCACCTCACTTGTGGAAGAGGCTACAAGTGGGTTTCCCTTGTATCACTTGCTTATCAACATCTACTGGCACAGAGTCGGAATTTGCAACGGGGATGCGAAAACATGAAGAGACGATGCTTCCAGGGCTATAAGCAACCATGAGTGGCACGTGTGTAAATACTACAGACTAACAATCCACCTCTCACGGCCACTAACTTGCCGGTGGTAGATTTAAAGCCAAACAATGGCTGTGTTTTCCCTTTGGGGACCTCCAAAGAGAAGCGACTGGCCGGGATAATCACGACGGACGATCCCCATTGGTATGTTTCTGGGATAAATTACAGGTCACAGGGAAGTTGGGGAATTGAGCTTTTGGTATTTGCCCTTGAGAGAAAAACGGCCAGATTGATAGCTAAAATCTTAATTGCTACTCGGGCAATTAAGCTATCCTCGGAAACTCATAGGACTTTACAAGACAGAGAGGAATTAGAGATGTTTGCGTTGCTCACATAAATACACTAAATGGGGGTGACCACAGCCAACCTACCGCAGAGAGGGAGACAAAGGAATGAGCAGAAAAATGAGAACGGAGAAAAGGCAGAGGCAGCTTCTTTCATGAACAACAATAGAGAGCTAATTTTTTTTTTTTTAAACAGAACAATTTGTTTGGATTATATAAGCTACTTTTTTTCCCCTGACATAAAAGAAGCAACTTCCTTGTGTCCGTAAACAGATAAAGCACGCATTTGCTAGAAATCAGTTATGAAACCTGGCACCTTCTCGATTTGCTCTACGATATACCGTGGCTCCGTGGGGTTTAGGATGTTTGTTTCTTCAGTGTTTCTCGGGGAAAGGGGGAACCGACCTCAGTCTCCAGCACCAGTCATGTCCCTACACCGAGCACTTAGTGTCCATGGGCAGGACATGGAAGGAAGTGGTAGGCGCCTGGTTTGTGACCATGAAGGTTCTGAAGCAAGATCTCTTCCTCTCTGTTCTGCAAACCAGAGTACCTCTGGGCTGAATCTTTGTCTTCGCTGTGCTAGCGGGGGAGTGGAGCTACAACCTGCGCTCGGTTAGGGTCCCAGCAGCATCCCCGACCTCTGACCACGAGAGGCGAGTCACACCCTGCCCCTCCCCCTGCAACTTGGAGCGACCAGAAAGGTCTCCAGGGATCACCAAACGTCCCCCGAGGGGACAACACTGCTCTCCTGCACTTCAGGATCCGCTCTCTAGACGTCCCCTCAAAGAGAAAACACTTCATCTTGGTTCCTCTCTTATATGGGAAAACAGAGAAAAAGGACTAGGTTTTATTTGTTTTGTTTTGGATTTCAACACCGTTGCGACATGTAAACTCATCCCTTGGGAACTTTCCCTTCAAGCTGATGAAGACAAGAGTCAGAGGAGTCAGTTGGCTTTTCTGTCAGAAGGAGGATGAGGACATTCCTATTTTCACTACCCCATTCACCTTGACACGACTTCTGTGCCATCGACAGAGCGGGCAAGCAGCCATACCATCTTACCATCTGCTTGCATCTCATTCACACCATTTCCGTCTGTGAAAATTATCTCCCACATTCAACAAATGTCTAATTTCATTTTTATGCCTTTTTTTTTTTTTGAAGGAAGATTGGACTCGCTACAAAAATCAGAAGACATATCCACCGTAGAAGATGAGGTGCTATTTTTTTTTTTTTCCCAAAATGACTGGGTCAGATTTCTCAACAGGCAACCAAATTTTAAAGGGTGTTGTGAACAAACAAAATTTGTGAACAACCAAATTTTGAAGGTTGCTGTGAAGGTGGTTGTGAAATATGAGGCATTAGGAGGTGTAAATCACTGATGCGTTTAAGTTTTAAATAAACGGTTGTGCCAACGCTCGACGCCTTTGGTTCAGCAAGGACGCGTCTTCCTTCGAGGTCTTGGCAGGAAATGGCGATATGACAAAAGACACAGCTATGGGCCGGCCCCTGCAAAACAGCCATCAGGAACGATATGTCTTGTTTGGGCGGCATCCAGAGGGCAGGTGGGACTGGTCAGAGTTTATCAGGAAACCTTGTTTTTCCTTTTTCAAAGACTTCAGTCATAGCTCTCCTAAATGAATTACTCCACACAATACATGAGGCCCCGGGGAATTCCAGCAGCAAATAACTAACTCATTGTCCCGTCCGTATTAGGAGAACATTTGCAAGCTGTTTGGAAACCAAGTCATTGTCCTCTGAAATCATTTTTTTAAGACTAGCTTCCACTTGTTATTCAACATGATGGGAGATATCTATTTTATTGGAAGTATTGGCAGTGGGTTGCAGGACGGATGAACTTCATGCACTGCTAGGAAGAAACAAGACAAATTTGGGAGGGGGGCAAGAGTCTCCTGGGTTATGTCTAAGCCTTAGAAGGGTACTTGCAAAGCCAGCACTCCTAGGGGTTCTGAGAGCCTCACTCTGCTTATCATTATTTGCCTGAACAAACACACCCATTTCTTTGCTCCCACTGATCAAGACTCAGTGTGTTTGGCCATGTTCACCATGCTGTGCCTTTCCCAAAGGACAGGACCATGAGACCAGTGGAAGTAGGTGACCATGAGAGCCCACCGTGACCCAACATTGTCATTCTTGCTACGTTCCAGAGCTTTCCTACTTTGACTGGATTTCATTCCATTTTTCCCCGCTGGGATTCCCCCCTGGAATACTCCAGCAGCTAGCAAAGTAACGAGTGATAAATTATAGGTCTGTGTAGGGCTTTTATCGTAACATACACAGATGAATCCAGTGTGATTATGTTAAACTAGATTTTCTCAAGTCAGGGCTGGAAGATCTTCCCCGATATTCTCATCTGCCCTGGAGACAGTTCTTCTCAAGACACACCCCCTCGAACCCAGGAGAATGTTGTTCTTTGCACCAGAATCCGGGGCTTGGCCTACACATCCAAGAACAATTAAACAAAACACCCACCGTCCCTTCACGTTGTTGCAAATTATTTCACGGACACTCATGGCTGAATTGTTTACATTTCCTTGCATGGATACAGTCCAATGTGAAGATTTAAGAAACCAAACACACACACACACACACACACACACACACACACACACCTGGTGTTCTCCAAGAGAGAAGGTGAGTTCTCTCTTGGATGTAATATCCTAGGGAGGATACAAGTGGGTTCAGTGGTCTTCTCCAAGTTATGGTCCCAGGATGGGACACCAGCTCCTCAGCCCTCTGAGAAGGGGACGTGAAGTATTCCAAGTAAAGAGATTAAGATACAAAGACAATGTCAGGAAGCGTAGAACGAGCATTAGAAACACAGAGAACGTCTATACAACGATCACACGCATAACGGGTACCCATAGACCCCCACCACTAACTTCCCCCCACTGCCGAATCACTGCTGGCTCAACCTGGTATCTCCAGCTGAATGTGCTCATGGTTTCAAATATTTATTGAGTAGCAATCAGATATCGAGATCTGTGGGAAACCCAGGGTGATCACAGACAGACAGTGCAGAGTCTGTGGGGTCCGTCCCTTTTCTTTGCTTTCCTTATTTTACCGGGAAGCCAAAAGAAGTTCTATCTAAAGAACTTCTGGTCGTCGACGGCCATACCACCCTGAACACACCAGATCTCGTCTAAACCCATAGGTCAGTTTTCATCTGAAACGGTCAGCCTGGCATTTAAGGCCGTCAAACTCTCCATCACCTTCCCTGCTCTGGACAGTTCGACGTTTGAACCTATTCTGAGCTACCGTTTCTGTTCCTCAGGTCCCTGACTTTTTCCACCTCCCACAACACCTTTCGGTCATTATCACGGGCATGGATCCAGGCACGTTCCTCCAGCTGCTGAGGAGGGACGAGATGGCTACAGACATTGTAGCTAAAGAAAATCTAAAAATGGACCGAATAAAAATAAATATGCGGTCCCCTAGCCAAAGGAACAAAGATATTCTCAATAAATGGGTCCCTCCCCTACCTTGAACCTTCAACCTTCAACGACAACCTAGACCTTCAGAACATTCTTCTGCAATCTCAATCATGTGTTCACTTTTTAAAAAAGATTTATTTTATTTATTTGAGAGAGAGAGAGAGTATGTGTGATTGAAGGGGGGAGGGTAGAGGGAGCGAACCCCAAACAGACTCCATATCGAGCATGGAACCTAATGTTGGGCTCAGTCCCACACCCCGAAGATCATGACATGAGTCGAAATCAAGAGGTGGACGTCTAACCAATAAAGCCACCCAATGCCCTCCATCGATTCACTTTTACTGACCACACACACTGCGGAATACAGCACGCTATCCACCAGGACCATCAGAGCGGATGTCTTCAGTGCTTGCTGGAAAAAATCTGTTCCCGTGGGATGGAAAACGCAGACCTCATCTGTTTACTTTGATCCGTCTAGAGAAGAAGTTTGGCCGTTTTTGTTCTCTCTGAGTCTTTAGAGACTGCTTGTGCTTCTTTTCAGAACTTCAGTACTAAAATGGGTTTTGTTTGTTTTTTAAAGAATGCTATTTATTGCATTGGAAGAGAAAGGGAGGGTGTGACATTTAGCGATTCCCACCATCAGCCAGGCATTGTGCTAGGAAGGAATTTGGGACATCTCCGTCGGTACATAGAGTCCCTCCCTTCGAACCCATGGCCCATTCTCCTCTTGAATCCAGTACCTTCAATTGATCCACATGGATGGAAAACAGACACCCAAGGGTATCCATCCATCACATTATTTAAGAAATTTGAAATATCTCCGAAGGATGGGTCACTCAAAATACTACCTCCAATCCAACTGAGATTGTCGTGGGGGATAAACCTATGAATGCCTCTTTTTTAGGCATTATACTGGAAAATCGTGTGCATATTGTAAGATCATAAGCAATAACTTAGTTGTGCCATTTCTCTGCTTGCAGAGAGGTCGGTAACAACTCTACCATGTAGGGTCTACTTATAATGAGCTAGGATTTTTACATTTCTTGGGTCTCTCGTCCTTAGAACAACTCCGTAGTATGGCTGGTACTATTTTCACCATTTTACAGATAAGAAAACTTTACCCAGAGACACGTTCAATAAATTAGTCAGTTTGAGAATGACAGACAACACGTGCACATCAGTAGAACTAGGTCTGCGAGTTAGGCACTGGCATGCTGTCCAATTCCTTTGGCTAACCAGGGGTTAGGCCATCAATGAGAAGCAATGATAAAAATACAACAAGTTGATCTATGTACCCGACATTCCTTAGGCCTGTGGCTGTATCAGAAGCCAAGACGAACAAGAAAGAAAATCAACATTCAAAGAGTCTTCAAATTCCTAACAAGCAAAAACCGTAACATTCCATAAAGGTCTGCGGAGAGAATCAAATTCTAGTTGCAAATCAGTCATTGCTTCTCCCCACCCAACAGGAGAAGTCTTTCAGAAATTGCATGAAATCTTGTCCCTAATTATTAGAATTCTTTTTAAAAACACGTCTGTGCTTTTAGATTGATATTCTTTTTAAAAAAAAAAAAAGATTTATTTCTTTATTTGAGACAGACAGAGAGCATGTGCACACACAGGAGGAGAAGGGGAAGATGGAGAGAAAATCTCTGATTCTGCACGGAGCAGGGAGCCCGATGTGGGGCTCCATCCCACGACCCTGAGATCACGACCTGAGCTCAAACCTAGAGTTGGACGCTGAACATGGAGCCACTCATACACCCCTAAATAGGTATTCTTTTTGTGTCAATGTACAGATTCCAGGGTTCTATGAATGTCCTCAGAAGTACTGCTTTCTTGTTTATGTACATCAGGACTGTTCTTGCCAGCACCATACAATTTAGCTCGTTACTCATATTTAATGGGGAGAATAGGTCTATATTCTTGCTCGAGAGAGATGTACAGATGCTAGCATGCAGAGCACACACCTCCCCTTTCCCTCTCCATTACAGGCTAAATTATAGGTACCCTGATAACATGGGTGGGTGAGTTCTGGGCTGGTATGGAGGTATAGAAAGAGATCATTATCTTGAAAAGGGACTGAAGAACAGTAGCAACAGACTTGAATAGTGCCTCAGAAACAGACACCAAGCAATGGACAATGGTTTCTGTTGTCGCCATTGGATTTTGCAGCTCAACCCAAAGCAAGATTCTGTGATCAGAAAAGACCTCATTTAAGTGCATTTAAGGGTGCTGGCTGCAATCCCCAAGGGTATAAGTTTACGCATGTGCTCTGCACCTCCTAGTTCTGCAGACCTATTAGAACCACCAAGTTGACTGGTCTTTGACTGTCCCTCAAATCCATCCCCTCCTGGTCTTTGTCTCTCAAATCCATCCGAGCCTGTCCTCCGTTAGAAAGTCTGATGTAAGTCCAATTCCCACATAAAAGCCTCTAGTAACTTCTAAGTTCTAGGATAGACACAGAAATCCATAACACCGCTGCCTCGCCTGGGTCTGGAATTTCCTGCCCAGGGCCTTTGCACATGCAATTTCCTCTGCTGGAGGAACTGTCCAACCAACCTATCCCAATAGACTATCTTCTTCCAGAGAACTGGCTTTCTCCTCACTTGTGTAATCTTGGTCTTTACATCCATTGGACCTGGCACAAGTTAAGTGCACGTACTGCAGCTCTGAGCAAACACACAAACACATACAGATACTATGCTTATTTTTATCATGCAGTATAAGTGCCTGGCCCATCAGACTGTTACATATATGTATGTGGAAGGAACAGTAGCTTTAATTACCATAATTATTTTATTATCAGAGTCAATGCTTGGCAAACTCTCATCAAATGAGTTTGACTTGGGTATTCTCTAAAGAGCTTGAGTGGCTTCTATCATTCCACAGTCCAAAAAAAAAATTTAGAGTTTAAATCAAAATCTGTGACATTAAAATCTAAAGAATTTTTTTTTTTTTTTTTTTTTTTAAAAAGGATCTGCCTGGAGTAGGCACTTGAAGTACTACTCATGAAAGTGGGCTTTATGCCCGGACGTCTGCGGAGGACGTACAGTACACACCCAGATGGGAGAACTTTCGTCTGAGAATAATCCTGTTGACAAGGCAGACTCTAGTCGTCTTACAAACTATTTTAACATCTCATAATTGACAAAATTAGGGCAAGAACACTTAACAGAGCTCTTGAGTTGCCCCGTGTGATCTCAATGTTTTTGTCAATGTTGCCAACGTTGACATTTCGCAAGTTGTCGGCCCCAAAGCTGACCAAGATCATGAGGGTCATAAGTCCTAGATTTCACGTTTTCTCTCCATGTATGTACAAATGGATCTCTGCCGCTCTTATTAGGATTAGTAAAAGTCACTACTCTTACATGAGCATGTCTTATTTTTATCATCTACAGGGTATAATCCCAATATATTTTCATATATGTAGACCTTGATTCTACCATTAGTTTTCAAGCACTTTGTGCATTAGAAGAATTAAACACATTCGTAGCCAACTTACCCTGATCTGAAAATAAACTGTTAGCAAAGTGTTTACAGCAATATTAGGGTAGGATCTTTCAACATTTCCTTTACTTTCCAACTGAGAAACCCAGGGGGCACCCTGCTGGCTCAAGTCACTGGTGTGTACCACTCTTGATCTTGGAACTGTGAGTTCGAGCCCTAGGTCGGGAGAAGACATTTGTTAGAAATGAAATCTTTGAAAACAAACATTGAGAAACCCAGGATATAAAATTAAAAACCATGTTAATTAAAAACCATCAACAACATTTCTGCTCTGTGTCATCCTGGTTAATGAATACATCGTTCTCGTAGGAACTATTGAATTGGGAGGAATTTTTTTTTTTTTAAATCCACTGTGTGTGAAAATTCTACAGATTTTTAACAGAAGGTAAAAGTGAATTTTTCTTTTTCTTGGCAGCTGAAAGGAATATAAAACAACAGATTGACTTTCTGGGCATGAGTCTCAGGATGAGAAAAATAGAGAGTCACATATTATAGATGAGAAGGAAAAAAAACCACACAAAATCTCATGAATCATGTGTAATATCCAAATTCTAAGCTATCGAGACTTCCTCGCCGGAAAATATACAGTAAGGGAAGTTGCACATTTGATTTTCAGGAGTCTCATCCCCTCTTCCAGCTTAGTAAACACGTTATGTGGAATATCCCACGGCTTCTACCAGGTTTAATAATGTATTCCGCCATTTTTTAGTTGATTAAAAATGACCACGATTCTGAGCTGATCTGGAAAATGAGCTCTGGCCTGGAATGATGTCATCTTCCCCTGATCGATGACTGGGACGCGCATCTCCCTTTCGACACACCCTACAAGTCTTTGCCATGATGGAAATTATGAGCACAGAGAAAACAGACACGTATGCTGGTGGTGGTTCTTGCTTCCAGAGATTTTTGTCACATTTACTGCTCAGTTTGGGTTCCCCGGTCTCTCTCTGCCCACGGAGAGCTCCTGCTTCCTTTGACTGTAATTTCTCCTTTCACTTTGATCTCTCGAGCAGTTGGCTGTTCGAAATGTCCCACCTGGCAACCTATCGGGGACAAAGTACCCTAATGTCTTCCTCTGCACCCACATGAAATTTCCTCTGCACCAGGAGTAGGGCTGCCGGCGATCACAGGCTTCCTTCGGTCTCGCCACATGGCTTTCCAAAGTGTCCCATGAGAGGAACCGCTAAGAGCTCGCTGCTGAGAGGGCACAGACTTCTCATCAGCAGATCACACGCCACGGAGCCTCTCCAGCCCATTAGGGGCTCTGCTCTGACGTCACCTACACGCATTCACCTTCACACCGACTCCTCAGTCATTGAGGATGGCCCCTTGGTAGGCTTGAAAAAATGGGCTCTTTGGGATGACCCAGCTAGGGCACACAGTGGTGGGACAGTCCAGCCACCAACTCCATCTTCATCTCCTGCCTGTGTCTATGCACAGAGGATCATTCCGTTGAAACCCACCCATGCCGGCACTGCGTGGAAGACAGCGTGACTCGCTTGTTCTTCTGGCTTTGCCAAAGTATGTGCAAGGCTGGGTCATCTGGTGTCCCAAGCTAAATTTACAAGCTAAACATACTGCCACCCAGCAAATGTCCTGCTTCCTGGACCAAGCTTCTGGGCACCTAAAATCATGGGTGGGAAGTGAGGAAACCTTGAAGAACTGAGAATTTGAGGAAGAACAGAACGTCCATCCCATTTCCCAATCTGTTGTGGACTCAACCAACGACGGATGAGTAATTCACCGTATGCAGATGAAAGACACAAAGTGCCTTGGGTTCTACGCTTACTGTCTACCATCCGCTTGGTTCCTACAGTGTCAAAGAACAGAAGACACAGTTGTGTAGAGTACGCATAAAAGATTGATGCCCCAATGTCCTTTTGTCATCTTCTCTTGTTTTTTTCATTTTTTTGTATTCTTACACTGGAAGACTACTTCCTTATCTTTAAACTTCTCTACCCTGTACCCTATGTAAATATTTTGGACTATTAATCTCCCTTGGATCTCATTTTAGCAGTATTTCATGGATGTTCATACCTAACACATTGGTTGAGTCCTATTTTCTCATTTTCACATAATGTTTCTTTACTGAAGTATTAATATTTGGAATTACATTTTAGGGGTGCCTGGGTGGCACGGCCAGCTAAGCATGTGACTCTTGCTTTTTGGCTCAGGTCATGATCTTGGGGTTTTGAGACCAAGTATCAAGTCCATTTCCACGTTCAGTGCAAAGTCAGCTTGAGATTTCGCTCTTTGTTGCCCCTCCCCCAATTCGTACTCACGCTCTCAAATATACACGATAAATCTTTTTATTTATTTTTTTAAAGAATTTAATTTTTTAAAGATTTTTTTTATTTATCAGAGAGAGAGAGAAAGAGAGTATAAGCCAGGGGAGTGGCAAGGAAAGGCAGAAGCAGGTGCCCACTGAGCCGAGAGCTCAACTAGGACATCGATCCCAGGACCTGCGGACCATGATCTGAGCCCTTAGGCAGGCGCCCAACCCACTGAGCCACCCAGGTGCCCCAAGTTAAATTTTTAAAAAGAATTACATTTTAATTGTGAACAATGTGGGAGTCCAGTTGTATTTTAACTTGATTTCAAATTTAATTTCTTCATGTTCAGAGAAGAGGATGGCATACGCTTATTATACTGAGACACGTCATGGCGCGGGGATACATTCATCACGTTTCTTATTTGAATATTCTGTGTACTCTCCTATCAATGGAGAAAAGTTTTATTATGTATCTATTTTACCACCTGTTAATTGTGCTGTTTAAATTATTGATATATTTTGCTTTAATCTCCCTTGCTCTATTTTTTTCAATTTTTTTTTTGCTTTTTTCTTGTTCTTTTAGTTACTGTGGCACTTTGATTTTCTTGTATTTAGTTTTTTTTAAGTCTTCTTTATTTGAGAGAAAAAGAAAGGAAATGAGGAATGGGGAGGGGCAAAAGGACAGAGAGAAGCAGGTTTCCCACTGAACAGGAAGGCTGATGTGGGGCTCGAGCCCAGGACCTGGAGATCATGACCCAAGCCGAAGGCAGACAGCTCACTGACTAAGCCATTTGGGGGCCCCAATTTTCTTGTTTTTACTAAAATTGTTCATTGCATACAAGTTTAGACTTTTTTTTTAAAAGATTTTATTCATTTATTTGACACACAGAGATCCCAAATAGGCAGAGAGAGAGGGAAGCAGACTCTCCGCGAAGCAGAGAGCCCGATGCGGGCCTCGACCCCAGGCCCCTGGGATCATGACCTGAGCTGAAGGCAGAGGCTTTAACCCACTGAGCCACCCAGGTGCCCCAAGTTTAGACTTTTGAGTATTTTCTTAGTTGAATATCTTGTTTTGTATTATTCAGTGTCCTTTGTCTCTGTTAATCATATTTGCCTTATAAACTTTTCTATAACAATAATAATGACCATCTAGAACGTTTCCATTATTTCAGCTTTACACTCTAAACCTCAATCGGTATCATAGGCACAGACACATACACACACAAATAAAACACATAGTAACTTCTAAAGTTCATTCCAATAATCTACATTTTTTGTAATAGTTTAGTTATATGTTATATATATATATATATATCTTACATATATAGTTTATATATAGCTTCTATAATATATATAGTAAGTAGTATACTTTATACATATAGATAGATAGTTTATATAGATAGTTTAGTTATATGTTATAGTTAGTTTAGTTATATGTATACTTCCATGATAGTAAAACCCAACCATAATGTAATCAGGTAAAAACCATGAGTCTACAGGTTCAATGTCAGACAGAACTGAGGCAAGCGTGAGAGTCCTGTCCTCCAGACTTTAACAAAAGAATTGAAACCATACCCCTCCTGAGTGTGGTTTGTAGTGATTACCCCAGATTAAAGATCACTGGTCAACGTTTTGGGTCAAATGGCTGGCTGGGGTGTTAGCATTTATTCTAGGACTGGTAGCATTGTTTGGTGCCTAAATGATGAGTTCAAAGCGCAACGACGGGGCAGGGAGAATATTGGAACCTATTCATGCTGACCTATTATTTTATCGTCCCCACGTATCCCTCATACATTGTAATAAAATATTTATGTTTTGATACATTGTAATAAAAATACAGTAACTCGGAAAAAAGGGCTAAGATACAAGTAACTACTGTTTCAGAAATTAGGAATAAAAGTCACCTTTCAGTTTATCCACAAATGTGGTCGTAGAGAAGGATACTGATAGGATCAATATTTTAAGAAAAACCTCTTGTGTTGAGGATAAGATTCTTGGCCCAGATGAAATATAAATACTCTTTCAAGGAAGAAAACATAATAATGTACATTTTTCAGTTGTTGAAGTGTTTACTTATATACTTTAAAAAGGATAATCGTTGTCAGCGTCTGACACCGAGATGTAATTGAAAACATTTGTAAGAGCAATAAAAGATTTTTACGTTAATATGTCAACTTTACACACAACTGAAAGCGATGTCATTTTCCGATGCTGAAATTCGTAATGAAAGAGTCCACATTCTAACTCAAAATGTGTGTCAGTTTCTAATGAAAAAGTGTCAGACTCCTATCAGTTACAAACACTCCCGTTTAAATAGTCAATAAAATATCCTGAAACAATCTACGACCGTGTTGGAAAACGTGCCATGACCAAGAAGGATTCCACCAAAACATGCGAGGACCCGAAACACCTGTGCGGATATTCGCCATCTTGTCGGAGGTGTTTGTTCATGCATAGAGAAAGGAATAAGACAATGAGAAGAAAAAGAAGAAAAGAAATCCAAGTTGTTTTCCAAATGATAGCTGGAAAACAGAGAACCAGTGATCCCAGTAACTTAAACTATAGAATAATCCAGTCAAAGAAGTAATGTACAGAAGTAATCAATGTATCCCAAATTTGATGTAGGAGTAAACTCTATGCAAAAAAAAAAAAAAAAACAACCCTAAGAAAGATAATATACTTAAGAATAACTTTAAAAGGGACGCCTGGGTATCTCAGTGGGTTAAGCCTCTGCCTTCGGCTCAGGTCGTGATCCCAGGGTCCTGGGATCGAGCCCCGCATCGGGATCTCTGCTGAGCAGGGAGCCTGCTTCCTCCTCTCTCTCTGCCTGCCTCTCTGCCTACTTGTGGTCTCTGTCAAATAAATAAATAAAATCTTAAAAAATAAAAAACCACAAATAACCTTAAAAAAGAGATGTGCAGAAAGAAATCCATAAATGAAAGACTTTACAGATCTCTGAAAAGTAAACTGAAAAAATGGACAAACATACATGAACAGGAAGATTCGAAATCATACAGTTGTGCCCTTCGGTGACTTAATCTCCAGAATTACCATGATCTCCACGCTCTGACTTAATTTCTAGAATTCCTGTGATCTCAATAGAGAAACAATCACAAACGACTGTCGGGACTTAGATGAAAGGACGTGGAAGTTCGCGCGGGACCAAAGCACAGGACAAGGACGGATTTTTGGGGTGTTTTATGTTGTTTTTACACATGGAGCAGTTTCCGACAGGGGTGCACGGGCCGACACAGGGAGTCACGCAGACCCGCACTGAGTGTGAGGCCTGATGCGGGGCTGGATGCCCCCATCGCACACGGGATCCTGGCCTCACCCAAAACCGGGAATGCGAGGCTTAATCCGCTGAGCCCTGCGGTGCCCCTATCTAGTGAGACATCCGGGTCCAGTGCGCAGGGGAAGGCGTCTGCACGACGGTCCCCTGAGAGTCTTGTGTCCTTCCTACCCAAGGGCAACCTCAGACGAATGCGGCGCCCGAGCACAGGCGGATGCCATGCACCTGCAGGAGCCGCTCCTTCCTCAGCTGATGGAGAAGCAGCCCCGAAACCCGAGGGTCCGCAGGAGCCGAACACACGTACAGTGGACAGCGTTGTGCACTGAGCAAGCTGGGGGACACGCAGCGTCTGCACCAGTCTCACCTTGTGAGGGCCCTCCTGGGGTTCTTGGAGGCGCAGACCGAAGTACAGGTGAAAAGGTGTGAGTGTGTGCGTGTGTGTGCGTGTGCACGTGCGCATGCCCAGTCCCCCAGGAAACAGGCCTTTAGCACCCGCAACCCAAACAGTGAGAAGCCATCTTCCTCCGGCCAGGAAAAGCAGTCGATGTCAGAGTCGGTCCAGGAAAATCAGTGGGTGCCAGAGTCTATCCTGGACACAGAGTGGATGGAAGAGTCAATCCAGGACACACAGTGGATGACCGAGTCAACCCAGGACACACAGTGGATGGAAGAGTCAATCCAGGACACACAGTGGATGACCGAGTCAACCCAGGACACACAGTGGATGACCGAGTCCACCCAGGACACACTGTGGATGACCGAGTCCACCCAGGACACACAGTGGATGACCGAGTGAACCCAGGACACACAGTGGATGACCTAGTCAACCCAGGACACACAGTGGATGACAAAGTCAATCCGGTACACCCGGTAGGTGAAAGGGCCAGCCCAGGACACACAGCGAGTCATCCCAGAACACACAGTAAAGGACATGGTGACCAAAGCGTATACAGCAGATGACAGAGTCATGCCACAACCCACAATGCATAACCAAGTCATTCCAGGAAAACCAGTCAATGACAGAGTCACTCCAGGAAAAATAGTCGATGACCTATTCATTCTAGGAAAACGAGTCGATGACTGATTTATTCTAGGAAAAACCACCAATGACAGAGTCATTCAAGGAAAAGCAGTGGATTGACAGAGTCATTCAGAAAAAACAACTGATCACTGTTTCGATGTAGGAAGAACAGCCGATGATGAAGCCACTCCAGGACTGATAACCAAGTCATTTTAGGAAACACAGTGGACGACCAACGCCCTCCGGGAGTTCATTTAGGAAAACCAGGGGATGACGGACTCATTCAGGAAAATTAATCAATGACCGAGTCATTTCAGGAAAAACAATCAATGACCGAGTCATTCCCGCATAAAGCGACGGAGACGTCACAGAGCAAACAGGAGAGTCTGCGTCGGACAGGAAATAGAGCTGATGACTCAGCTGTTGTAAAAGAGGTGGATAAAATGACTAAAACGGCCAAGAAAAGGAAATCTAGACGGTGAGCAAATCGCTCCAAAGAAACCACACGATGACGTCACAGCAGGCAGAGAGTTATTGCCTGAGGCTGGAAACGGGATGACCAGGTTATTCTAAGGACAACAGTCAGGGACTATGGCAGGGAAAGGGCGAGTGAAGGAGTCGCTCCAGGGGCAACAGCCAAGGACACAACCGGTCAAGGAATCAGGGACTCCAGAAAAGAGCCAAAAACCGCCAGGAAAAAGAAGAGATGACCGAGTCGTTCTAGGATAAACAGTCGATGACCGAGCCATTCTAGGCCAATCTGATGACTGAGTCACTCCAGGGAAATCAGTCGATGACTGAGTCATTCCAGGAAATCAGTCGATGACTGAGTGATTCCAGGAAAACTAGTCAATGACCGAAGCACTCCAGGGAAATCAGTCGATGACTGAGTCACTCCAGGGAAATGAGTCGATGACCGAGTCATTCCAGGGAAATCAGTCGATGACTGAGTCACTCCTGGGAAATGAGTCGAGGACCGAGTTATTCCAGGAAAATCAGTCCAGGAAAATCAGTCAATGACCGAGGCATTCCAGGAAATCAGTAGATGATTGAGTGATTCCAGGAAAACTAGTCAATGACCAAAGCACTCCAGGGAAATCAGTCGATGACTGAGTCATTCCAGGAAAACTAGTCAATGACCGAAGCACTCCAGGGAAATCAGTGGATGATTGAGTCACCCAGGGAAATGAGTCGATGACCGAGTCATTCCAAGACAATGAGTCGATGACCGAGTCATTCCAGGGCAATCAGTCGATGACTGAGTCACCCAGGGAAATGAGTCGATGACCGAATCACTCCAGGGAAATGAGTCGATGATCGAGTCATTCCAGGACAATGAGTCAATGACCGAGTCACTCCAGGGAAAAGAGTGGATGGCCCATTTATTTTAGGAAAAACAGCTGAGAACCAAATCAGCCCAGGGGAAAAGGCCGATGACCAGGTTATTCCAGGGGAAACCGTCAGTGACAGCAACAGTCCAGGGAGAAGATCTGAAAGGGCCGGCAGTGACTCTCAGCCCAGAGAACCCAGCCTGTGGGCAGAACGGCTTGAGCGACCCTGGAGTCTGGAAGCCAGTGACCGAGTGAGTCCGTAAGTCATGGGGAAGAGCCACCGGCCCACTGCCGGGAAAGCAGTTTATGACCCAAAGCGAGCCTAGGGGACACAGTCGATGACCAAGTCAGCCCAAGGGACACAGTCATTGACCAAGTCAGCCCAGGGGACACAGTCGATGACCGAGTCAGCCCAGGGGACACAATCGATGACCGAGTCCAGGAGAGAGAGTGGATGACGTCGTCACCCCGGGGAGACGACAGATAAACGAGGACTGAGCTGCTCCAGGGGAAGGAGCGGAAGAGAATTCAAGGGAAAAGAGTCGACGACCGAGCTTGTTCACGGAATCGGTAATCAGCCAACGACTGCGCCGGCTCATGGGATATGGCGCATAACTGAGTCGGTCCTGGAGAACTAGAGCATGACATCATTGGTTACCCTCGGGAAGACGGCTCATGACGGGTACGACCAGCAAAAACCAGGGAGGACCAAGTTATTTCAGAGGGAAAAGCTGATGACCGAGCCAGCGCAGGAGGCATAGTTGATGACAGAGCAGGCGCAGGCAACCTAGTCGATGACCGATCACGCGCAGAACATCTAGTCGATGACCGACCCGGCGCAGGAGACCTAGTCAATGACCGAGCAGGCGCAGGCGTCCTAGTCGATGACCGAGCAGGCGCAGGCGACCTAGTCGATGACCGATCGCGCGCAGGAGACCTAGTCAATGACCGAGCAGGCGCAGCACACATAGTCAATGACCGAGCAGGCGCAGCACACATGGTCGCTGACCGAATCAGAGGAGGAGAAACAGTCGATGACCGAGTCCCTGCAGACAACAGAGCTGGTAACCGATCCATTCCGCTGCACGACCCAGTAACACGAAAATCCTCTCCGGTCGGCGGAAAACTGCGCGTCCTTCCCAGAAGCACCGCGAGGAGCGCGCGCCGAGCTCCGTCCACCTGCACGACCAGGGGCCGCGACATTCCCGGGAACAGAGAGGACGACCCGGCTTCAGGCGGAGGGACCGTGTCCGTCCAGGCAGAACCGGGTTCCCAGCGGACAGACCCGTCGGCCCCGGACAGCGGGCGCGGCTCGGTCATCACGAGCGAACGGCGCGACGACAGCGCCGCAGGGCATCCGTCCGTCCGCGCAGGGCAGGCGGGAGTCCAGGGCGGCGCCAGGGGGCACAGCTGAGCGCCGAGGGCCGAGGGCCACGGCAGGAAGAGCAGCGGACCACCGAGTCCATGGAGCTGGGCCAGGGGAAACAATCGATCCTCGATGGCACGATTCCCCGCGCTCCAGGAAAACCAGTGGATGGCCGAGTCACCGCCGAGGAAACACCTGCTCCGCTGGGCCGGTGTCCGCGACGTCGGTCGAGGGAACGGATCGCGGACTCGGACGCAGGAGCGGCGGGGACACCGGCACGGAGGACGCAGGCATGACCGCTGTGGAGCCCAAACCGCACAAGCGGCGGCGAAGAGCCGGCGGCGGAAGCTCCCGACTCTTTCCAGCATCTGCTCCCGCCGCGGCCGGACATCGACGCCCGCCGGGGCCAGGTCAGCACCGAGTCGCCGTCACCGCGGCAGAGAACGGCTGCGAGACGGGACCGCGCAGGGGCACAGCCGAGTGTCCGCACGGACGTCCCGGGGGTAGAGACCGAGCGGACGCGATCGCGCAGGTGCACAGCCGCAGTGTCGCGGGGACGTCCCCGGGGGTAGAGACCGAGCGGACGGGACCGCGCAGGTGCACAGCCGAGTGTCCGCGGGGACGTCCCCGGGGGTAGAGACCGAGCGGACGCGATCGCGCAGGTGCACAGCCGAGTGTCCGCGGGGACGTCCCGGGGGTAGAGACCGAGCGGACGGGACCGAGCAGGTGCACAGCCGAGTGTCCGCGGGGACGTCCTGGGGGTAGAGACCGAGCGGACGGGACCGAGCAGGTGCACAGCCGAGTGTCCGCGGGGACGTCCCGGGGGTAGAGACCGAGCGGACGCGATCGCGCAGGGGCACAGCCGAGTGTCCGCGGGGAAGTCCCCGGGGGTAGAGACCGAGCGGACGGGACCGAGCAGGGGCACAGCCGAGTGTCCGCGGGGACGTCCCGGGGGTAGAGACCGAGCGGACGCGATCGCGCAGGGGCACAGCCGAGTGTCCGCGGGGACGTCCCGGGGGTAGAGACCGAGCGGACACGATCGCGCAGGGGCACAGCCGAGTGTCCGCGGGGACGTCCCGGGGGTAGAGACCGAGCGGACACGATCGCGCAGGGGCACAGCCGAGTGTCCGCGGGGACGTCGTCCAGAGGTAGAGACCGATGGGCAGGGACCCCGCAGTGTACAGCCACGCAGAACCCGCACACATGACGCAGTGTCCCACAGACACAGTGATTCTCCCTTTACCTAACTCTGTCCCCTAGTCTTTCCCCAGACCCTGACTCAGCTCTCAGGAGCTCCCACACTGCGTTCCCCGTCCCATCCAGGACTCTAGGGAAAATCCTACAAAGCTCCGCTGCTCCCCCTTGGAGCTCACCCTCTGCGACCTCCAGACCCCAGGTCAGCCGCAGGCACAGCTCTTCAGTTTCCTCCTCCGCCCAGATGTGCCAAGCACCTTGACCCCCAGCGGGAGCCAACCCAGTGCTTCCTCTTCTCCTGCCCCCGACAGGACACTCCTGCTGCCTCGTCCTCAAACCCTGAAACCCAGCCTTGCCTCAGCTTCGGCTGCAAGAAGGCACAGTCCTTCGCCGTGAACCCGACAAGAGCCAAGTGTCCTGGATCCCTTCGCTGTGTTCATCTCTGTTTGATCGGCGCCCCAGATGCGCTAACATCGCCTGCTTTGAAAGGAACGTGACCATTAGAATCGGATCCTCTTCACGATGGAATTCTGCACCTAGAACGTCTGCTCTGCCCCAAATACCCAATACACGCATCTATGCAACCAGCCACTCCGTGTTCTTTGTCTGCACAGAGCTCAACCCCCTGGGGGATAGTCTGGAATCTTCATACAAAAGGCACACATGCCATGGCCCACACCGTTTCAGACAGCAAGACACGCTGAGTGGGCTTTTCACTAAGATTTTTGTGTATCAGCTGACCCCGAAGTCCGTCTGTCCTTCTTCTGAACTGTGTACACCTGCGATTTTACAAAAATAACGGGTCCCTTTTTCATAAATAATTAACAACTTATTGACTCTGGAACGCAGGCATGACACTTGGTACATGTTTCCTCTCCTTGAATGCACCACTAGATACATTTACACATTTACAGCCCCAAAATTACTTAAAAATAATGCAAATGTATGCGCACAGATAACAGAAAGTCTGGTAATGAGGTGAACTCCAGGATACACTTGTCTGCTCAGTTTTCCTCTAACAGTATATATGTTTCATTAATTACTAAACTCATGTGCCATTTGGTTATAAATATGATTGAATGTAGGGTTTGTTTGTTTTTTTATTAACGTATTCCAAATAGAGAGCCAATGATGACAGAATCAGTTACCAAATAAATTAATTTTGTGTTTTCCCTACGGAGCTGCACTGTTGGCTCGATGCCATATATATTTATTCTTTATTATTCGTTACATACTTAATATTGGATGGCATATATGAATTCAGATACTCCTACATCTGTCGGTAGTATCTTGTTTAATAAATCCGTCTACTTTTTCAGCTGTGCTAGTGTTTAAACATTATCTAGTTTGATGATTAAAAATGTTACATTGTATCTGCTTTAATAGTTAAGATAGGATCTACTTTAACAGGAACTTTATGGAAAGTTTTGGCTTCTGGTAAGGTACACACAGACATCACTGTACAAACACTGTCCTTTCTCACAAAAGATTATTATGATGAATATTTAATCCCTTTCCTCAACTCCTCCCACTCGTTAGGATTTTACTGGGATGCGTTCAATATGTATGTTTGTGACTTTAATAAAATTAAATATTCAAATCCAGGACAACGGACTATCTCTATAAATGCTCGGGCTTGATATGTTGTCTTTGGGACTTCTCAGATTCCTGCATACACGTTCTCAATCTTTCTTACTCAATTTATTTCTATGAAGTGATCATTATCAGCATTATTAGGAGCTGGTAATTTTCTGCATTGTTTTCGGTGAAATTATGACTGTTGCAGAGAAGCAAAAATATTGATTTGTGGATTAACCTGTATTGATGTTGTTTTCGCTTAAGATGGACTTAATTTCATTTTGCCTTTACTTCTCCTCCAGTAGGCTGAAGAGCAAAGTAATTCTGTCTCATAATTTCATATGAAAGAAGAAATTTTATCAGAGACGCCTGGGTGGCTCAGTGGGTTAAGCGTCTGCCTGTGGCTCAGGTCAGGATCCCAGGTTCCTGGGATCGAGTCTCACATGGGACTCCTAGCTCGATGGGGAGCCTGCTTCTCCCTTTGTTTACTGCTCCCCCTGCTTGTGCTCTCTGACAAATAAATAAACAATATCTTTGTAAAAAAAAAAAATAAAATAAAAGGATTTTTTTATCATCGACATTCGTGTTTCCTTATCTAAAGTAAACAAAAAGAGTTTAATAAGAGGGATTAAAACTGAGGTCACCATCTTGCACCCAAACAGAACAAACATTTTCCAGAGTCACAATCAGACTTGACTGTTGTTTTGGGTCAATAATATTTATCATTTATAAGCAGTTTCTCTATCTGTTTCACTTAGATTTTTTTTTTTTTTTTGCCTTTTTCTTTAAGTTCCTCATGCCCAGCATGAAGTAGGGCTTGAACTCACCACCTCAAGACCTGAGCGGTGATCAAGAGTGAGATGCCTACTCGACCGAGCCACCCAGGCGCCCCTGGATATTTTTGTTGGTAAGGGCTGCTGTACTTATCAAATGTCTACGTGACATCTACAGGCATAGTAATCCCATAGATAGGACTCGCGTCCTACTTTTATGGTCATAATTATATTGATATAATTCCTGAAGTTGAAACTTTGTTCATTTATGAAATTGTACTTGATCATATCATTCTTTGTAGCTGTACGTCTGTAATACCTGCCAACGTTTAGGCAGAGGCTTCACCTGTATTCATAAAGAAAAGTACTCTATGTCCTTTTAAATTTTATCATCCCATCTTTCCATTCCTGTGATTCTACTCGTGTATAAAATGAATTGACCATTGACATATTTTCTATTGGAAGATAGCCTATATGCAACCCCCAAAAAGCTGCTGTGATCCCCTATTTGCCTAAAAGCCAGGCATGAATTTGCAAAGGTGCCTCTCCCCACCCCCCTTCCCCCAGAAGGACAAAGGTAAGTCCCTTTGGAGGACTTCAGACCCCACCGGCCTGAAGAAGGCACCAGGGGCGTCTACAGGACAAATGCCGCTGGCCAGCCTTTTCCCCCACCCGGTGACGCCCTACGCGGTTTCCCTTTGCCATTTCTCCCCAGTACCGTGTCCTTGGAGACGCTGTAGAGCTGAAACTCTAAGGCACCGGGAGGAACTCATTTTCCCTGCCGATCTCCCGCGCGCGCGCGTGTGTGTGTGTGTGTGTGCAGGAGGTGTGCATGTTAATACACTTTTTTGTTTTCCCCTTGTTAATCTGCCTTTTGTGACCAGGTGTGAGCCAAGACCTCCGAGCGGTAGGCAGAGAGACAATTCTGTTCCTCCCGTACACTGCGGTCTCCGGTATTTTAAACGGGAGCTTCTCAAACTCGAGCTTGCGTGAAGGACCACCTGGAAAGCTGCTTACATGACAGATTCCTCTGGGCTTCATCGCTGCAGCCAATGTGCTCCGTTCAGGGAGACCGATGGGGGGTCCTGACGATTTCGGTTCCTAACAAGCTGCCAGGTGGGGGGCCCATCCCCACTCTTAGAAATGCCATGAATGACGCTGCAATTCTTAAATAAGTACATAGAAACCAGCCATTAAGGCATCTACTAAATGAAGCATTTTAGTAGTGTATTTTTTTAAAAAGATTTTGTTTATTTATTGGAGAGGGAGAGAGCGCACAAGCAGGGGGAGCACCAGACTCTCCACGGAGCAGAGAGCCCGGCGCGGGGCTCCATGCCAGGACCCTGGGATCATGACCTGAGCCAAAGGCAGACGCTTAACTGACTGAACGACCCAGATTGTTTCTGTTTTTGTTTTGTTTTGTTTTGTTTTTAAAGCTTAAAGTTTCCTACATTCTCCATGTCAATTCTGAAAGGTTATGTTTTCTCAGGAATCATGCACTTTCCCTGAATTATCCAGTAAGTGGCACATCATATTCTCCTATAACTCGTCCCTTAGACGGGTCACCTTTTCTTGAATCAAGGCCCATCTCTGCATCTCCGTAACTTTCCAAATAGTTTAGAAGGTCTGCGCTACTTTGGACAGTTCAGAGAAAATCTGGGGAGGTTCATTTGGTTTCATCTTGACGTTTCCAATGATGAAAGGCTGTTATTTTCCCATCAATTAAATCACTTCTTACTAGAGACATTATTATTATCTGGATATATACCAAATCCAGCAGCTGGGGAAAGAGATTTCTCACAGTTAACACGTAAAAAGGGAATCCGTTATTTCCACAAAGCATGTTTTCTGTCCCAAGAACCACAGGCTACGTACGAGTAGATTATGTAGACACCAGCTATGGCGTGAATTCTAAGCTACGAAGGTCCGGTGTGGAATCCCCACATCTAGATACTACGACAGAACGCTAGGAATCCTGCACACTCTGAGCCAGCAAACTGGTCTTTGTATCACCTCCATGGGCTGAGCTCGGCACCTACAGACATCTGCAGAGGGTCAAACCGTGGTGGCCCAGGAGAGACGTCTGCTCAGACTCTGAAATTCACCAGTGAACCCAACAACGGTGGATTTTCCAGCCTTTGTAGGACGCCTCCCCATGAGCAATGGTCTTCCATTCAATGTCTCCAGGTTAAAACTGGATACAGTTGTTTTTGTGGCTCTTACCAGCAACCCCCACTCTGGGCTGTTGAACGATGTACTCTTCTACGGGGAAATGTGTCAAGGGGCTATGTCGATGGTTCCCAGGAGGAGGTCTCCATAAACACATAATGCCTCTCGCGAGGCGCATTTTGAGAAGACTCTGGCGTATTCACATCCACCCACCGCACCCAGGTTCACATCTACCTGCAAATGTATTTCCTGATCAGTCTACAAAAAGCGACCCGGCAGTAACGGCGTTGCTTGCTTCCAACGGGTGATGGTCCAAATGGTAGGGATGGTCCAAATGGTAGGGAACGTATGGGTTCAGGGAACTCTGGATGATTCCCACCCTGCAGCTTTAAAGATCGATAAAATACGCCTCCAGCGTCCGCTCCGAGACCCAAGATGTCTGCAGCTTTTGTGTCTGTCTCTACAGAGATGTCGCCAAGATGGCTTTTGGTTCAATGCCAACTGTTGTCTTTTTTTTTTTTTTTTTAAATTACAAGCCAGGGCACCTGGGTGGCTCAGTCTGTTGAGTGCCTGACTCTTGGTTCTGGCAAACGTCATGATCTCAAGGTCATGGGATCAAGTCCCGCATCAGGCTCTGTGCTCAGACGGTGGCCTGCTTGAGGATTTCTCTTTCTCCCTCTGTCCCTCTTCCCCTACCTCCCTTCGCTCTCTAAAATAAATAAATCCTTTTAAAAAATTACAACGCCAACTTGACCCACCTGCTTCCCCCCTTCAGACCTAAAATCCCCCAAATCACAAGTGAAATGATGTCACTTGCGCTATTGTGTTTGGTTACCAAATATCTTAAGGTGTTATGACCCCCAATTTTTACCTCTTATATTGTTTCTACTATTAACTGCCATTGTTACAACTATTGCAACAATATTGTTTCTACTATTAACTTCTGTTGTTACTGTTTCTACTATTAACTACTATTCTCCTATTAACTGCTCTCTGTGTAGGACCCTTTATCTTCATTTCCAGAAGACCACGTTATTTATGATCAACATTTTATAGGACACTCCCAACTGGGCGTGACTCTGTCCAGCTCTCTGATCGTACACTTGAAATTCTTGAAAAAAGGACAAAACCATATAATATACGTCTTTTTTTCACAGTCGTGCTGTAGCTCAACATTTTTTAAATCAAACTGAATATTGGTGGATTTTTTTTTTTTTGGATGTGTTTTTGTTTCTCAAAGATCCATCATTATAAACCTTTCCTCTGGGCACCTGGGTGGCTCAGTGGGGTAAGCCTCAGGTCGTGATCTCAGGGTCCTGGGATCGAGCCCCACATCGGGCTCTCTGCTCAGCGGGGATCCTGCTTCCTCCTCTCTCTCTGCCTGCCTCTCTGCCTACTTGTGATCTCTGTCTGTCAAATAAATAAATAAAATCTTTAAAAAACAAAAAAAAACCCTTTCCTCTGGAATTCTATGTAAATCCTGTTACCAACTTCTCACCATATCACCGTTCACCATTATTTTATAGCCTTTCTCTACATGATGAAACAGATTGTCTGTACAAGGTCCCTCCTCAGTTTTTACAGTTGAGCATTAACGACAAATGACATAGGAATTATGAAGAAATTACGTCTTTGAAACTGTATCCCGTGTTTTCTTTCATGGAAATGGCAGTTTTTAACAAGCTGTTCCTATGGAGTCCCAACTAGGTTGGTAAATAAGAACATTTGTGTTTCACGCCTGACCGAATGAACGGAGCAAAGACCAAAACAAAACAAAAAAATAAATATATATAGAGAGAGAATAGAAAATCGAAGCATGTTATATTCTGAGCCCATCCAAGCCACAGGACTGCAAGCCCACAGAACACATAGGAGGTCACACAAAAGACTGATTTCTCCCGTTGAAACACATGACTTAGCGACCAAGCCCCACACCTGAGCAGGGAGTGATCAGTCCCGTACAGGTTCCCCAAAGACAACCATGCCTACTTCCACCAGTCAATCGAAAAACCCAAACAAGTAGAAAACACATTGTTGCTTCCTTTGAAGCAGGAGCGAGGGCCACGGCTCCGAAACAGAATTCTTAGTCCATAGGGTCAACCCCCGTCCCAGCGGATTTTCATAAAAATCTATGCTTCAGGAATACCTCCCAGTGACAATTCTCCAACTAATGTTCTGAGCCTTCCTTCACTCTTAGAGACCGCTGAGGATTCCGAGAGAGTGAATCCCTTTATCGGTTTCCACCGCGGAAATTAAAACGGAGACAGTTCCAGAATATTTACTTGGTGATGCTATGTGAGAACATCAGTAACAGATTTGTAGGAAATCAGTATATTTTGCAAAATGTAGAAGGGTGTCATTATTTTTATACTCTTGAATATCTCTTTAATGCCTGGCTTTGTAAGGGACTGGATTCTACTCTCTGCTGGAAAAACAAAGTAAAAAACAAAAATAAAAACAAACAAAAAAACAAAAACCCACTCTTGTCTAACTATATGGTTGGAAAACAGGAGTATTTTAATAGCTTCGTCAAATAACTATGGACATTCTTCGTTGATGTTACATCCACATTCTATAAGGAGTAGTTTCTTAACAATTAACTGAAGTTTGGAAGCTATACTCAGTATCCATAAAAGTTTCATACGCTGTTATAGTGAAATCCGTGCGTATACCCTGCATTTCAAAAGGATATTTTAGCCATGCATGATTCTGTAACACGATGCATTATTCATGCACAAAATAATGCTTCTGTATGTTTTGCAGATCCTCTAAATATTTGGACATTGTGCTACTAAAAAGTACTAAAAACCTCAGTTGTTAAAATCGCGACTGACATCCTCAGAACGGCCTTCAAGCCGCGGGGAGCTGTCAAAGATCACTGTCACTTGTTGTTTTCGGAGTGACCATTTCCTTGTCATCGCTTTCCAAAACCACGTCCTTCAAATTATCCAGTCTGAAGTGCACCTAGCAATCACTCTTTCGATTGGAAATGACATCCCAGAAGAAAAGCGACCCACTGAGCACGAGACCCAAAGACCGAGACAAGCGCTTTCCCCCACAAAAACCGTGACATTGTTACGAGCGTACACACATTCCCCGTCTGGTCACAGTGAATATTGATAAGACTTCTTATATCCCCGTGTTGAGACTTGATGGCATCCAGACTGTCCCCTTGCTTCGGGAAGGGCATTCCTAAGTGAAACAGGGTTGTCATACACGAGCAACGTACAGCAGGGAAGAATGAAGCGACAATTCACACCGTTTCAGATCACGGCATGGACTTGCGCCCAGGTACGAGGGCTCTGCAGGTCAGACTTCAAGAAACCACAGTTTCGTTTCTTAAGGGTCAGTGGTTCCCACCAATATTTTTTTAGTCTATATAAGAAAGCAAGTTTTTTTTTTCTTTTAAATTATTATCATATAACCGTTCTTGACTGGACACATTTTGTAAAGGTCCACGACTGAGGTATGCAACGCGATCTTGAGCGATCCCTGGTCTCGTCCCATGTACGAAACATCTGTATTTGCAAAACGTGGAACAAACCCTTCAGGCCAGGAAGAATCTCGGAAAAAGGAAACGGAGTTGCAAACCTGTGGCAACGCATCATCATCTTCCAATCTCCAGAGTGAACGGTGCTAAGCTCTCACGAATCGTTGAGTCATGAATTGTAACAAAATGATTGATCTAGAGGAGGTACGAGGTAGAAAAATGGCTTGCCTGCAGAAACCAAATTAAGTTGGGCTCAGGAAAAGCAGAGAATGAAGAGAGGCAGGGTTCGTGGCAATCCGTCACTAGATGTCTGCGGGGAGCCGGGTGGTGCCCGGAGGACTCTTAGAACAGAGTTCTTACAGGAGTCCAAAAGGCAACGCAGAAGAGGTTCGGAAAAGAGAAAAATGCAAAGCTAATCACTTGCATCATCACCTTTTCGTGAGAGAACAGGTCAGAGCAGCCAATGAACGGCTTGGACAGCGCGGATTTTTGCTAGTGGCAAATGTCTTCAAAAGCACATTTCCTACTTCCCCATCCCAACAGACACGAAACCACACGTGCTTTGGGGGTCCCTTCTGCTAACCAAGCTATGGCCGCATTCTCTACCTCTAGAACCCACTCAGGAAAAAGGATCTCCTCAGAACAGCGATGGGTCCTCCCTTCCAAAGAAACACATTCCTTCGAGAATCTTAAATGCACACCACATGTCCCTAATCTGATATTCTATCAAGGGATGCTTAGACCCTCCAGACTTTATCCATGATGTCAAGCTAAGAATCCCTACATCAGGGCTATCAGACCGATGGTTATTCCAAAGTTCCATGTCCCTAGAACGTTTTCCGAGCGTCATTCCTGGAAAATCATTTTTAACTGATGACGCTGGAATTCTGCAGCCTTCCCTGAGCGCGTAAGGATGTTCCTTGTAACTGCTCACACGACAACACGTATCCTTTGGCTTCTGGAACTTTCAACTTGGAAGACTCCATGTTCTTAATGCGGACTATTTCCAGCAGAAGTAGCAGCCAAAGCGAGTCTCAAGTCAGTCAGCACCTCATTTCCCCTGCCAGTCTTCAGCTCATAATTATGCAAATGGAACCCATGCCTTTTGCTAGAACGCATCATTCACACCCTAAGGGCTAGGGGTCGACAACTGTTTATCGAAAAACTGCCACGCATCCAGGGCTCTGCCAGGCCCTCCCAATCCACGGCATGGCACGCTATCAAGGAACGCACAATGGAAATGAAAAGTCAAGGCTCCCGTTGGAAGGGATCAGTGACAAGAAAAAGACTTGGTGTCCTCAAGTCCTGAGCCAGCGGCTTGATTGGAATATCCAAGTTCAGGGGAAAGGGATGTTCGAGGAAGTCCCGTCACACATCAGTCTGATAGCCGTTATGTAGGGATTCTTCGCTTGACATCATGGATAAACTCTGGAGGGTCCAAGGGTCCCTTGAACAGAAATTGGCTCTGAGGTATATAGCTGGGGACAGAGTTATATAACTGGTTAATTTTTCCAAGTCTGGTCCTTTTGGGGGAGATAGTGTATCAACCCTGACCATCTACGTGGGCCACACTGTCTGGGGTCTACACATTATTAGCTTGGTACGTTCAAGGGCATATGGCATTTCTTCCAAAGCAAGCGCTCTGATAAGGGCAACAGGAGATTCAAGATGAAAAACACAGTCGATCCCCTATAACACAATGACAAGGCATTGACTTCCCGCTGAGGAGTTGCGTCACAGATATCGCCTCTTCTCTGCACCTTTTTCAGTGCCCATCCAGACTGAACCAGGGATAAGGCAAAGTCATACGCCTGACTGGACACGTTACTGTCTCCACCTCTTCCACCAAACAACAGACCCAACGTCCAGAGGGTGGGCTACACCCTAGGTCAGTGACATTATCCAGCAGTTCCTGGGGGTCTTCTACTAGCTAAGAGACACGGTCGATATGTGGATGTGTGCATGGGAGCTTAGGGGAGACAGATGCACGAGAAGTTTGAAGAATGAAGACCCTATGGTTGACGCCCACACAGAGTTAGCGAGCCAGCAGAGAGCTGCGGAGACCACCCCCCATGAAACAGCCCCATGAGGCCACCATGGACCCTTGTTGAGAATACTGGAGAAGCTCAGATACCGGGCCCAGAAGTGCCGACCCTCCGACTGACACGCTGAGAATGAGAATTTCACGACAAAGAAGTGCACGCTGAGAGCCACAACGCCTTCCTGCACTGCAGAAACGACCCCATCAAGTGGAAATCAATACGGAAGACGGTGTTGACACTCGACGGTGATCCAACACTTAACGGACCCTTGGAGACATCTCAGCGCTCATGAACGCGGGCTATGCTCCAGGCGGTGCTTTCCTCTTGAATGGTCCGTGTAATGTGGGGAGTAGGCTACGTCAGTAAATCACAGAAAAGAGGCAAAACAAGACACAGGGGAACAAAGAGAATTGAAGATACGTACGGCGTTAAACTGACAGCGGCCAAAAAACCCAACATATGAACTAAATGAGTGATTTCACGTAAAAGGCAAATTAAGCCGTAGTCCGCTAACAGACAAATCTTGGAACGCGTGATTCAAACAGCAAGGAGACGAGCATTGTCTTCTGTCACAAGGACTATCCTCTCCAAAGTTGTATTTTCTTCTGAGCTATGGTATGGATAAGTGTTCCCATTTCTGGGTTTCTTTTTTTCCCCCTCTCTCTCACAAAGTCACGTATGGAATCATCTAACCCCGCTGAAATAAATTCCCTTCGCAGTTGGGTTTCCACGCTCATGACTTTCAAGGTTCTCAGGAAGGCCCGTCTTGCTCTCCAGCAGTTGAGTGAGCCCTAGCAAGAGCCCCCACCAACAGGGCAACCTTCTTTCTCCCCTGGTTGAATTCTGTTCTGCCCTTCTCCCGGCCCAGAACGCCAAAAATCACCCAGCACAAGAGTGACACAGTTGTGGCTACTTTTTCATGCCGACAATTAGTATAATGCTTGTTCTCTTGTAGTACAGAATTCCCTTATCTGATGCCTCTTTGTCTACAAAGTCCAGACCTTGGGACTCTGAAATCTGGGCCCACCACAGACTCAACGTTTTCATCTCCTGTCTTGGTTTTTACCGTCAGGCATCCTGATGGACAGCCCCGGTATGCAATTCCCTTACGAGTGTCCTGTGCCTTAAGGCCCTTCTCCATGACTTTCTCGAACACACGATATATGCACCTCACGGACTGCATGAGCTCAACGAGCCTTGTCGCTCACGGGGACGGACGTTGTGTCTTCCCGTCTCTCCTCATTTCAGCACCACGGGACTAGACAGCTCCAACACCCACCAACATCCCTAGGCAGCTCCATGATCTCCCGGCTCTGAAGACCTCTGGGGTTCCTGCCGGGAAGTTAACACCCCGGGGGTCACCCTCCACCCGACAGGATGTGAGAATCAGTAGCTAAAATGCCCTCAACTTCAAATCCTCGTTTCCCAACAAATTTTACTGAAAATGTCCCAACGAGCTTTCGTGAGAGGTTGAGCAGGGCCCTTCTGCTTCTCCTGTGAAATACTAAGATGGTTTAAGTTACACGGGTACGGACCTCACGTCCTACTGGGATTTCTTTTTATGAAGAAACACACGGTGAGTGTGTCTCAGAGGTATCTTTTCGGTAAGCAGTGTTTCAAAGTCAATAGCCAAAGGTTTGGGGTGACTTTCTATCCAGAGACAGGTTGAATGGGAAAGCCAGCTCCACCGTAATTTTGTCTGAAAAAGTGGCTGAAACAGAAATGGCAATTGCCATCAAACACAGAAGACTGCTTTCGTGCCATTTCTCTGTTGTATGTTCAAACGCATTTATTTTCAGAAACATTGTCTGTCTCTTCCTTTCCGAGGGATCAAACTCGCAACTTATCCTCGAGTCTCTTTGCTTAAATGGCCTCAGAATTAAGCTGTACAATGCCTTGCTTCTTCAAAGCACCCACGTCCTGCTCCCGCGAAATTCCTGGAGAGACCACAGGGCGTCTCCTAGAACAGACAACACCAAAGAGGCTTCACGGTTCCTGCATCTACCTTTCCTCTTCTCACGGACGCCCGTAGCTAGGAAAACCATATTATACAGAGAAAGCCTTCAGAGGTCTGTGCCTAGGATCACAGAATGCAGCAGGATAAAAACCCAGATCAAATAACCCCACACAAAGAGCTCCTACGGTTAAGTACCCGTTGTCTTCCATCAGCTGCACTTAGATGTAGCCCGCGACTCAGAACACGTCCGTTCCGCCGTACCCACGTTCCCTGACTCTCATCCTTTCTCCAAAACTGTCGGATAAATTGCCTTCCACTGGCTCGAATCTCCTCGGCCATCACAGATCCCTCTTGGGGTGGGTCTCTGCACAAAATCAACTCTTAAAATGACCGACCACCCACGTCCTGCTCTTCCCTCCCACTCCCAGTGCTGGGCACCCACGTTTACGCTCCGCCTCGCTGACGCAAGTTTCAGACCTGGGGAGAGGAAAAACAGCAGCACTGGGCTTACTGGGAAATTGACTCTCAATTATTAATAAAAAGCCAACAAACAACAATAACAAAAAAGCCAACAATGTCACTCTTGCATTCTCTGGTTAGTCTTGACTTTCATGAAGGAGAAAGACACATCTACGAGCAAAACAGAAATCAACGTGTGACCTACAAGGATGGGGGTACGGTCAGCGTGCACCATGGTGCCTGGCTGTCTTAGAAGCCATCTCATGCTGGTGGAGATAAACAGAGACCCCCTCCCTTCCCTCAAGCGCAAGCAAACAGAGGCTGCTATAGACAGGGAGACAGCCAGCATCACTAAGGCCTGACACACACTCCAAGGCAGGCTTCAGCTGTGCCATGAGTACAGACTATTGGCCTGGGGAGCTGCAAACACACAAGCGACCTAGGGCTCAGCTTGGGAGCAGGTGTCACCTTCTCTAGCTGGTCCTGAATGGGAAGAGAGGCAGACCCTTCTAGCAAGACTGCCGAAAAGGTTGCACTTTGGACTCTAGACGTGATTGCTGAAGAGATGACAGACAGATCTGAGTACTATGGCCACATAGGGTCTGTGCACCATCCATTTGGACATCCAGTCTCTCCAGTTCATCTGCAAAGCCCCACCACTTAAAAAAAAAAAAATGTCCAGTTCTCATGAGTCACGAAACACGTACTTACATGAACAAAACAGAATGTAAAGAAACTACAAGTTCCAAATCATCTGTGAACCCAAACCCACAGAATTTCATTAACAGTCATAATAACTGTAAGTTACTGATGTGATTTCTCAAGGCTTGTAGGCACTGGAAGAGATCCCAACAGTCCTTGGGGCTCACTCATTAATTTTCTAAAGAAGGAAACTGAAGACCAGGACAGCAAATTCATTTGTCTGAGGCCACGCAACTGATCAACGCCGTGGTCTGGACCAAGCGTTCCATGCTCAGTGCACAAATCACAATATCATCTGATATTGCAGAGGGGCGCCCCCTCTGCAATTAAGCTTTACTTTAAATTTGAAATCCTTGGGTGTCTGGGTGGCTCAGTCAGTTAAGCATCTACCGTCAGCTCAGGTCGTGGCACTGAGCCCTGCGTCAGGCTCCCTGCTCCGCAGGGAGACTGACTCTCGCTCTCCCCCAGCTCATGCTTCTCTCTCTGTCAAATAAATAAATAAAATATATATTTTTTAATTCATTAAAAAAAATAAATCAATTTGGAAGCCACACGGGAAGTTTGTTGAACCCGGAGTCCTGGCCGTACATAAAGATTCGATCTGGCCCTGTGTTCATGTTCCATAAGCACTTTCACTCCTGAAATAAAATGGCAATGCCCAACTCTTCATTAACTGTTAGAACAGGCCACTCCACACATGCACAGGGAGTAGGACGTACTCTATGATCAATAACCACACATCGTGACAAGCCTTTCAAATGTGTCTCCAAAGCCCCCACCTTCAGTGTTGACGGACGATGTCAAAAAGCAAAATATGCATGAGGTATAGCTCATAATTTGCAAAAAAGAAGGTGAGCCTGTCTTACAAATGAAGGGAACAGCATCTTCAGGTAACTGTCACCCTGAGAGGGGATACTGTGATCTTCGTTTGAAGCACTACTGCAGGGCTACAGTGTCCTCTTCCCCTTCCTCGGATTTCGTGAGCATTTTGCAAGAAGTGAAATCTGTTTCGAGAGAGGGACTCTTGCAAACCATGATCAGAGTGGAAATGCATGCAAATTCAGTGTTTCACCTTAATTATCTCAGTAGTGCTTGTCAGCAGCCACTTCCAAGGTTTTGCTGATTAGCCAACGATCCCAAATAATTATTATTTCATCTACAAGTACAATGACTCTGAGCCCTGGCTTCCAGCCCAGCAAACGCACCGCCTTCTACCCCTCCGTCTGCTCTTCTGGAACTCTGCCACATCATACAGCCCGAATTAGCAGCGACCCTACCTCCCTTTAAAATCAATCTCCATGCACTCGTTCCTCTGCGACATGGCGAGCCAGGATCTCTCAGAGCGCCCCTGGTCATGAAGGTACTGAAAAGCGGCAATGGGTTCCGTAACGTGGCGAGAAAAACCTTCCGTGCTCTTGCTTGATGTCCACCACTCCACAAACAAACCTTTTCCAAAATATAAATGTTTCCGATTCAAGCATGGGTTCACTTTCAAAATTCACGTCTGCCAAAATTCTCGAAAACAAGCAACACAGAGTTTCAAGAAGATAATTTCAACTGAGTTACAAGCTGGCAGTGGGAGGGCACCCATGACCAGTGTCGTGTTTTGTTAGCTCGATGGACTACAGCTAACATTTTGCACTCGAGAGGCACAGCTGACCTCCTAGCAGAAATAACGTGGCTTGTAACTAGAGAACTCGGACACTAATACCAACTAAATGTGCTCAAAGTGCATCCTTGTAGCAGAGGATGGGAGGCCAGCCATCAGAGAAAAACCTGTTTTTAATAAAAGTCTTTGTTTCAGTTGCACTGCAAAAAGACAGAGCTCCTGGGAGGGATTGATTTTCACATTTATGGAATGACAAAGGAATGAAGGTTGCATGAATGTCTATGAGGAACATGGAAAAGAGGTCGAGAAAGACCAGCTAAATGAGTGTTTCACCAAAAAGGAGAGGTATTCGCATGGGTAATGTAAGTCCGCAACATTTGGTCAAATTTAGAAATCCTTCCATAAACGTTCAAGGGTGTGTGGGGTCCATACTCACAATTTACATTCGCTAAACCACATCTCCCTAACAAGGGGCGTGTCATGTAAATGGCCACAGATGATGTACAGAAGGTCTTGGATCAATGGCTGCCCTTGCCCGCCCTCACCAGCAAACGTCTCCTGCCTCGTGAGCATCCATTGTCTCATTCGTAAAATGTGTGGTTCAGATTCACCGGGCATGGTGACCAGAAGGATTCAGTAACAGTTTTGGTCAAGGCTCTCCAACACAGTAGGCTTTCCAACAACAACAACAAAAAAATGAAAACCATGGTGACTTCATGAGTCTGGACATCTAGCCTAGGACTATGTTGTAGGTCCTCTGCTTGAATGAGTACATGGTTGATGGAAACCATCACCATGAAAACCACTGGTGACTTCATGAATCTGGACATCTAGCCTAGGACTATGTTGTAGGTCCTCTGCTTGAATGAGTACATGGTTGATGGAAACCATCACCATGAAAACCACTGGTGACTTCATGAATCTGGACATGTAGCCTAGGACTATGTTGTAGGTCCTCTGCTTGAATGAGTACATGGTTGATAGAAGTACACTTTGAGTCCTTGCTTGCCTCGTCCCGTTAAAATGCTCAACCATTTCTCTTGAGAATGCACGGGAAGCACTGTTTTAATACGTGACCCATAGATCTCCCTCATTTAATACTCTGCACCTACTTGTTCCATTGTTATATGGACAACTTACATGTTGATTGATTAACAGGAAAGTACAGGAACTGTTTCATTTTCTCCCATGCAACTCTACTTCTTGAAAACTGGATACTCATCAGTATTTGTACAAGGGTTTCCACGGAAGGATTTCCTGAGACAGGAAGTTTCAAATGAACACAGGGTAAGAGACCTCAAGTCACTCAGCAGCTTGATTTGCAGCAGGAGACTTTCAGAAATCTCCTTTAAACAGTAAGGTTTAAAAATACGACATGATGTAAAATTCCAAAAAGCTTAAATAAGACCATGGACCAAGAATTGGACTGTGTACCTGGATAATAAGGAATTACTGATTTCAAATGTTAAAACAAGATTTTTAATTATTTATGGAGCCGCTTAGAACAGCAAAACCAATCCCGTATAACTGCTACCAGATTCACCCTGAAACACGTCCTCAACGTGGTATGTGACTTCCCTGGGGCTAGCCATGGAAACGTTTTTCTATCAGCCAAGTTCTCCTCAATTCAGAGTTTAAGGGGGAAAGGAAAATCACTTGGAATGTCGAATGCCTTAATTTTACAGAGGAGGAGAGACGCTGAAGACATCGTCCCTTGCCTGAGGTTCTAATGAGAAATGGAAGACTCTACGTGAGAATCCAAATTGTATGAGAAATCCAGGTTCACTTACGACTTGTGAGTCTTTTAATAAACTATGAGTAGGTAGAGGAGGCACCGTAATTAAAACCACTAGACAAGAGAATAGGCTTTGGAACCTCTTCTCCACCAAGTTTCAGTGCAAACCTTTGCTCCCCATCATATGGCATCCAGTACTTTAGTATTACTGTTCCGTGGGCTCCAAACACCAAATTATGTTACTATTTCCGAGCCACGTAGACTGGTTCTATTGTTTGCTAGATGAGGCATACCGAACTAATTCAAGAAAATTCCTAATTTGGGTGAAATGCCTTTTCTGCTAGCACTAACCAGTGGCAAAACCGACTTTTGGTTGTTGAAAACCACTGCTGAGTAAATCATCACGTGTTGACGTCCTAGGTTAGATTAATTATACCTCAACAGGGATGGGACAGTTAATAAAATATTTCTCTTATTGAAATAGTCCCTCTTCTAAGAAACCACCATAGCTTCAATATATTCTATAGTTTGTTATTTTCAGTGAAATACTCTAAGTGGCCATTTACATAAAATGAGATGCGGTTTTCAAGCACTTCTATAAATATGATTTTGCTTCTAGCTTCACGCCACCTCATAAATGTACCAGGAAAACCACCTTCTCCTGCAAATGCCTGCCCCTTTATCGACTGCAAAGCTTCCTTCAAAAACGAGGAAATCCAACTGCAAGAAATAGCTCCACATGACAAAGCCCTGTTTGTTGTTAAGAGCGAGGAAGGGGGTAAGAACTTGCAAATGAAGTGATGTTTCCTGCGTCTTCATTAGTGGAAACAGAATCTGCCTGAACATAACACTTGGGCTTCCTGATAGAGACAAGGTCGATCGGCTGCTAATAACAATGACGCATACCCCGTGTGCATAGTTGGGCGGGTAAAATAGAAAAGCGGAGGGGAAAAGAGGAGGTGAGACGGAGAAAGAGAAAAAGTAGCGACAGAGACAGATTCGTGAAATCGTTGAAAGCGTCATCTTGGTCAAAGATGGTCATGGTAGGTCAAAGAATCTATTTTGAAACAGAATTCAAAATGGACCAGAGGGAGGTCAAATGTCGAAAGACAAAGACAGCATTGAGCAGCTTGGCCATCTTCCAGCGCGGTCAAACGTGTTTCGGGGCCACCAAAGACAAACATGTTTGACCAAACAGAGAATGTAAAAATCACAAAACATTCTCTGTAAATCCAGCATAAAAAAAAATGAGCTCTGATCATCTCGTATAGGATAAACATTTATAAGGGGAATTTGAAGAAGCTATAGACCATCCGTGTGGCCAGTCTGGATGTCAACTAATTACATGGGGACAGGATTTCTAACCCAATGCGGTGACTGAAGCCACATATTAGCCTACCTCCCTCCCCCACCCCCCCGGATGCTACAGTTATAAAAGACTAATGCCGACTTCATGGTAGGGTCAGAAAGAAGACAGGGTACCTCCAGAGCATTTTGAGATGGAAATGAGACAGTACGAGCATAAAAAGGATAAGGGAAGCTTCGACAATGATGTACGTATGTGCCCTGTAGACGGCGTGTTGTGTGGTCTACCAGATAGCCGCTCACCCCAGTGTGCTTATGGGTCAGCCGCAGAATCTCTTCCAAGCCAAAGGCCTCACGCTTGCTTTCTAATCAGGGAAAGATTTTCACGGAACAGTCCTTCGTAGAGCGGCGGATGCAAAGACATAGAGAGAGGAAAGACAAAAAGCAAGGAAACCTGAGATGATTCTTGGAGGCAGACTATGAAATGAAAGGAACATGTGCCAAGGGATGAAAAGCTCAGATCTTCATTTTGCAGGATCAAGGCATCCTCTGTTTTGAGTTCACAGAGATCCCAAGAGTGCCTATGGGAACCCCACATATATTCTCAGAAAATCCCATTGGGGAACAGGACCTGTCACCTCCACGTCGGTGAAGAAAGTCTGTTAGGAACAGAGCCGTCCAGTTGGGAAGCATTCACTCCCACGACCTCCACCAGTGCACACAGTCTTGTATCCACTACTACAAACAGCCACAAGGACAACCAGGTGGCAGAAAAACAAACATGAAGTCACCACCAGGATGTCAAAGAACACGTAAAAATACACGAAGCAGGTAGAACTCAAGAAAGAAAATCCTCTTGAAATCTAATTAGTATCTTAAGGGACCCTCGAGAGGGTACCCTATGTTACCAAAAGGGGCAGGGAATGATCGTTAGTAGAAATAACGTCCGTGGAAAATCTCAGAACAGAACGAAGAGGGCTGAAGAGTAAATTTATGATCCACACGGAAAAGCTGAGCAAAGCTTCCAGAACGTAGAGCAAAAAATACAGAGAGACGGCAAGGAAATGGAAGAGGTTTAGAGGGAGGAACAAGAAGCTAGAAGTATAAACTCAGACCATTTTCAGAACATGGGAACCCAGAGCAGGGAGAGGCAATAAATTAAATTATGGAATAATGTAATCCGTCGTAGGAGAAATGGCTGCATCTCCAGACAGAGCAACATTAAGGCAGCCTAATGAGACAACAGCCACACCGCGTTCTGGTGAAAGCCCAGAACCATAGGACGACAAGCAAAAATTCTAAAAACGTCAAGAGAAGGAGGCGGGTGACGGACGTTCTTTCTAAAAAACACAGGTCTCAGGAAGCCTGGGTGGCTGCATCGGTGAAGCGTCTGCCTTCGGCTCAGGTCATGATCCCAGCGTCCAGGGATCGAGCCCCACATCAGGTTCCCTGCTCAGTGGGGAGCCTGCTTCCCCCTCTGCCTCTGCCCCTCTCCACCCATTTATGCTCTCTCTCTCTCTCCTCTGACACGAATAAATAAAATCTTAAAAAAACAAAAAACACAGGTCTTATCACATGCTTAGGGACTTGAAGGAATAAAGGTAGGACTTCAAAGTTCTGAAGGAACATGTGTTTCCACTAGGGGTTTTTTGTTTGTTTGTTTTTCATTTTTTTTTAAAGTATGCTTTATGCCCCAAGTGCAGCTTGAACTCACGACCCCGAGATCAAGAGTCCCATGTGCTCCCGACTGAGCCCGCCAGGCGTCCGGGCACCGGGATTTTACATCCCAACCGCTGGAGAGCACGAGAGCGTCTCTCAGTAATCAAGGTCTCGTAACGTCTGTGGCACACATGCTTCTTCTTTCAAAAAATAAATTCCTAGGATATGTTCTGCCCAAAAATTTGAGGGGAGAGATAAAACATTCACAGGACTATGCAAGGGATATTCGATGAAGTCCTTTAGTGCAATAAAAATGGGTGATTTGCAGCTGTATTCACCACGCACGTGTCTCCGAACCACCGTGCGGAGTGCAGGTCCGGGCACAGACCCGCTGAGAGCTCATCGCACAGGAGACCGTTTAACAGGAAGGGAAGACAACAGGCAGAATGGAGCGACTCAGACATGAGTGGGTTCAGTGCCGTGTTTCGGAGGCCCACGGTCACTCCAAGCGAGCATGGACGGGGCTTCTGAGCAAACAACGTTCTGCTTCCTCATCTTGGCAGCGGTGACCCTCATCGGTTCGCGGCGTGAAAATCCACGAAGCCGGACACATCCTGCCTTGGCATCTCTCTGCATCCTCCACTCCAAGAGCGACTCCGCTTCCAGTACGAGTAAATAAGATGATGCCTCTCGTGTCCCACAACATCTCTGAGGCTGTCAGGGTTCATGACGCTCGTTTCTCAGGGAGGAAACAAGGCACTGGACCGTGAAGGGAAAGGCGGGCCCGGCCCGCGGAAGCGGCTTCTCTCCTCACTAATCTATGGGTTGAAAGCCCGCTTGGGGATGGCGAAAGGCTAATGGAAAATATGCCAACAGGTCACTAACAGCGTAAGACTCTACGTTATGGGGACATCCCTCTGGTCCATTAGCCCCACAGAAACCTCCCTCGAAATCGAAAACAAGCATGTTTCAGGCAAACAAAGGGATGAGCTTTCAAGAACTGTAGGTATCAGATCACGTCTTTACACGAGTGACCAGCACGGGGCGGAGACGTTGAACCCAGACTGTGTGAAACAGGGCAGGGAGGCATGGGGGCCATGGGTTGGGTTACGCCAAGAGAAACAGCAGAAAGCCCGACTTCGTCCTGTCCGTCTTCACCTCTGTTAGGACAGGTACCCACCCATCTCCCACGAGCCCTTGGAGGGACCCTCAGCACAGGTGTCCCCCCAGACCCCCCACCCACGACAATGCTGCTAGGAGCTGGACCTGGCCAACCCCCGTGTCTCACGCATCACACACACATCTGTCCCGGGGGGACACGGTACCTCAGCAGGTGTGCTCAGTGTCCCTCAGAGTTTTGTGTAATCCTCCGACCGATGAAGGAAAGCAGAAGATAGCGCCCCCAAATAGCCCTCTTTGGCATGAGGAATTTTTTGAGCTGATTATTTTGAGCAACAGCAGATGCAGGAGAAGCTCCAAAAACACAGGAGAAGTTCCTTTTGGGAAAGGAAAATTCGCATTTATAAAGGCGTCTTCCATGGGTAAAGGTGTGTTCAACTCAGCACCAAGGGAAGAAAAGAATCTTTCCAGTGGAAAAGACACCACCTTCAATCTGCATGAAGACATATAATCCTTGTTTATCATACGCTTCCATTTCCCCACCATAACACCCCCAAACACACGCACACCCCTCTTTCTTTCACCATTAGCTGAAGAGGGTTATGCGGGTGACATAGGCCACCTGAGGGAGTTACTCGCTTTCCCTGGGTCCCCCCCTGCGTATAGGAGAAACGTTGGTTACTATGTTTCTGTTTTTTTCTCTTGTTCACCTTACTCTGGGGTCTCAGCCAAGAACTCAAGAGGGTAGAAGGAAATTTTGTCTCCACCCCTGCAGTAGGAGTCCGTGCCTCTTTCATTGGAATCACTAAATATCCAAGAGCCTTACTTGGAGTGGCCCACTCTTTCCAAAGACGTGGAATCATCATCTCTCCAGGGGCACAGACTGACCAATAGCCCACAGATGCCGGGCACAGAAGGTACATCAGCACCTATCAGAGGAACGGAGCCTGAGTGCTCTGGCCCTGGGATCACACCTACCCTGTTCTGGTGAAGCTCAGTCATGCCAGGTATCCATCCCAGGCGACCCCCAGAACCTCGGTAATGGAAACCTAACGACTAAGAACCTGCCACCGCGTGCTATGGACGCTGGGGGTACGTTCGCGAACACACTCCCTAACCCCGCGTTCCGTCAAGGAAATCACGTTTCCCTCCCACACGGAACACATTCCACTTACTATGGAAGTACGGATATGGAAATTTGAAACTAGGCAAACAAGAGAGGAAAAAGAAGATTTGATGCAGATTCTGAAGCACAAGCAGAAATTAACACACAAAAGCAAAGCTGTTGGCATATGTGTCTACACGTGTGGCCGGGAACCTCGGGTCAGGGCAGAGCTGCACACACAGAAACAGTAATTTGGGATGACCATCTCCCTCTGTGAATGAGACCATCCTCCACAAACACAGAGCGATATTAGGCCTGGAATGGATTTCGACCTCCACGTGCAGAATGTACCGTGTCCTGTGCATCTACAAAGTTCGGCTCGGGTCTTCGGGGCTCCACAAATGTAGGCTGAAAGAATGAGCCCTATAAGAGTCTCCATATATTCTGCGGGTCCCATCACGTAATTCCTAACCTCTACTTACAAGCCTCTACAATAGTCTGAGTTGTAGGGTCCCAGAGTACGCACCCCACGATATACCTGTTTGTCACAGAGGCTGTTTTCAGCCACAGCCATGCAGAACCCGCAGACTCAGGGAAACCTCTTTACCCTTTACCACCCTCTAACCACCTCAAAGGAGGGTACATAAATTTCCCCTTTTGTAAAAGGAAATTTCCATTTGTAAAGATGTCTTTCACCAAAAGGAGAATCAGCCCTGGAGACAATTTATAACTACCTGAGAGACTTACCTGCCTAACAAGACGGCACTATTTACCCTAGATGTCCCCGCTCCCCTTCCTGTAAGTTGCCTCCCCCACGAGAAGCCCACATCTCTTTCTCCCTTAACCTTAAGATGGGGAATAAGCCACAAACATCTGGCTGCCACCTCGGGCTGCATTTTCCTTGGTGACCTTCCATGGGCACGCATGCAATTAAAAACAGATTTTTGCTTGTTCATCTGTACCATGGACAGAAAGTGTGTGTCCTTAAGGAGTCTGCTAGGCGTTGGCTCTTGTGCAGACAACTGGGAAGTCATTACCGCTGTGAATGAGGACTAGTGTTCAAGGGAACCCATCACAGATATTCACCGTCTCTCCTTTCATTAGGAAAGTCCACGTGCAGAGACCAATGGATTATTTGCGGGACGGCATGGTCAGGCTCCCTCTTTTCTGGACTGTGATGTTCCAGGGGCCAGAAGCTCCCTCCTTCTCCCCAAGAAGGACCAGCAGAGCTATGGCCATCCCTGGAAGCTGGCACCCAGAGCAAGGGGTGATGCCACTTCCCCAGATTCCCTACAGAGACAGAAACAGGAGGAGCCGGGGTCCCGCACCAGAACACAAATCCCAGAGAGCCCCACAGCCAGCCCACCACCCCCTTCCCAGGATGCCACGTCAGGACCACACACAGGCTGCTCGTCCCCCTACCAGAGTATGGTCTACTCGGACCTGTGCCAGGGTACGGTCCACCCAGGGTGACCCTGGGCTGTTGCCAGGGAGGCGCACCCCACAGAACAAGCAGACTGCTACAACGCAGTCAGGACAGAGAAGGAAGCTGACCCTCGTTAAGACTCTTCTTACGTACATGACACGTCTAGTGTGTAAACTGTGTGTTGGTGCCTATGTCTCTGTATACACGAGGCCTGACACTTCATCTGTATCCAGGGAACACTCGGTAACTCTTCTCTCTGCCGTCAAGCCCAAATCTAGAGATAGCCCAAAACAAGGAAAAATGAATTTCCCTAAGAGTCCATTCTTTGGAAAGCTAGTAACAAATGTACAGTCCTGGGTACATAAATAGGAATCCATCTAGACCCGTGCTTACCTCAAATCGTTGACAAAAATTGGAAAATGTGTTGCTTTTGGTCACACGAGATAGATACACCCAAATCACACATGTGTATGTACACCCATATGCAGAGACAGACAAAGCATTGTCTAACAGGGCACCTGGCTGGCTCGATCAGTGGAGCATGTGACCTTTGATCCCAAGGCTGTGAGTTCAAGTCCCATGTTGGATGTAGAAATTACTTAAAAATTTAAAACATCTTTAAAAACAGGAAAAAAAAAAAAGATGGGGCAGCTTGGTGGACAGTTAAGCGTCTACCTTCGGCTCAGGTCATGATCCCAAGGTCCTAGGATCGAGTCCTGCATGGGGCTCCCTGCTCAGTGGGGAATCTGCTTGTCCCTCTTCTTCATGCTCTCTCTCTCTCTGTCTCTCACTCCCTAGCTCAAATAAATAAATAAAATTTAAAAAAATAGAACCTATTATATAATGTATATATGACATCACCCTACAGTAAAAAGCATTGTTGCATATACACAATGTCCTACAACAATTACACAATGTATAACATTGTGTATTTATACAATGTATAACATTGCGTGTTTATACAATGTATACACAATGTCCTACAACAATTATACAACATATAACACTGCGTATTTATAAAATGTATAGCATTGCGTGCTTATACAATGTATAACATTGCATGTTTATACAATGTATAATTGCGTGTGTATACAATGTATAACATTGTGCATAGCATTATAATTTAGAACATAAATGTATATATTGCATGACATATTATGTATATAAATACATATATGTGCATATGCATATATACATATTATAATATATGCATATATCAATGTATTACAACATTGTAACACCCATATATGACAGACTGTTATACATTTCAATTTATATTTCGATATATGTTTGCATTTCAGCGTGAAGTTCGACTTGTTCCACTATCTTCCTGCACGAGTTAGGTCTGGCAACTTCTGAAAGCAGCTGAAGGAGGTTTACCTTCCATTATTCTCTGTACACAGAACCGGTATCTTGTTCGCAGCGCTATGCTAATGGGAGTCACGGAAACGAAGAGGAAAGTCTAATAAAAATGTCTTCTTTTTACTTTACGTTTGTGGTTCTGCACTGCAGAAAACTTTAAATCGTCTCTGAAGCTTAAGAAATGTTCCGCGGCGGCCTACGCTGACCTCCTTCCCCCGCAGACTTCCCACCCCCTGGAGCTCTCCTTTCTGGATCTGAACAAGAAGAGTTGATATTCTGCACCAAAAAAAGAAAAAAAAAAAAAAAGAAAGGCAATTCATTCGTCTTCCTTGTTCTAAGGACATTCAATGAAGCTCTGGACAATTTTAAAAGATTCATACATCCTCGAGGAAGAACTTCTCCTGACAAAATGAAGAAGAGATTTCTTTGGTAAGTGAGGAGAGAAGAAAACAGAAGAGCCACTAAAATCATAAGATTATGTAAAGTATGCGGGTATCTGCTAAAAGTCAGGCAGAGTGAATTAACAGTGTGAATTTCTAAGGTCTAAGAATTCCTTTTCCTTCGGGTCTCCTAGTTTCCTAGCAGATCTCAGGACCTTCCGTCAGTGGGACGCACGGTTTTGCGTCTCTCACGGGGAGGACATCAGAAGAGGAGCAGACGTTTTCAGTTCCATATTCTCCCTGGATCTCCTGTATAATTCCTTCCTTCACACTCAAACGTACCTGCAATCATCGCATATGCTCATGTGTTTGCTTATCAACGAAACTCAACCCCTCCTACAGGAGCAACTGGCTTGGGTTGCCATGAGTCAGTCTGACCTTCAGGCCAACCAGTGATCTCCGTGTTGGAGCCCCACTCCTGTCTTCCCAGCAATCCCTCTCTAGAATCGGATCCTGGCTGCACTCATGTGTCTTCTGCAAAATGAAAACTGACAGCCCGCGGGCACGAACCACACGTCCGGCACTGTTCTGTCTGCCGTACAACGGATGTCGCATGCTTCAACATCCCCATGACACACAGGACCATTTTCCTCGTTTTACTTCCGAAAACACTGGAGAGCAGAGATGCAGAGCTGCCGTCAATCAGGCAACACTGGGACCGAAATCTGTGGCCAGGACCCTGACTCCTATGAAGTTTCCACGCCTTCATCCCAGAGGCTAGGAATACGCCAGAAGGCACTTGGCAGACATAAAATTAAGGTTTCTGATTAGCTGACTCCAAAATGGGGAGATGATCACTGTAGGCATCCTGGTAGGAATCCAGGAAGTTTCCATGTTAATCACATAAGCCCTTGAAAGCAGAGACAGAGAGGAAATCAGAGAAATTCAAAGTATAAGAAGGATTTGGTAATGGCATTGCCAGCTTTCGAAAGGAAAGGGGCACAGGGCAAGTAGTGTGGGTGGCCTTCAGAAGCAGACAATGACCCCTGGCTGAAAGCCAGCAAAGACCCAGGGACCTTAGATCGACTGTCACCTTCACACCAATAATCTGAGTGGGATTAGGAGCAAATCCCCTCCCCCAGAGCCTGCAGGAAGGACCCAGCCCCATTAACACCTTGAGTTCCAATCTGTGAGACCCTAAGCAGACCTTCCAGCCAGCCCACCCAGTCGCCTGCCTTCCAGAAATCTGACCTAATACAAACAAGTCGTTTGGTGCTGCTGGGTCTGTGGTAATTAGGTCGTGGAAGTAAGAGCAATCGAACACACAATTTTAAACAAACCAGAAGCAGAATGGTTGCAGTCCATGCGAAGTGTCTCTGCCCTGACCTTGAAACCCGAGACGCATTGAACTGGCCAGGATCCGGGTACTCAGCTGCCCGTCTTTGCTGCAAACTCCCAGCCTGGTTGGGACTCACCTCCTCACGCCCAAGCCCCTCCCTTCTCCAAACATTCTGCCTTTCCTAAGGCCAACCCCTCCGGTTAGATGTTTGCAGAGCGGAAGGAAACATGGACATTTGTGACTCGAGTTGCTATCCGGTTTCCCTCCGTCGAGGCGAAGATTAAAACCCCGCACTCAATCATGTTGTCTCCTTGGCCTCTTTGTCCTTGATGTTACCAAAACTGATATATTCCACTATGCATTTTTATGCTGGTTTTCGAATTGAATCACAACCGAGTAATTCCCTTGTCTGAGCATCTCTTTATTCCGTCGTCTGTTTCTTCCACACTTTTGTGAACAAAATAGAAACACGGGAGATAGACGCATAAAAAATGCAGACAGGGGGACAGATGTATGCGGACCTTACTTGATAAGCATTCTCCTTCAACGTCTACTAAATTTTGCTCCTCACCAGGACCCCCAGGGCTCCTCATAAACCGGTCCCTGCTAACGTCCACCACATCATTCTTGCCTCCCTCCCCTTTATCCAGTGTTTTCTAGTCAGACGACCGGCTTTCCAGCTGACCGGTCGACTACAGCAGCGTCCCATAACGGCTGAATTAATTCACTTACCTAGGAGGGGCCCTGCTGGGAGTTCCTCCTCACCTCTCCCCTACAGATTCTACCGGCCTTAGGAAGTTCTTTTATTTTCATCATAGGGTCAAAGAGGACATGGCCAATTGTAGAGTCATTACAATATGAAAACTACTGGGGCCAACACCAGAGCCACAAGCATTTGAGCCACAGGCATACAGCCAGGAGATGAATGAACAAAACCTAGTCTTGGACCTCCTGGCTGAAGACCTCCGTTGCAGGAGAGGGTCTTCCTCTTCAATATATCACCAACCTCAAGGCCCCCTCTGAGGACCCAGATGACTGCCTCTTTGTTTGTCTTCAGGTTGACCCTATAACTACGTATCCTCTGGCACCTAATGCCGTCGGCGGAGTGCGAAATCTACTCCGTCACTCACTTCAGTGCTGGACACCCAATGCCCGCGAGGGCTGCTTGGGAAACGACTAGCTCAGGAACTCTTCCCGATAAAAGTAAAACTCAATGTAATGCCCGATCGTGGGTTGCTCCGAGACATAGACATAACCCCAGGGACATATACAAAATATGAATACAGAAGTAGATTAGCTAATAGCATTGCATGAAGGTCAAATTTCTTGACTGTGACCACCGTACCTACTTCGGTAAGAGGACGTCTTTGTGCTTCGTAAGAAACATAAAATGAAAGATTTAGGGGTAAAGGAGCCTGTAACTTGCTCTCAAAGCGTCAGGAGAGAAGAGAGACAGATAAAACGGAGGCAGGTGCCTACAACGGATGAGTTTACATGAAATGTACACAGTATTCTGTGTACTAGTTCCCCAAATTCTCTAAGTTTAAAATAATGTTAAAATTATAATATTCCAGGGCATTTGATGTTGACACGTATAAGCATTTGCTAGCTCAGAAAAGGTGACTCCCAAAGAACGGGACTTAAAATCTGGTAATAAGCGTATGCACTCAACATATAAAGAGTAGAGGTGACATCTTTGAAAGAAGGTATGACCTATGGATCCAATGATGAATACATAAATATTGACAGACTCCACAAACCCATATATATATATATGAGGTTGCAAGAGTGCAGTAAAATCAATTTTATTTTCATTGCATTTGTTTTCATCTCCAGCTGCCACTTTTTTGAGACTCTATCCCCAATGTATCTTCAATTAATTCGACATACAGAATGCATCTGTGGTATGTTTACGGTCATTTATGACCCCGGTAATCTTCTTAATGGTGTCACCATCTAAAGGAAAAGAATGAGAAGACACCAAAAAAGTCTCCCCTGGTTTGCTTCACTGTTTCCTCCTTTTATATGGACACTGACCTCAAAATTACGCATCTGAAGAGGACATGTACTTACATAAAAATAACATGATGGAACACAGCATGGATTCTGTGGAATTAAAAATTCTGAAATAGGTCTTCTCAATTTTCACAAACCCTTCCCATTTCCACGTCCACGTCTTCCACTAAACGGAGAGGCGGAGAACACATATATGTCACAGTGGCTGAGAACCACTTTGGAATAAACACCTTCCACAGTTCGAAGATGACGCTTTCAGCTTCTCTTCTAACTCCCAGCCCAGTGAGTCCCCAGCCACGGATCACGTTTTGGGGATTATCTCGGAGTCTGGCCTGTTCTTGCTCTTTACTGCTACACCATGGAGCTGTGGATTCAGAATTGTTTAAAAACTCAAAATCCATTGTCTTTGCTTTTGTCAGTTGATCTTACCAAAGCTTCCTGATAACGTCCCACGAGCCCGAGAGTTCAGTAAGCTGCGTCCCAACTCACCAGTGAAGAGCTCAAATACTGCTACAAGCCCTTCCTTTGCCAGGGTACTTTCTAATTTTCTATGCCCTCAGGATCCACATTCGGCGGGATGTTGCCTCTGTATGAACATGGCAATCAAAGTGTCTCAGAGGTTGGTCAGAAAGGCTTTTACACTCTTGCCTCAATTCCACACTTGCTAGAGAATAAGTAAACCTAAATGGTTTTGTCGTGCCAAGACGATACAGCAGCTGGGAGAAATGGGAAAGAATTTTCATCGTACCAAACTCCAAGCAAAAAAATTCCCACCGTTTAAACACTGACTGGAGACCTATAAAGTCCCAGATATGTTTCTCCTAAAGTTTTTACCTCTACCTTAAAATATTTTAGATATCAGATTCACAGGTTTGAACCTCTTGGAAAAGTCCTACTGTCATAAATTAAGAGAATTCCTAGCTTTTTGTAGACTGTTTTGTTTGCCTTTATCTCGTGCTCCTGTTTCACAGAGTTCCACCTCATTATGAAATACATCAGATCTTGCAGACACGGTGGCTAACCAAGAGATGACTAGGTTGAGGTGCCTCCGTCATTAAGAGTGGCATTGCTAGCCGAGACAGAAAACTCACATAATGAACTTTGTCTTCAAGCTCCATAACTCACACAATGAAGTGAGCCTGTGTCCTGCCAACAGATCAGAACTGGGATAAACACTGTGGCCAGAATGGGCCCAATGAGATCCCTCCTTCTATGGGTAAGAGCTCAGATTTTTTTTTTTAAAAATATGTTGTTGATTAAACAACAGTTTCTTGAAATAGGAGAGATCAGCCTGGGAGCTTACTGGAGGAAGACAAACCACAACAAAACAAGAATCTAGCAGGTGGGCTTTTCAAAGACGCATCTGCAGGAGAAGACAAAGTCATGCCCATGAGACAGGTGGAAAATGAGTGTGTCCTAAAGATTTTATTCTACTCTTGCAATAGGGAGCCAAAAACACGATGTTAGTTTGTGGAAAGGCCAAGTCAACAAAACACCCAAATTGCATATGGCGGCAAACTGGCTTTTTTTTCTTTTTTCTGCTGGTCGGACAAAAGTCTACCTGAGTGCAGAGTGTGCAGACCCATTCGTTAGCTACAACACAAGGACGGAAAGTACCTAAAAGACAATGAACGGTGCCGGGAGCAGACAGCCCAGAAGAGTGGGCTCTAGGATATGTCAAGATTTCTATGGCAGAGCACCTGGTGTCTTTCTACCTCTTCCCACTCCCACCCCCACCACACCCCTACACCACAAAGGACCAGTTCCAATCTGGTCTCTTATTTCAGGATCCACACGGCCTGCTAGGATAGCAGAAAGCCATATTTAATTCCCTCCACCAAGATGTCATGGTAACATCTTCCAGACTCTCAACAACCTTTATCTGTCATTCTTAATAGTACTTATCGCACACTAATTTGAATTATCCTGAGTCCTATGTCTGTTTTGCAACCCCATGATCTACGCCAGAGCCCCTCGCAGGGGCTTTGCACAACAGACATAATTAAATGAAGTGTTGTGAGATGCAGGCATGGACATTGCTCATTCTGGTTTAAGGTCCTCTGCCCCTTCCCACGGAAGAATCCCGGATTCTGTAAGGCATGTCTGGGTTACTTTTATAGCCATGACACCTGCAAGAGTCACCTTTGCCTATCTGCTCTAGCCAAGAACCATTCCAATCACCAAGAGTGCACACACACACATGCACAGACTCCCTCTCTCTCTCTCTCTCTCTCTCTCTCTCTCTCCTCGGAACTTCCTCCCCAACATCGTAAATCCTGGGCCCATTAGACATGTGGGCACTGGGAGGTCTCACCCTCTCAACTCATCTAACCACTCAAGGGTACAATGATGTCAGCTGAACACATGCAGACACGTTCTCCTCAATCAGGAACTTGGACCTGAGATTTAGAAACGTTATCCCTTTGAACCCAAATCATGCAAAATCAGCATGGGATGAAACCGCCACGTTCCTGGCTGTGTGCAGAATCGGTAAAAGCAAGAGAAGAGAGGTCATTTTCCCCAAAAAGGTGAAGCTTGACTCTTAGACAGATGAAAAATGAACACATTAAAGATTTTATTCTGCTCATTAATCAACAAGAACCCCAGACACATGTTAGAGCTGGCTTGAAAGGGGGGAAAGGCAACACAGTCCTACGGAGCAAAGGGACTGAACTGTAAATCAAGGCAAAACCTATTTTGGGGGGGTGTGGCGGTTGGTCAGTTCCAACTCTGTCTTGAACAAAAAAGAAGTCCAACGCAGCTCCAAGACCACAAACAGGTTGAGAGTCGGCCATCTGGAGGGGCACATGAGAGCCAACGCCAACTTTTTCAACGAATTACGACTCTTACAAGACCACGCAGAAGAGGGAGAGAACCAACGCCTGTTTTCCAACATCTCTGCTGTGCACACCTTTATTCCTCAAGAATACAATGAAATAAAACCCACCCACCCAGGGGGTTCTAAAGGAGGTTGTTCTAACCTTGTAATAAATTCCATTTGCTTATCTCATTTAGCACCTACAAGGTTTTCTGCGGTTTGCAAACAAAAGTGCCTCCAATAAGATATTTAGATCATCAGAACAAAATTTTTAAAAAGGTCAAAACTTGCTGATCATGAAACTCTCCAAAGCCCTGATTTCCTTCCTTTTCCAGGACAGGGTTTCCAGAATTGTTTTGGCTAAAGTGAGACCAGTGAATGATGCAAAGACGGCCATGGTCTTAGGTAAGGAAGGGGTCACAGCACCAGAATCAAGACGGACGACTTCTATCTTTTCTTGGCTCTAACCCCCACCGTAAGGGGTGGCCTGTGGGAAGACCTCACTACTTTACGGGGTTTCCTTCCTAGGACACGGGCTGCACCTGGATGTTTTCTGTCCCCCTTCAGGGTCCATTACAGATTTCTCCTCCTAAGTTCACCTGGGGTGAATGTGCACTTACATACCAGCTCTCATAGCTGCTCAGGTTCCCAGAAAGTACCCCCCATGTGGATTAATGACACCCAACAAATCCCAGTGACGCTGCTATTTGGATGCATCTTTCCAAAAAAACTCATTCAGATTAAATAACAACAACAACAAAAAAAGGCATCCTGTTTTATTTTTTAAGCAGGCCACACACCTAGCATGGAGCCCAGCACATGGCTCTATCTCACAACCCCGAGATCATGACCGGAGCTGAAATCAAGCGTCAGACACTTAGCGGTCGAAGCCACCCGGGTGCCCCCAAAAGAACATTACTTAAATATGTTTTGACCCCACCACGTATGTAGAGCACGACAGAAGTCCTGGTAAAATTTCATTTCTCCCTCTCCTGCCTAGGAAACTTCTTCTTTTTAACATAGATGTCAAAATTTGAACATCTATTAATTCCATTTTGCTTTATAGTGCTTTGAGGTTTTCTTTTTTTTTTTTTAAACTTCATACCAATAATTCAATTCTTTGCGTTCAAAGAATGATTTAGCTGGATTTATTCTTTTCTCCTACACATGCCTGATTAAAAGCGAATGACTAACATAGAGGAAATAGCTTTTGTTAGGAAAATGATAAATGCTTAAGTCATCCTAATTTGTGTATTCTCTCATAATAATTAGGACCTCAATAGAGGATAATGACTACAAATGTCTCTACTTTTCTATATTAAAAATTTCGCTCTGGTGATTCATGGACCTGTACCCCTTGGGGCTAATAAAACATTATATATTAATAAAATTTAAAAAAAAATTTTTTGCTCAGTTTCCTAAGCTCAGAAGTCAGTTTTCTGACAAATAAATTGTTGTATGGATTTTTTTTTTTAAGATTTTATTTATTTATTTGACAGACAGAGACCACAATTAGGCAGAGAGGCAGGCAGAGAGAGAGGAAGGGAAGCAGGCTCCCCACCAAGCAGAGAGCCCGATGCGGGGCTCGATCCCAGGACCCTGAGATCATGACCTGAGCAGAAGGCAGTGGCTTTAACCCATTGAGCCACCCAGGCGCCCCTGGATCTTAAATCATTCACCTTTCCTTAGCTATGGATCCTTCTTTTCAAATAAGACCTAAAAAAACCCCTGAATTTCACAATGATAAAAGCAAACTACAAGATCAGCAGAAATCATTAGAATATGAGAAAAAAAGAAAAAAGTCCAGCTGTAGCAAAGGAAGAAAATATATATATTTTTAAATTTTTATCTTTCTTAAAAAGAAAAAAGAGTTGAGTTTTTAAAAAAGTAGTTACCTCATACATCTGGACCAAAAAAATGTCTTTGTTTCAACAGGTAGATCGACAAAGATGAAAATATTTAGTGCTACCCAATATCAGTAAATAATGTCAGCAATTGTAGAGAAATACATTATCAAAATCTTAAATATGCGTGTCTTATCTACTCCCCAATCCCACCTGGGAAATTTATCCCGGGACCATCACCAGGGAAATGTGCAAACACATCTACACACATACTTTTCCCATTTTTGTTTAAAAAAAGTTTAGAAACACTTTAGGTATTTATTCATCCGTACGGTTGGTGAAACGGATTATAGTACAGTGAACGCAACAAAATACCAGGGACGTCCTTCACAGGACCCTAGACAGAGACAGATAATAGACAGACACAATCCCCTTGATCTAGCCTTACAGAGGAGAAGCAAATTCTAATTTTGTATTTCTTAGAGCAGCCCGTGATCACGGCAAAAGCCGGGAGTGACATTTTGTCCATTGATAATTATCACGAGGGTTTGGAGCTATGAAGTATCTACCACTTCTGGAAACTCTGGGGGAGCCAGATTCCTAGGGGTCCCTGGAATTACAAGCATCTGGTAACTTATCACCATTCAGTGATGGGACTCTCCGTTCAGTGAGCGGGTCAGTCTGAGCTACATGAAATGACCAGGTACCATCAGCATCCCTGACTTTTCTTCCCACGTCTGGCTTGGATCCAGCCCAGGGAACCCGTCCTCAGTGAGCCCAAGCATCACGCCCAAGGAGAGCTGCGAAGAAATGATTCTCCTGTCCCAGGACTGTTTGTGCATTTAGGTCTGTTTCATTTGGTGGGTCTATAACCTCAGGGCTGGGACTCGAGGCAGGTTACAGAAATCGTAGGATGCACAAGCCTGGGCATTTTTCTGCACCGTGCGTTGGAAGTGTCTTCTGCAATCTTCCCTTTCAAGTGATTTTTTCCCCTGTCTTTTCTGTCAGTGAACAGATGGACAGGAACAGGAGTTTCCCCTATAATATCAAATAGCGTGCGCTCAACATTTGTGAAACTTGCTGTCTGGGAAACTGGATCAAAGTTTGGAGTCGAACCAGATACATGGCCACAGAGCAAAACGGGGCTTGTCTCCTTCTAAATTCATACCTGCCAAAGGTATTATGGACAACAACTTCAAATCAAGAGAATATTAATTAAAGGTTCGAGAGGTCTTCATTCCCCAAATCCTTCTCTTACACAACTCCTCACTTAAAAGAAGTCCACGCAAGAAGAGAATACCCAAATCAGAACTTACTTAGTTTTATTGTCACATAAAATTCTCTTGAGTGACCTTGATGTAATCATCTGGTGAAACTAATCAACACGGAGCCCATTCCTCCCGTAAAACGTTCCGGCGGATTTGCCAGCATGCTGACCTCCTTGGGGCAAACTACCCAGCCTGTAAGTTCGGAGACGATAGACACACGTGTGTAAACATGTAACGTGAAGACCGTCGCTCATGAGATGTTCCCCAAAATGTAGACCTTCAAAACTGCAATCATTTTCCCGCACTGGGAGTTGGAAACCCAGACGTACTGATGTATTCATACGGTCTGAAGTATGCATACCTCGTTTCATGCAGTTCCTTATTTTAACAGACTGTTGATTCACGGAAGGAGGACAAGCCTTGTACTTCTTGGATAGAAAAGGAGGAAACGCATCACGATCCTTCAAAAAATGCCCCGGCAAATACGTAAGCTTTGTTCCAATACTCCGACAGCATCAGCCAATAGAACAAAACCACACACTTTCTGGTAGAGGCTAAGGAAGACCAGTGGGGCTCCTCACAGACGCCCCTAGACTTGAAGATGGCCAAGCCTTCCCCCAGAACCAAGGTACTCGAGAACCTCCAGAAGGAGACAGAAAATGAGCAAGACGACACTGGTTCCCAGACTCCTTCAGACACAGGAAATCTGCCCAGGGGGGTCAGGTGGTTCTCCAAGGGCGGGGGGAGGACCCATGAACCAAGGCAGGTCATGGGGAGAAACGTGGAGGGGGGTACAGAATTATCAGCCCCTACACGGAGGCAGGAGCAAGTTATCTCCACAGCCCTGCTCTAAGGGTTCAACTCCGGAGTAGGTTAGGTAGAACCCAAAACGCTATGAAGTATATTATTGGCAGATCAGTGAATTAAATGCAACCTGTATAAATGCCATCAAAATTTGAAAAAAAAAAAAATACGTGTAGTGTTTAGCGATGAACCAAAGGTTTTAAAAGAATTTCCCCCCAAATAACTTTTTTTTTTTAATTGAAAGATTTTTGCATTTGAGAAAGAAAATCCAATATGTCAGATACCAGATGTCTCGAGAAATATGTCAGTTGGGGTCCACATACCCTGGAAGCTGGAATTACTTGCAAATATTTCAACAAGCGGCTTTGGTTGCCGTTTGATTTCTGAATCAAGCTGATTTGGTGTTTACCAAACTATCCAAATCGATTAGTTCCATGAACACAAGCTGCCTTCCTTTCCCCGATTATGGGCCCCATCTCAGGATGTATTATTCTATCTAATCTATCCTGAATAACCTTCCCACCATCTCCCGGACCTCGTGCCTCGGGGGTACAAAAAAGTGACAGAAACTTACCTCTTCTGCCCTGTGCACTTGACCTAATCTTTGACCTACCCCTGAATCCCACTGGATATAGAAAGTCAGTCACTTCCCTATAAATACAACACAATGGGCTATGGGTTTTCTGAAAACACCGCGTTCATAGGAAATACCTCTTCATATTTTTTTTTCCTGTTTAGTGTGAAATCAATAATTAGCAAATTCCAGCACTGTGTGTGCTGAGACAGATAACACACCTCAGGAATCCTACACTGTTGACCCGCAGATCGCACTGACTTTTTGACTTTGAAAAGTCTTTTCAGCGGGTTTATTTATTTCTTCATGCTCCAGGTGGGGGAGATGCGACCTTGCTCGCATGTGGAGGGGGATAATAACCCATGAAAAGATCCGAGGGCTGTGGGACCCCCCCAGGGACCACCCAGGGGTCTCGAGACCCACCATTGCTTGGTGGGCTCTGTTTGGAAGACAAGGGGATTTGCAGTCCAAGCTAGGGGACTGCTTGATCCCGATGAACGGCGGCTGCTAGCGACTTAGACACCTCTCCAAGATGGCCTTGCTCCCTATCGGAAATTACCGTGCAGGGAGGACGGGCTTTCTCGATGTCCTTTGAAGAGGATATTTATATCAACGTCCTGCTGTCGGATAAACCCCTCCCGAGCCCACAGTCCACTCCCCCAGTGTTACTAAAAACCATGGCCTCTCCGGCCATCAAGGCAGCGTCCAGCACGACAAAATGACATGATGCTGCCGTTCAGGGCACACGTCTGTCTTTCACTCGGCACCGTGAACTCTGGAGGGTAGAGAGTGGGCTTCATTCGTGTCTATGTTCCCAAATTCAAGCACGGCTCCCAGAACGCAGCAGGCGTCCAGTTGATGCACACGGGAAGACGGCAAGGGCAGGGCAGAGCAGAGGATGGGGAGCCATACGACAAGAGAAGCGCACGCACAGCCTTCCTGCTAACCACTCCCATTACTCATATACAGCCACAATTATGATCCCGACCCACAGTTCACTTTACTCGAGCCTCTCCTGCCAGAGAACAAGCTCCTCTCTCTTGGCAATTTGGACATTTTCTAAAGCCCTATAACGTTCTCAAGCCCTCCACGATTTCCCAAAGCCCTATAACTTCTCAGCTTTTATTTCTCGGCTCTTCATTCTACCATTTGTCCACATCTGATTTCATTCAACTTGCTGGTTCACTCTTGCCATCGGAGTTATTCTTCAGCTGCGCTAGAAATTCAAGCCGACTGACCTCACGCAAACCCAAAGCCCTCCAGCCAGCACCGTGGCGGCGGTATGCCGCACCCACACCCGATGGAAGCATGGCCACGGCCAGCCCCCGGTTCCCCCGGGGAGGCGAATGGATAGGAAAAAGCCCACAGGGCAGAGCACACCTGGTGTCTAGGGTTTGGGGTGCACGGCAGCCCGGAGCAGCAGAGAGGAGGAAGAACAGGCCTCCCGTCTCGGGGTACAACACGGTCACTGGATCCCAATGCTGCTTTGCTCTGTCCGCAGGGCATGTCCTCTTCTGGCGGCAAGCTCCTTCTGTATTTCACTCACTGAGCGTCAGGGAGACAAAATACCCAATAAACCTGAACATCCCTTACTTCAATCTTCAAAACCTCCACTGTCTTCCCTTGGGGCAGATCAGACCATCCAGATTCTGTCTCCTAAATTTGACCCCTGTGTCCTTGACCTCAAAACAACTTCTGGATATGAATCACGCAGAACGGTGCTGCTCTCCGACAGCCCACCTGAACAGGGTGAGGCTTCTGTTGGGCACCTTCTCTACCTGGAGCACATCTGTTCACCAGGAGTCTCGTAGCCCAACCCAACAGACTGACGCTGGTAGCACTTGGCCGGGTTGACCAGATGTTCGTAGAAATGCCTGCTCCTAGGCAGCTGTCTAATGCTCTCTCACGAGGTGTTTCCACTCTCAAGCACACCTGTCTCTTGGGAAGATTCGTCACAAACACCCAGACACTCCTGGTCCGCCTGGCCTCGGGGCCCCACCTCCCTGCCCAACCCTCCTCGGCCGCACTTCTCAGAGTCCCGGAGTTCCACGAAACACCTCCACACCTTGATATACATTCGGAGTGTCAGACAAACCCAGAGCCTCTGCAAACCCTCTGCTTCTCCACACCAGGATTTCTCAACCGTGGCATTACTGGGATTTGCCCCTAGATCGCTACTTGCCCCTGAGGGCCATCTGGGCACGACACAATATTCAGCAGCATCCCTAGGGGCCCCCTGGGTGGTTAACAATACACTATACTCCCCTCCTGTTGCAACCAAAAATGTCTTGCCAAACAGCATCCCCCTGAAAAGCTCTCCTGAACATTCACAAAGGTAAAGGCTCTGAAAAGTCCTGCAGTACAAAAAAAAAAAAAAAAAAAAATCTGATCGACAGCATTTTCCAATATACTTAGCCATTTGCTGAGGGGACTCCCCATTTTATCCCACCAGAGTCAGCCTTGAACAGAAGGAAATTCTGGGATGACTCTTCTAGAAAATATTCTTATTAACCCCGTCTTAAGCACATGAGGCAAACACACGTGACCTAATTTAGGCACTTGTGAACTTGGGCCCCACCATCCAATGTCTATTTAAAACCTCCCCTCACTCACTTACGAATGAAGACCCACCATTTGGAACGGAGATGGTCGCGAAGATCATTTAATTACTCTATGATTTACTCTTTGCGGCATTTTCCTGCCCACACAGCCAGCCAACCCCTCCACACCAGCCGGGTGCCCCGCCGTTCAGCTCGCTCTGCCGGGAGCAGGAGTCGGATTCCGAGGGTACGTGCTGGGTCCTACAAGACTGCCCTCCCCCCGCTCCCCCACACAAACACACGCTCAGACTCCAGACCACAATTCGAGTCCGCACTCTTCCCTGTACTTCTGAGCGAAGGTCCCAAGAGAAACCTGTGACTTACTAGATCTCCGGCTTATCACGAAAGGATGTCACTCAGGAACAGCCCCGCTGGGACAGACGTGGAGGACCAGAGGGTGGCGGAGGACCAGGGGGTGGCGGAAAGGGCACGGCGCTTTCCTGGACTCACTCTCCGGGCGCTCTTGTCTCCCCAAATCTCCATGCGCTCAACAACCCAAAGTCTCCGACCCAGGCCTTAGGGAGGGTTTGCTACCCCAGCGGGAATGATTAACTCATGGGCCAGAGGCGAGGGACCCAACCTCCAGCCCCTCCCCCCTCCTCAGAAGGGACCCTGAAAGTTCTATCCTTTTGGTCCCGGCTGTTTCTCCGGCAAGCACCCCCCTTCCTCAGGGGCATTCCAAAAGTCTCCTCATTATCATCACAAAAGGCACCTCCGAGTCTCTCCTTTCAGGAAATGCCAAGGGTATTAGGAGCTCTGGGCCAGAAACCCAGAAGACAAAGGGCCAAGGGTTTTAGGAGCTTTGGGCCAGAAGGGCCAGAAGTCAAAGACCAAATATATATATTTCTTATTATAAATCACACATCACATCACGTTTATGGAGGATATGTCAAATTATCCCAACGCTGAAAAATGCTCATTAAATGTGGATCTGTGTCCAAGACCCAAACCTACCATTCTCCTGCCCGGGGAGAAAAAAATTCTCTGAGACCGTTTGCAAGTCTGTAGCTTTGCCAAAAGAAATTCGTTTCCTTGTGTGTGAAACTAATAGGACAGGGCGTGCTAACTGTACTGAAATTCAGGTTAAAAACCCTGAAAAAGTTGTGTCTTCTTTTATAGGACATACACTTGCATGTTTATTGTTAAAGCGCAGAAAATATAGACAGGTACAAAGAATAAAACAAAATTCTTCTATCATTTTAGTAGTCAGAGGTAAACTGCTGTTTACAGTTGGCTGTGTTTCCTGTCCGTCTGTCTCACCATATAATTTGGAGACTGTTGGGCACCTGGGTGGCTCCGTGGGTTAAAGCCTCTGCCTTCGGCTCAGGTCATGATCTCAGGGTCCTGGGATCGAGTCCCGCATCGGGCTCTCTGCTCCCTGGGGAGCCTGCTTCCTCCTTTCTCTCTCTCTGCCTGCCTCTCTGCCTGCTTGTGATCTCTGTCTGTCCAATAAATAAATAATTAAGAATCGTAAAAAAAATAATAATAATAATTTGGAGACCCGTTAAACAAGAGATCAGACTTTAGAACGTGTTGTTTTTCTCAAGATCCATTGTCTGGAGTTTGGCGCTCCCCCGGGGATGTTGAAACAAAACACTGAGGAAGGAGAGGGGTGCTGGGTGTCTAAGAAATTCCCATCCCCTAATGCCGGGGTCAGCAAACTTCTATAAAGGACCAGACTGTACATATTTTACACTTTGTGGGCCACACGGTCTCTGCCGTCCCCCCACATCTCTACTCTTGCAGCACTAAGGATGACCACGGCTCTGTTCCAACAAAACTTTATTGACCGAAGCAGGCGCTGGACAGGATGTGGCCTGTCCTACGGGGTCAGTGCTGACAAGGAACGAACAAGCAACAGAACTTCAAAAAAAAATGAAACAGCACCTGTATCTAACTGCTGGAAGAGTTCCTGTTCTAGGATAAGAACACACAACCACAACTACAAAAAACAACGCCAGGTGCAACTCCACACAAGTACGGACGACGTGATCCTTTGTGAAAACCTGTTATGGGGGGAAAGAGAGCATCTCTGAGTTCCTTTCCAACGGAAGGTCGGTCACTGCTCTTGCACCACGTGTCATCCATCGCATGTTGTTTAATTCTCAGGCAACCTGCTCATTGATTCCACGATCCCCGCTCCGACGCAGCGTTTTCTGGCTGTTTCCCAAGTTATAACCCTTTCTGCCACTCCATAGAGCTCCTCGATAATTTCCCCCCAATTAAGTCCCCTCTGTCTATTTGGATCAACCAATTTCCCTCCTGCAAACTCCAGCTTCGATCAGCCCCGCACGGCTGACGGAATCCGTTTGCAAAAGGGCACTCTGTGATTAGGCAATTTTCTTCAAGGATGATTGCTGAGAAAACCATCAACAGGAACCGTGTTTTCCGGGCAGGAAATATGGGAGATGGAGATGGGTTTCTTTCCTTCTTTCTTTCGTTTCTCCTTTTTTTTTCCCCCCATGAAATCTTCACCTGGCCACAGACTGAATTACCGCAAACTGTACAGGCAGATTTTCGATTGAATAAATACCGAATGTCTCCTCTCGGCCATGTTGTTGGGATTTGGATGTGTTCCCAGCACATCCTTCTGCCAGTTCCCTGTGCCCAGCACTTACTCTGGGGAGGGTTTTCCTCCAGCACCTGCCTCAGGGGACCGACTGCCTCTAGGCTAATGGAACAGAGAGGGGCTCTCTCACTTTGCATCTCTATCATATCCACCCCACAGCCCAAACTAGCCAGCACTCGCATACAGGGTATACAGGACAGCCCAGCTCCCAGACCTTCCTGCAAAACAAAGACAAAACCTGTGAGGCACTGTTGACGGCCCCGGGGTCCTCCAGGAATCCGGCTGAGGTTGGGATTTTGCAGAAATCACCCTCTTTGGGGACTTCTCTTCTTTCCTGCCCTGTGTTCTCACTGCTTGGCTGGGGCTGGCCTTCCCTCTGTGGACCCCAAGAATCTAGCGCAGGGTCTGCTGTGGGGGCATCTGACCAGAGTCTCGGGCTATCGTGGGCACCATGACCATTACCAGGAACGTTTCTTCACCTCTGACTACTATGGGCCCGTGCTCACCGAGCCAGGTACCATAACCTTGCACAAGTGTCTCAAGGCAACGCACGGAACTTGTGCAGTAAGAGAATTAAGAAAACATGCATGCACGGAAAAACTAGGTCTGCAGTCTTTTGCATTCTCTCTGATCCCCCCCCAAACTGGCTAGGCTATCTCAAGTTTGGGGTGATGTGGGTCTCCCACAAGGCATCCCAAGAATGGTGTGACACCCAGAGTAACGAAAGGGTTCCTTGAGCACAGGACATTTCTTTCCGATTCCACGCAGGGATTGAGATAGCAAATAAGAACAGGGTGTCCACGGATTAATACGGCCACCTCTGCTCTCAGATCAATACAGTCTGAACCAGCTCCAGAATACAATTTTTATCTATTTACCCGGCATCGATCCGACGCTGCTAAATTGATTCAGAACGATACAGAATAATTTATGAAACAACATGTCGGCGTCCGCAACAGCCACGGGAAGGCAAGGCCCACGGTTCGGGTCAGAACCACCATGGCCACTCAGAACGAACCTGGGAAACGAAGCCTATTTTGACACTGTCATTTCTGCTGGAAGGAGAGAAAAAGGATTTGAGACAGGTGCCAGCCGGGCTTCCGCATAAACGTCCTAAACCCTTCAAGAGGGCGGGGATTTGCATGTGGGATTAGCTAGAAGCTCTCCTTTCTCCCAGCTCACTGGTGTGGAGCCCTAATTGCCTGCATAATGGCAAGTGGCCGGTAGCAAAAGGCTTGCCTTGTATAAGACTTGGTTTCACATCTATACGGGCCCCTGTTGAGGCTGTTAATGATGCTTTGTGGAGTTACACCGATGATCTTAATTTTTATTAGCGATTAAGCGGGAGCCTGTTAAGCGGGAGCCTGTTATGTACGTTTTATTTTCCCTCCTTCAACTCTGAGGACACATCTTGCATACTAATTATCCGAGTGGATGGGTATTAAACACTTCAGAAGCCAGATGGTTGTGATGGAGTGCTACTTGGAACGGAAATGTATTCCGCTGTACCTGAGTGTGGGGGAAAAAAACAACACTTTAAAACTTCGACAAGAAAATAGATTAAAAGGCGGTTATGACTTTGAGTAGTAAAAGTTTTCTTAACTGATCCAAAGAATACAAATCAAGAAGGTCATGACTGATATGTTGATCAGCTCAAAATTATACAATAAATTCTGTAGCCTTAACTTTAAGGACCAATAAACAAAACACATAAAACACAGCTGATTTTTTTTGTGTGTGCATTAAAACTGATGAAAGTTTTATATCTATAATATATAATTAGGATGCATATTACATAAATATATATGACATGTTTTAGGATGCATATTATATAAATATATATAAGATTTTTGTACCGATAATACATACATATATCCATATATTTGTAAGCTTCAATAAAAAACAAAAACCAAAGAAGAAAAAACGGGCAAAGAATATAAACAGAAAATTCGCAGAAAAGGATATTTCAATGGCTAATAAATAAACGAAAAGATATTTGAGCGCACCACTAACCACAGTAATGTAACTATGACACCAATGAGGTGTTATTTCACAAGATCAACCAGTATTAAAAAGTCTGCCAAAGCCAATTGTTAGAAGTTGGTTCAAACTCTACATGGTAAAACAATACAAAGACACACCTGCCCTTGGGGCCAGCAATTCCATTCCTAATCACATATTTTAAAGAAACACTCCTATCTGTGTCCAAAACAACACACATGGACAGCTTCCTGGAGGCATTTCCTAGAAGAGCAGAAAACTGGAAACAACTAAACTTTCCATCAATAGAGAAGCAGAGTCCTATGTTGGATATTCAAGCAGTGAAAAGAATTGTCTAGCAGATCAAATAAATCAACCAAAGGTGCGCCAACATCCAAAAATCTCTAACACAAATGGGGGAGCACAGATCATAAGTACTAGAAGGATGCACACAATATGATCCCATTTATGTAAAGCTTTAAACCCTGCAAAACAAGTCAACATATCATTTCTGAAGAGATGTCACCCACAGCAACGTTTTAAAGACAAGTAACAAAAAATATATGTCACATTGAGGATCCAGACTTTTTGGGTGGGGGGGAGGAGGCAGGATGGGAATGAATGGGGAAAGTGTACAAAGAATTTGTCAACTCTGTCTGTAAACTTCTATTTTGAAAGATGATAGACATTCACGGATGAATGGATGGATGGATGGATGGATGGATGGATGCATGTGTGCATAGATGGATGGATGGATGGACGGATGGATGGGTGGACGGATGGATGGATGGATGGATGTGTGGATGGATGGATGGACGGATAGATGGTGGATGGATGGATGGATGTGTGTGTGGATGGATGGATGGATGGATGTGTGAATGGATGGATGGATGGATGGATGTGTGAATGGATGGATGGATGGATGGATGGACGGATGAACGTATGGATGGACAGAGAGATGTATGGATGATTGGATGGATGTGTGGACAGATGGATAGATGAATGGATTGATACACAGATAGATGACAGAGAACTGACATAAGGTTACCAATAATTCTCTGAGATAAGCTATCCACCATACAGCAGTCATTATGTATAACTTCATGCCAGACATGACTTATTTAGTGGAAATAAGAAAGCTACATTATTTTCTCAAGGCAAATGATATGTATCTAAACTAACTATGTCATGGACGGGCAATGACTGTCCACCAGCCCCACATTTTGCGCCACTTCTGTCCAGTTAAATGTGTTCTAAGTAGATAAACATTCACTATAGGTCCCTTTAAGGTGGACATGACTAGAAATTTGACTCTGATGCTAAAATAAAAATGAAATCCCAGTGAAACCAAAGGCAGCATTTTCTTCTGAATCCTTGCGAGCTGTGAGTCGTACCACTGGTGCGGACGCGAGAGCCTCACATAAGGGTTTCACTTAGAACTCGAGTTCTGGGACTTACTTTCATACACACGATTTGGAGTGTGGGGAGTATCGTTTGAAGTTTTGTTTTCTGTTTGGATTCACAAGGTCATTTCAAGGAACAGAAGTCCTATCAGGTTTCTATTAAAGTAGATACAACTGGAAGAACATACATAAAAAGAAATATGCAGAACAGCGGTTCTCAAAAGAAGAAGCAATTAACTTCCTGCTCTGTAAGAAAGTCTTTGCAAATTATTTCCAGGAATTGTAATAGGAAGGTCAGTTAAGTCTCAGGTATTAAGACAATTCAAATCCTGTAATGTTTAATTTCTATGAATCTCATCAGCAGTCTTGGAATTATTCATCTGATAGTAAATACCCCTGAGTTACAACAAGTTGATTATTTTTGAACCCACACTTGCCTGATTTTAAACAGTTCCAAAAACTTTCTCCAACCAAAACAGCACAGAGCTGCAGATTATAGTTTATGCATAATCACAGCCGAATCTATTAAAGGAATTGTGTTTCCATCCTGAGCTATGGGCCTATGACCCTCTATGTACGCATAATTCGAGTGTCATGTCCTATTTAGATGACCGACATTCTGACTGACACACACAATGATTTATGTCACTCCTGAAGGCTGATACCATTTACTCTTAATTCTAAGGCTTATTGAACTTTCAAGATGGGACTCATGCAGAATAGATGGACGAAAATGAAAACAAAGAACACAGCCTCCAAGTCACGGTTTGGTGGACGATATTACATGGAAGAAAAAAGAACATTCCAGATGTGACATCAGTGAGAGCTTTGTGTCTGGCCCCAGCATCAATAATCATTTAGTTGGATACCATTTATCACATGAGCACTGGAACAGTAGGAACAGAACACCCATATATCTAGTCCCCATGCACAATACAGGTCATATGCGTACACAGCTATATTGTTTTGTGGACCAAGACCTCACCGTTGTTCTGCTTCTAGTGTGCTCACTGGAAGATTCTAAGGAAAGGTCATAAATCCAGAGCACCTCTTTGAAGGTCAAGAAGACCAATTCATAGCATCCCTCTGTCCCATTGAAGCTCTAAAGGAATTAGGAAAAAAAGGTTCATGGAGACAAATCTGGCCACATTATTATGTGGACAGACGGACAGTCCCATGGGCTGCTGACTCCCAGAAGAAAGGGACAATGATGCAGCTGGTGGAAGCGTGCCTCTAACAACTCAGACAAGGCATTCCATGTCCCTTGGGGACGGTGTGGGGGTAGGGAGTGAGGGAAAGGCAGGAGACATTGCAAGATCTACAGTCACCATTGCAAGGACACACCAGACATCAAGACGCATCCCTTCCTTCCTCAAAATAGGAGGAAGAAAATGATTTCTGTGAGAACTTGAAATCCATGGTACTCGACATGACATCTGTCACACAGATATTTGTTCCAAGACCCACCATGCTCCTGTGCATGAATGTACCCCTATGTTCATACTCACTGAAATATGTGAGTCTCCTTGGCACATGACATAGCAAGGATTTCTGTATGCCCACTGTGCATGCATAGAGCAATAACAATTTACAGCCAGGGTGCCTGGGGGGCTCATTGGGTTAAAGCCTCTGCCTTCGGCTCAGGTCATGATCTCAGGGTCCTGGGATCGAGCCCCACATCAGGCTCTCTGCTCAGTGGGGAGGTTGCTTCCCCCCTCCTCTGCCTGCCTCTCTGCCTACTTGTGATCTCTCCCTCTCTGTCAAATAAATAAATAAAATCTTAAAAAAAAAAAAAAAAACAATTTACAGCCAATTACACAGAAGTCATGACAGCCAAACAAGATTTCAGTGTAGGTTTTACCCATGAAAAGAAGCCTTGACAAAGTTGGGTGGGAACCTTATGCTACTCAACATGGTACCAGAACCACAAGGAAGGAAACAGAATAACATAAAACCTTGACCATACACCTTACTAACAATGCCAACACAGGTGAAATAGACTTCTCCAACGGTTTTTGGTCTTACCAACCAAGGCCAACAGTTAACAGAGAAGCTCTTTCTCCGAAACACAGAGAAAGAACTTATTCCAAGCCAGATATATTTGAAGAGTTACTGAATGGAAAATAAAAATAGGAAAATACGATTTATAATGGCGATATTACTCATTGAAGAGGTAATGTTCTGAGCTATCGGATTAATCACCTCTATTACTGGAACACAGAGAGAGAATCAGTAGGCTATAAAGATATCTTTGTCTATAAAGAATGTGGCTGCTAAATTTTTGCAAAACATTAAATTAAAAATAACTTATGTGTATCTCTACGTATTTGCCATGTAATTTGAAAGTCAGTGGGTTCTATAAATTTTAATTTGTTAGAGATGCATAGTCCTCTACGTGAAAAATTTTATGAAATCTTTTCTGTTTACCTCCAGTTATACAAGTAAGAAAAAAGGATTTTCTTTTCATTATATACATTGGTAAATTTAAATCCAAGCAAACTTCCTCTGAGAAGAAAATTCTGGTTATTAATTTTTTTCAGTTTTATAAATATATTTCTGTTGCTTAGAGTACAACTAGCTCTCTGCATTTAAAGCCCTAGTATTAATGAGAAAAAAAGAAATAATAGGGGGAAAAAATCCATTAACTACATGGTATACTGTTACCTAATTGACTAGGAAACTTGGGAACATTAGTTAAAGTACATTATTTTAAACCTGAGAAGCTCCATTTCTAACTGTACAGCCAAATGGATGTTGCAGCAACCCCATCCAGTACAGAAACTAGAAAATGACAGATAAAATGTAAACTTTATTTATTTTTTTTTTCTTAAGCAGATCTGGTGCTGGTAACTGACAAACAGGTAGTATGAAAGACAAGTCCCTGAGGTGAGCTAGCACGGATGAGTGCGAGCGCTGAAGCTGTCCTTCTAGTCACTGGCCACCACGAGCCTGTCCCTGAGGGGTCTATGTGTTGAAGACACAGTCTAAATCTTTGGTCGGCAAAATGAAAGAAAGCCCTGTTTGAAACTCTCGCATGGATGGGAAGATTTAAGGTTACCAAGCTTCGTCCTGTTCCCAAACGGGTTTATCAATTTAACTGAATCCTGGTCAAAACAAAAACAAAAACAAAATCAAGCAGACTTTCATAGAAAGTGAGAAGCTGGTTCTAAAATTTATATAGAAATTCAAAGGACCAGAGCACCTGGGTCACTCAGTCAGTTAAACATCTGCCTTTAGGGTCCTGGGATGAAGCACCACATTAGGGTCCCTGCTCGGCGGAAAGCCTGCTTCTCCCTCTCTCTCTGCCTGCTGCTTTCTGCTTTGCCTGCTTGTGCTCTCTATCAAATAAATAAATAAAATTAAAAAAAAAAGAAATTCAAAGGACCTAGCATAGCCAAGACATTCTTGAGGAAAAGCAAAGTTGGAAGACATATACTACCACATCTGAGGACTCAGAATTGTGGAAATAAACAAAGATATCTCTCCGACTAAATGAGACCTCTTTTAAAGATTTTATTTATTTATTTGACAGAGAGAGAGAGATCAGAAGTAGGCAGAGGCAGGCAGAGAGAGAGAGAGGAGGAAGCAGGCTCCCCGCTGAGCAGAGAGCCTGGGTGGGGCTCGATCCCAGGACCCTGGGATCATGACCTGAGCTGAAGGCAGAAGGTTTAACCCAATGAGCCACCCAGGTGCCCCAAGAACTCTTTTAAATAAGTCAAGAGTCTTCAGTCAGTGAGGATGCTGAAGACATGCTAGGTAGAAGCAAGACATCTTAGGGGACTGGTTTGGGGGGCACGGTGGTCTTTCTCAGGTTGGTTCTGAGTTGTAAGGAAGGGGAAACATTAGGGCAACTGGTAGAATAGTAATAGTGACCAGGTCCTGAGCATTCCAGGCCACCTGCTGCAGGGACAGGGGTTAGGGTAGTGGGCTGGTCCAAGTTCTATTTTTGTATTTGATCTGGACATTGTCCATGTGATCTACGGTCTCTCAATATTAACCAAGTCAATAACACGGTATGGTCATGACTCAAGAACAGAGCTGAACAGAGAGTCCTAAAGAGACCTACACTTGATGTATCTCTTTCTGTTAAATGAACCATCCTTTCTCTTTTTATTTTATTTTATTTTTAAGATTTTATTTATCTATCTGACAGAGAGAGAGTAGCAGAGGGAGAGGGAGAAGCACACTCCCTAGTGAGCACATAGCCAGTGTGGGGCTCGAGCCCAGGACCCCAGGATCATGACCTGAGCCCAAGGCAGACGTTTAACGGACTGAGTCACCCAGTCATCCCCCCACACTTGATTTGGGGCAAAACTGGGAAGTTTAGGGCAAAACTGTGCAGTTCAAGTGGGGGAAAGATGGTCTTACATGGAGTGGAATCAGATGGAGATCCTCACGGGAAAAACCCTGACTCATATTAAACTTTAAACACCTACATTATAAGAATAAAAACACAGTGAACAACTTCCAACTACACAGACAAAATGGGAAAGGGGATCCGAATTTGGTATCCCAAAATACACCACTTCGGCATAACGATCATTTTGAGCTACCGGCAACCGAGAATCGACAAATTAGGGAAGAGTTACCTGCCTCCTAGGGTCTGGCTAAGAGCAGGGTGTACGTAGACATTCAGACACCTGTCCACCCGGGAGAGTAGCATTTCTCTCTCTTCCTTTTTTTAAATAAAGATTTCATTTATTTATTTGACAAAGGGAGACACAGCAAGGGAGGAAACAGAAGCAGGAGGAGTGGGAGAGGGAGAAGCAGGCTCCTGGCTGAGCAGAGAGCCTGATGTGGGGCTCGATCCAGAACCCTGAGATCATGACCTGAGCCAAAGGCACTTAACAAGTGAGCCACCCAGGCGCCCCAAGAGTAACGTTTCTTATCAGCACAGAGGAGAGTGGACACCACAGTGATTTTGCACAAATGAACTTTAGTAAAATACCTTGCTCTAGTAGCCCCCACCCATTTCCTAGCCCCTTTCACACAATGTATCAGCCCTTGAAGCCCAAAGAATATATAATCTTTGTTAAAAAGGTATATAATCCTCTGAGCAAAATCATTTGTGCTTTCTTACCCTTCTGTGCCCACAGAAATGAATAAACACTGTGCCTTTTCTCCTGTTCACCTTTCTTTCGTTATTTTAACTCTCACATGGTCAATGCTTACTTCAACGCACACGTACGCTCATTCTCGCATGCCCACATAATGAACCTGAGAGGCGGGAGGAGAAATTTCTCGTCCCCAACAAATGAAGTCAGGAAAGAAAATTAAACCTGGGGCCCCATGTGAGAGTAGTTCAGGTTTGCATTTTCTTTCCTGTGCATCAATGAATGCAAAATTCATGGTCTAAAAAAAAAAAAGAAAGTCTAAGGAACCCACATTAATGAGCTGAATCTAATTATTAGCGGTGCAAAATAACAATGGAAATTGCTAATGGGATCCGTTGGCCTGGCTTCTTAAAGGCAGGCAATCAAAGAAGGTTAATGTGTAAATAGCATCCTAGTTTGCACGACGGTCAACTGTTCTTTCAAATAATAACCTCACAATGAGTTTGCTCCTCACCGAATTTACTCGACATAAGCATCAGGATTCGGGGGAGAGAGGACAAGTGCTGAAGCGTAGATCCACCAGTTCAAAGGTTGAAAGTCTTTGAATAACGTGACGTGAGTTAATGTGATAATTACTGCGGTGTCCCCATACCTCACCCACTCCCGGCAGCCTCAAAGCCTCCTGCAGCGCGCCTAGACAGGGCGGGCCCCACCAGCACCTGTCAAGCGTGGTCTCACAGAAGAAACGGGCCATGGATGGTTTCAGCCAAGTAGCGTCTTAGGGCCCCAAGCAGGCAGGGCCCCCGGAAGGGTGCATAATGCAAGGGCATATTAAGAAATTAATCTCTTTAAGACACGAGAAGTCTTGGGATGATGGCTGATTGTGTCTTTTTCCGGAGGCAAACACGAGTGCACCTCCCAGGCATCTTCTTGCCTTTAACATCTGGGAGAGTCAGATCTTCCATACACCCAAAGCCATGAACGCAATATAAAGGCGCACACACATGTACGTTCGTGCACACTTCGTTGAGCCTCTGAGAGCAGATCACCACGGTTCCCCAAGAGCACATTCAGCCGGAGGGACCCTGCCAGCTCTCACAGCCGTGTAAAGAATTCTAGGAGCGTCCTTGCTGTCATACTCAGGAAATCTGAGTGAGAAACAATCCAGGCCTGACAGAAATGCAATCATTGTTTCAAATGAAACACTTAAGAGCACTTAACTTTTCCGTACGAAAGTTAAGTGCTCTTCTATTTGCATTTAAAACTGGCATTGCACGACAGAAAGATGTATGGTAACACCCAAGCTAATAATTTTTAAAAATTTAATTTTCATTTACTTAGAATAACATTAAAGAGCAAACGCAAAACACCACCGGAAGGCAAGAGACAGAGAGTATGGAAGTAAGGAAACAGCTTTACACCTTGTTCCCTTGACGGCATGCTTTTCCTACTCTTTGAATATGGGACCTCACATTTCCAGTTTCTCCTGGACTCTACAAATTATGCAGCCGACACTGTGTGGATCCGTACTCTTTAAATATCCCACCTACATTTCTAGAAGAACCTAGATGTTATAAAGAAAATTCTGCCCTTACCTTCCTGGGCAGCATCTGTTTTTTTAAGTCATCTCTACACCCAGCTTGGGGCTCAGAAGATCATGTGCTCTAGGATAGAGTCAGCCACGTGGCTTCTCACTGCCAGCTTTTTTTTTTTTTTTCAATTTATGCTTACATTATGGGATAGTTCAGAATCAGTCTCTTGAACAAGTAGCCTTAAAGGATGAATGGACCATTCTGCTTTGAGGGAGTCAGTCTTATACGAAAGTACAGATTTGCTTGAACCTGAGTTGTCTCAACATGCCTTCCCGCCTAGAAAACTAGCGTGGTTACTTGATAGAGTCTTGGCCAGTTACTGAGGTTGAGTTTGCTCTAAGTCAGCAGTTTTCGACTCTGGCTGCACATTAAAATGACCTGGGTAACATCTATAAAAACAAAAGAAAAACAAAAACAAAACCAAAAACCAGTCCCAAGGCTTTACTGCAGAAAAGGCACCCCAAACTCCACAGGAGTCCAGAATATAACTAAAGTCAAGGTTCGGCCGCCAGAATCTAGGACAGCGCTTTGTGACTCTGTCTGTGCACAAAAATACAGGAGCACCTTGGTGAAACTCTAGACACCGGAACGAATTAACTCAGTCCTAAAGGGTAGAAATTGTGCATGTTTCAAAAGCACTCCCAGGTGATTCTTATGACCAGGATCATTTAGAAGGCACTGCTCTGCGTCGCCCAGGTGGCTCAGTCAGTTAAGCATCTGCCTTCAGCTCAGGTCGTGATCTTGGGGTCCTGGGATCGAGTCCAGCATTGAGCTCCCTGCTCACCCTGGTTGTGCTCACCCTCTCTCTCTCTCTCTCTCTCTGTCAAATAAATAAATAAATAAATAAGATCTTTATAACAATAAATAAATAAAAAGAAAGTACTGCTTTCAGAGATGAGAGGTAGGGGGAAAAAAAGAGAAAAGTGATCGACAATGAAGCTGTCAGGGATAAAAGGCTTTGAGAATGAATCATGGTGTCTTCTAAATGTACTAACCCTCCTGCTATCCAAATCTGTGCAACAAATTACTCTATGCTCAGGGGCTTCAACCAGAAGTTATTATCTTATGTTACTGTGGGTCAGGAGTCCAGGAGTGGTTTGACTGGTCTTCTACGGCAGGGCCTCTCACAAGGCTTCACCTGAGGTGTTGGCCAGGGCAGTGGTCTCATCTGAAGTTCAGGTGAGGAAGGCTCCACTTCTAAGTTCATATGGCTGTTGGCAGAATTTGGTCCTCATGAACAACAGGACTAAGGGTTTCAGTTTCCTGTTGGCTGAACACAGCCCTTAGCTCTCTGCCATCTGGGCATCTGCCACATGGCAGCCTCCCTCTTCAAAGCCAGCAAACAAGAGAGACTCCAAGAGATACAGAAGTTACAACCTCATGTTACATCATCACAGAAGTGGCACCACATCTCCTCTGCTGTGTTGTGGGTTAGAAGCAAGTCTTAGGTCCTTCCCACACACAAGGCAAGCCAACTTCATGAGGGTGTGGGTTCCAGGAGTTCAGAACATTAGGAGGCAGCGTGGACTCTAATAAAAGGCTGAACGGAGCACGCGCTAAGAGCATACATGCAATCTAGCAGGAGAACCCCTAGTTCGTGTGCCTGGCATCCCATCACACCATCCTATCACCTTGACAAACCATTAGCTTCGTTCACTGGTCCTCAGTTTTACAGATCTCATCAATGGGGTTATAAATGATACATACTTTAGAGTGCTGTTGACGTGGTCACCAGAATTACTACATGTAATGTGGCCAGAAAAATGGGTAGCACCTATTAACAGTTCCACAGATAAGAAGTTAGTATTGTATTTCCATAAGACACTTGGTTATGTCACAGTCAAGGCTCATTCTCTCTTTTGTCCCGTATTAGTGAACAAGAAAACATGTGATCTTGTCCAGTGGTACAGCAAGGAAAAGCCTGTCTGAACCTCTTAAATGTGTACTCATAAAGGCTTGGTGGAAAACGAACAGCGTTTGCTTCTTACATCTTTGCTATGGTGGCTGAAGATGGATCTATAAATGCTTCAATGTGTCCTCATAAATGCTCGGTGCAAACTGAATAGCATTGTGCTTCCTCACACCTTTCTACTGGAGATCATGATGTCCTCATTCACACGTTCACTGAGCACGGACTGTGTAGGACACTGCTTCATCATGAGCAGATAGCCCCACTGCCCAAAGCAATGTAGCATGCCCACATAACTATACTCGAAGGGAGACTGTAATCAATTGTACAAGAAAATGACAAGCAAAACATTACGGCAGTTCACAGGGGAGAGAACCACTTTAGGCCCCCAACCCCATGTAGATGGCATCCGAGGAAAGAGCAGTAAATAGAATATATCAGTTTTGGAAAGTCTAGTAGAAGCAAGTTATTCAAATATTGATGGGTGAGTACATTTTTGGCTCAAAGGAGTGGAGCTCTCGTTGTTCTGCTGAATATATTGGCCTCCTCCATGGTATGCTCAGGGCTAAGATTTAGCATCTGCTTGAGTCCTTCCACAGTGGTGGGTTAGACCCCCTTCCACTCACAGTTTGGTTTAGAGGTCAAGATCCATAACAGCACAAGCATCAAATATATCCGAAAAGATTTACTACTCACATAATGAAGCTTTCTGGGGGAGAACAGGGCGGGCTCTCCAACTGCTCCAAAATCGCTCTAAAGAGCACGGAAAGACACAGCTAAGCTTTCATGCTGGTTAGGGCATGGAGATGGTCTGAGGGTTCCTGAGCACAGGTTGGGGCTTGCACGGCTTAAACCTCCCACCCTGGCCAAAGGAGGGTACGCCTAGGCATTCTTAACATTGTGTTTGCATGTAGGACAGCAAGGGAGGAGCTGATCTGCTTGAAAGCTGTCAGCAGACAAACATCAAAAATGGAGGCAGACCCTTTAGTATAGTATCTTACTTATGCACGTTAAGTAACCAGATCATTAGAATTCACGTATTTGCCTAGGATCATGAGCCAAACCAAGAATTCCAGAAACAGCAAGAATCCAGGCTTTCCTTCCCTACCTGGGCTCCAGGTTAAGCTTGTGCCTGCTTCCCATGCAGAACAGATCGTGAGAATAACAAAGGGTCTTTCCCTGCACGTGACCTCCTGAAGGGTCGGGTGGACCACACATCCCCTCCTGACCACATCAGAGGAGAAGATGCGTGGACAGACCAAAAGTCTGGGGAAGAGGTCTCAGCTGTTACAAGCCATAAATCACCATTCCCTCTTTTTTGTTGTTCTACCCAGAGATTGAACACAAAGTTTTGACATAAGGATTTCTCCAAAAAAATGGCATTTTTTATGCCTCGAATTAAACACAAGTATTCTTTGCACGGATTCTTTTTTTTTTTTTTTTTTAATGGCATTTTTATGTTGGGGTTATGAATTCCACATCTCTGGAGGAGACAGCTTAAGGATCTTTATTATGACAGTATTATTGTTTAGGAACCAGTGATCTGCATCATCCCCTCCTCTTCAGAGAGCTAGATTTCTTAGCAGACTGTGAAGAAGAACACAAGTTTTCAGACATGAGGGTCCTCCACTGAAGAGTGTGTCTCTCAGAAGAAGTAAATACAGGTCAAGAAGGACGGCCAAGGACTTAGCTATCTGGGGTGCCTCTTGCCACCAGTTAGGCACGCTTTTGAACACGAGAGATGAGAGAGTTTCAATTCCCATTCTTCAGAATCCACTTCTCCGTCTCAGCAGCCAAACCCAATTAGCCAACATAAGTGACAGAGGCATCACATAGCAGATAGTCTCTCTTGTAATTAAATCTCCTTTTAAAGTTTGCAAATGACCCTCTGAATAAACCTGAAAGGAAAAAAAAATAGCAGGCAATGCTTCCACTGTATGAAAAGTTGTTTTATCTGATTTTTTTTTTCTTCTCTAGGAGACATGCACTGATGTATGTGGGGCCCAGGGCCAGGCCTGGGAAATACACGGACAAATAACCAGAAGCATAAAGAAGCGAGTTCAGGGTGTTAAGACATACACGGAACAAAAATCACATGCATGCTGTAAAACGAGCAGAAGTAATCTCGGACTAGATCCGGGATAAAAGTCAACTCATTCTTCCATACTGAGTTCAAAGAACACTTCCTTTGTCAAGACTTCTTTGGTATTTTCCTATTCAGTTTATTGTGCATGACTGTCTGAGTAGTGTCCTGTGTAAGGTAATCATAAATAGTGCTACGGAAAAAAAAAATCATTCTTTTCCATGTGGGTGGGGAAGAAACGTGTGGATTTCTAAGACCGGACCTGTTGAGCCACATGGTGGGCACACATCCTTGCTTTGGCACATGCTGTGGGGTCCATAGACCGACCAGGGTACACGCCCAAAAGAGTTCCAGTCACTCCCCATCTTTACCCCCCCTTGATATTGTCCATCTTTTCCATTCTGGCAACTTCTAGAGGTTGTCCTATGGTACTCTTCTATGCATTCAATTGCCATTCTCCTGATTGATTATCAAAACTGGGAAACTTTCCATATGCATCTTGCTTATTTACGTGGTGTTGTTTCCAAGTGCCTACTCAGCCCATCTCTTTGATTATGTTTTCCTCAAATCCGGTGCTGATTGAAAGATGTTCTTTATTTATGCAGTATATTACTCTTTTCTCTCTATATGTCACAACTACCTTCTCCAAGGCCCTACGTGACATTTTCACTCTGTGACTGTGGTGTTTCGACGAACGCATCAGTTATCGGTATCTTTAGTTTGGATTGTGGTGGGACTTAAATTTCCCCGGGGGACTATACCTCCCGCCCTGAGCTCTGAAGCCCACACTTTAGTCCCAGCGTTTCCTGAATGTATGCAGTACAGCTCCCCACAAGCTGTATCTTCCCTAGTTGTACGTGTGCTTAAACCGTCACACCCAGACAATAATCTTAACCACAACAGGACTGTCCTCTTCATCACATTAGGAGCGCAATAACACTTGGTTTCTATTTCTTACAAATGTCAAGATTTTTTTAAAAAGTCAGCAGGCAGCTTACAACATTTGAAATCATAATTTCATATCCGATGAACACCCTCTCGATAAGGTTAGAGGGAGTTTCTTCTCAACAAATTAATCCCCAGTTTACCTGTATTAGTCATTAGACTTCCACGTCGAGCTACATTCCGTTTGTTTTGAGTCTGACATGCATTAGTCATTAGACTTCCATGTCAAGCTACATTCCTTTTTTTTTTTGAGTCTGACATCCATCTGGGTTTGCCTCCGGGAACGCTTAATCAGGGATACGTTCTCTCTTAAAAAGCTAGATCAAAGTAGCCTGTTCGCTTCATGTTGGACAATCAGGATGCTTGAAAGACTGGCGTGCAGGGAAAGTGCTTGGCAAGTGCAGCAGTTCGCAGAGAAAAACAACAGTGCAGAGTGCAGAAATCTGGGCTGAGAGCGTCTCGTGTCGGATAAACACGGGGCTGAGATCAAGGATCTGGGAGGCAGAGCCTGATGGAGAGTCCCGTAAAGACAAGATAACCCTGAGGAGAGGGAAGACAGGTTGATTATGAGTATGCCCGCCGCCTCCCCAGACCAGCTGTCCAACAGGAATGATCACTCCGGGTTTCAAGAGTTGACAAGTGAGTGAAGACGGAGTGGCTGGGTTCAGAGGATAATACACTCCGGCAGCCGGCGGGAGGTAGACAGAGAGACACCTGAGGGAGCCCCAAGGTGCTCGTGATGAAAGGGGGGATAATAAGGTGGTTTTATAAACATCTAATACCCTCCAACTTCTGATCTTGGCGTAAGCCCTCCACAGCAGCTGCTGCCCTGTCCTGCCCGGATCAGTGTTCACACTCAAAACCGACTTTGGAGCTGAAAATGCCAAGATCCGGGCTGAAGTCAGCTCTGTTCCCAGGAACGCTCCTATCAACGTCGCATTAACACAAGCTTCGCCAGCAGCGAGACAGACCACGAGAATTACGTGTATTTACAAGGCTTCAAAGAGACGACGAAGAAGAAAGGTTGCACAGACGACCGCCTCCGTAGTGGTGTCGCTAAGAGATTTGTTTTATCGAAGTAACTTCTGGGAACCTCTCCTCGTGTTGCTAAATAAGAAGTACGTTCCTCGTTTTCATTGGATCTCTGAATGGAGACAGGCAGCACTGGCGGATGCAAGAAATGACCCGGGCATCCTGGCCAAACACAGATTTTGAACCAGCATGTCTGCATAGAGTCCAAAGTCCATCTATCCGTCCATCCTTCCTTCCTTGCTTGCTCCTTCTTTCTTTTTCGAATCCATTTCGGACCTCTACTGTCCCTGCATGGGGTCACCCATGCCTCAGACCCAGCAAGGATGCGCATAATCCTTGTCACCTGGCCGCTTGCTTCCTCTGCTTCTGCTGTGTCTGATGGGCGCCCCTGCCTCTCTCTGTGACTTCAAACAGGTCACGGGATCCAATGGAGCCCGTTCCCATAATCCAGAATCATCTCTCTATTTCAGGATCCATGACTTTGCTCAGGTCTGCAAAGTCCCTTTTTGCCAGGAACGCATGCCCTTCGCAGTTTCCGGGGATCGGGTAGTGGAAATCTCTGGGAGGCTATTATCCTGCCCATCCTCGGGCCAGAGGCGATCGTCGTGGGATCACCTCGGAGTGTGGATCCTCATTGCTCTAGGGGGCAGGACTGAGTTAGATCTCCGGATTTATCTTTTTTTTTTTTCTTTCTTTAAGATTTTATTTATTGATTTGAGACAGAAAGAGAGAGCATGAACACGGTGAGGGGCAGAGGGAGAAGCAGATGCCCCGTAGGGAGCATGACGTGGGCCTCGATCCTGGGACTTGGGGACCAGGAGCAGAACGGGAGGCAGATGCTCAACCAACTAGGTTGAAGTCAACTAGGTTGACTTCTGGCTTTATCTTGAAAAGACAGCTACAGCCAGACACCTGTGTATGCGAAGACACACACACACACACGCACACACACACACACACACACAGTGTCCTTCCCAAATGCTTTCATCTGCTCTACCATAACCAAGTACCACACACACTGACGACCTTAACGAACAGGATTTCATTGTCTGACGCACACTTCTCTCCATCACTGTGTGAACATCTACAGGCAAATATCCTACTCTCAGGAGGACACCACACGCAGGACCTCGTATGCCATCGGTTACCTCTGTAAAGACCCCTGTCTGCAAATTCTGAGGTCTTGGGGGCTGGACCTTCCATGCACGGATTTGGGGGGCACGTGATTCAGCCGTAACACACAGGGAGGGCCTGGTCACCGGTCCCGTCTCCAGCCTTCCTTTCTGAGTGCTTCTGAGCCACTCTGGGCGCTGATGGAACTGTCTCTGAGGTGCACCTCTGTTCCCTCTCCCACCTGTACTCCGGTATCTCAGCTCTTGCAAATGGCCAGCCCCCTCCTGCGGCGGGCACAGGGATCTGTGGAGGCACTTAGAGAGAACAGCCCGTCTGCACAATGCACAAAAATAGACCGAGAAGGAATTCTTCATTATAGCTTCGCAAAAGACTGAAAATGGTTTCGATTATATGGTAGTGCATAAGTTATTTGTACTTGAGTTATTCTCTGATGCCAGATTATAGTACAAGCAAAGCAATTAGCTTGAAAGGGCTTAGGAGAAAGCCCAGGAGCAGAGGTGAGGAGAGAGAATTCACTCTCCAGTATCCAAACGCGTACCCCAGCGGCGACGGTCCACAGTCTGCGTCTCTATCCAGAACAGGCAGATCTGCACAATGACATCGTGAACTTCCGATTCATCTCTCACCAGGCTGGCTTTGTTGGCCCGGCGCTGACCAGGCAAGGGCTCCAAGCGGGTTCCTGCGGGCAGAGCCAATCTGGCCTGATTCCACATACATGGACACCCCGGTCCGTTCAGCGAGGCCCGCTGTGTGTTGAAATAGAGCTTCTAGGGTCAGGGTCTCGCCTGTGGGCAAGGACTCCAGCGAGCACCGGGAGCTCTTCTGCCCGCAAGCTTGCTACTTCAGAAGACAGCCCTGCCCCGCTGTCCAAACCAGAAACCGCCGAAGTCACTTCAGACCCCAGACCCAGCCACAGCCAGCAATATACCCTTGACCACCGCATCTCCCACAGCACGTTGGTGTTCTCTCTTTATGAAGGCTAAATGAAGACCGGCTGGCGGGATGCTGAAAAGAGAGACCGTCTCGTGAAACGCACAAAGAAAAAAGGTGCGTTAAAGGCCATGGTATTTTGAGCAAACTCAGCAAGACACAGGAGGAAGGTCATTGGAAAGAACTTGGTGCCAAAATGAGGCCTAGGTTCTGCCCATATTGGCTAAGTAAAGGACTTGACAACAGCATCGAGGCACAGGTAAGGCTCCATGGTTGACAAAGACGATGGCTTCAGGGCCCCCTAAGTACCAACAAGGAAGAGGCCTTCCACGATCATTTCAGCACCTTCCCCCAAGACCCACTTCCCGGCAGTGAGGACACAGGAGGGTCCAGGTTCCTGGACACCAGCCACAACCCCAGTTAGACCTCAGAGCTCTGAAGACCAGCCCTTTCCACCAGGGAGACGCCTCATTGCCCCGGAATCGGCAGACCATTTGTTAGAGCGGCGGCTTCTAATCTCACCCTAACATCACCCTAATTGCAGCAGGTAGCAGGAGGGGTCCTAAGAAAGGCAAGAGAGCGGAGAAGCAGCAAGCCTGCGGGACATGGAAACGGGGCATCTGGGGACCCCAGGGCTGTTGAGGACACAGACAATGGGGAACACAATCAGGGGAGGGAGACAGAAAAGAGAAAAACCTGCCGGCATCATAAACTTCGTCTTCTGTAAGCTCATGAACTTACTCCTCTGCCCGATGCTGTGCAATCACTTAATGTTCATCCATGAAACTTTTGCATCAGCGAAACTTCTTTTTTTCTAAATCTGACACAAATGACTCAAGCCTTTCCAGCCATTATTTCTATTCAGAGACGTTGATGACTTCTCTTTATTCAAAATCAGATTCCTTGAACAAGAAAGCCAGGTTGGTTGTTCCAGGGTGAATAATTCTGACTCACAGCACGCCCCCCCTTTGTCTCCTGCTCCCTTTTAATTATTATTATTTTAATTCCATTCGATCTGTACAGCATTTTACTGCAAAACAAGGGTTGTTAATAGACTTTGTTATCACCAAACGAGAACTTATGCAGAAATGGATGGCGAAATCTGCCGCCTACTCCCACGGAGCAGCAAAAAAAAAAATCGTGGCAACGCTTACTCTGTTCATCTTTGGATGTTTGTGGAAAAGGGTTGTGTCCCCCCCGAAACGATACAGCCTGGGTGGGATTCTATTCTGCTTGCCGCCAGGTTTCGCCAGCCGAGTTTCTTACAGTTGAAAAGAGAAGTGCACCACATTTATAAGTGTATCTATAAATATAAAAGTGGAAGGTTTCTCTCTTCCCGTAGGAATAAAAGGAAGACTGGGAGGAAACGCTCTGCATAAATTCGTATTTTCTACTAGGAGCTGCTCCTCCCTCTTTCTGTCAAGCCTACCTTCTAATTTTTCCCCATGGCCATGATCTTAATTTTCCCCGGGTCCTCGACCACCTAACAGTGAAATGACGGCCGAGTTTCCTATTATTATAACTGAACATGTCGAAATAGCTCCACTCCACAAGGAGGACTTCTCTGTCTGTGGACTCTGGGTAGGCACTTCGGAGTGCCATTTCTTATTAATCGCTAGTGATATTAGGAGTGTTTGTGAATGCTCAAGATGTTTTTTCTACCGTTCTCGACCGCTCAGGCCAAACCAGGAACCGTCTGCCACCCCAAGGACCTCCAAGCTACCCTCTCGGGGTCTCTGACTTAATGAAGTTTGTCAGAGCTGTGGAGAACACTGGCCAGGGTCCAGGCACTTCAGAACTCATGATAACAACCTCCCAGGAAGAAGGTGTTTCCAGATCGGCGTTCTAGTGGGTTGTGATCTGCAGGACCAGCCAGATCTTTCACAGTGGTCACTTATCCCCTCTGAATGTCATGTAAATGCTGAATGCAAACTCGTCGTGGACAGCAAGCAGAAGTGAGTACAGCCTGCTGTCACCACTTACCCCCCCTCCCCAGAGACTTTCAGCAGGAATAAGCCAGGTTCCAGGACCGTACCCAACCACTCTGAAGTCTCTCTGGGGTAGAACACAACGCTGGATGCCTTGCCCACTCCTCAACCCCAGTGCGAAGAGCGGAGAGGTTCTGCTCATCCTTGGCGCTCACAGACTGGCCAAGGGAGGCTTTGCCATCTTATGGAGCCCACCGCGTCCCTGGGAGCTGTCAAGCTTTCAGGCAGCAGGGGACAGAGCCCCGGAGAGGCAAGTCAAGGCAGCTGCCTCAACCCAGAACTCAACCCAGTGACACCGATCACTGCTAGTGCTGCCCCCCATGCAGAGCCTGCAACACAGGGACCTTCCTCCATGTGCCCAGCCTTAGAGGAGGACCAGACGGAGAAGCGTACGGGGCGTACCACAAGGGCAAGGAGGACTGACCATGCTTAAACCACGGCGCAAAGCAAAACCCAACTCCCCGGCAGCTCTGCAGGCCATTTTCTGGAAGAATATCCATGTGTCTGTCTGAATTACTTCAGTGCACTCGCCGTGCACTGTGATTATGAACACACAGAAGTGCCATGACTGAATATGGTTTGTTTTAGACCCTTCTACATATTAATAATTGTGGAATGTCATAAATGTGTCTGAAATAGATTTTATTAAGTACATGACTCTAACCATGTCTGTGTTTGGACCGGGGAGTGGGGGACATCAGGCTCTGGTGTGACAAAAGAGAATTTATAGGAAGTTGAGACTAATCACGTCCACTTCCAATCTCTTGGAAGCGCTGGGGATTCACCGATACTTATCTTATGAAAAGCACATTGGACGGTCCCAGGAAAGGGAGAAGAGAGAGGACAAGACTCTAGAAACATGCTGATATCTTAGTCCCCTACACTTTCCCATCTCCAGTTTGGGTTCCCTCTCTTTTCCCAGTATTTGCCCTTCACGACTGACCTGGAGAGCTCATGCAATCTGCTTTGTTTCGCATGGAAAACCCCATCCCCATAGGGTGCTTGCCCTGCCCAGTGATGCGCCGACTGGCTACTAGGGCGGCTGGAAATTATCCTTACGGGATACACGCATAGACAAGATCCCTTCAGGGTAAAATGGAGCCCCCCTGGACACAGATGACAGGGTCCGTTTCCAAAGAATAAATGGCCTTGACCATCTTTGCTCAATGTCATACAGTCGTCTTTCCAAAGGGCAGCACCAAATGTTTCCAGAACTTTTCAAATGATAAGAGCAATTATATTCCTTTCCTGACACCATTCATCTTAGCACAAAGAAAAACAAAAACCAGAAAATTAGCAAAGCATTTTTTTTTTTTTTACACTAGCAAAGGATGTTAAGCAAGGTTTGGTTTCACGACACGCTCAATGTTAATATGTTGAGATGAAAATGTTCATATTCACACACAGCCACTTTGCATGCACTGTGACCATGTAATCAGACGATGGCAGCTCAATCAGCTAAATTAATCCTACAGGTACTTCAAATCCTTTCGTCCAAAAGGCCAACATCTTCTGCTGCGCCTTCTGGTGCCCGGTGTCCAAGGCGGTGTTCTGGGGTAATGAATTACAAATTACGGTGGGCAGCACAAATGCCCCCACATGTATAAATTCACAGCCTCATTATGCAGGTTTTCAATGTATGTAACGGCAAGGGGCTGTGAGGGCCCTTGCAGATATGAGAGGGAAACAATAAAAAAATGCATTGAAGGAAAAAGTAAGCTACTACATTCCCTTCAATGGTCCGTGTTCGGGAATGAGAATGGACTGATGAAAATGGGGACAATGCTCTTATTAGATCTTCTAGCCTCTGCCTCCCTGAGCTTGTAAACTAGTCTTCACACGTGGTTCATGGTACATTTAAATGTTTATGTTTACTTCATTCATGTACAATATAGATTCATCCATTATACAATAAATAGGTCTGCAGAGCTGGCATGTGCTAAGCTTGGTTCCAGCCATCGGGAAGAGAAGACAAAGTCCTGCCCTCACGTACTCATATCTTCAAACTCCCGGCCAAGGAAACAGACCATCGACGCATGTGGGATTGGCACTTTACACAGACGGCCGTCACCTACTGCTGCTTCCTGTATTTCAGGAAAGCGTTGCCCAGAAGGGAATTTCTGAGAAGAAAACTGGACTGAAGACAGAGCCCCCCTACCTTTCCATCCACACAGAGACAACAGGGAATATGATGGGTGTGCGTGAAGATGGCGCGGGCGGGGAGGAACTACTGCGGGTTGTCTGGAAACACGGCGGTTTTCACAGCCCCTCCACTCTTCATACCCTCCCCCTGACCTTCTGTCTCGGCAGTGTTTTATTAAACCGTGCAGAAAACCCCCTTTATCACAAATCGTATACCTCTGGTGTATGAGTATTCTGTTGCTGCTGTAACAAACCAGACCCAAGTCAGCAGTGGAAGATGGCATCTCACAGCTGAGGGGTTCACAAGTGCGGCTGGGCTCAGCGGGTTCTTCTGCTCCTGGTCTCACAGGCCAGAATCAACACGCGGGCCTCTAGGAGCTTTCAGCGGAAACTCTGAGAAAGACTCACTTCTAGGTGCATTCTGGCGGCTGGCTTCCCCGTTGCATGGGATTTGAGCACTGTGGTCTCACCTTCCTGCATTACGTCCTTCTCAGGTTTCAGCTGCCCAGAACTACCCCTTCTGCCACATCTTTTCCTCTCCAAGTCTGCAAAATTCCCGGCTTTTACTGGTTCATGTTATGCTACACCCACCCTGATAAACCAGCATTATCTCCCCACATACGGTCAGCAGATGAGTAACCTTAATTATATCAGTAGGTCTTCTGCCATGTAATGTAACTATGGGAGTTATGTCAGTGGTCAGAAGTCACGGGGGCCAGAATTCTACCCAACACACCCACTGAACATCTCCATACGACCATCTTCGTTGTTCTGCAAGCACAACATGTCCCGAACTCCTCTGTCCTCTGATTTTCCAAGTATCTATAATGGCACCACTTTTCACCATTTTTGCCCCTTCTGGATTTCTCCCTCTGCATATAAATTTCTCAGGATTGCCACTGTAACATGGTGTGACAGCATGCACGTCAACCCTTTTCTTGTCCCAGCAAATACAGAAAATGAGCACATCTTTATGCCACACTGGTATCAATAAACATGGCGGCCGAGAACGCCAGCCATTCCTGGCTCCATTCACCCATTCCAAGTTGGAGTGATCGGTTTCTCAGTGATCGGTTTCTCTTATAGGACAACGTCCTCGTGCTCTGCAGACCACCACCATGACCACGACCTTGGAGCTTGTTGGAAATGAAGAGATTCACGCCCATCCCTGACTGAATCCAAATCCAACATAATCCCCAACTGATATCAAGCCAGAGCTAAAGAAAGAGGCCTCATGCCTGAGGTCTGAGAATTACCTCCCTCACCTTCACACTGTTGGAAGGAAGTTTTTCAGGCCAAAAATATAACGAACAACATGTAGAGGCCTCCTCTCTCTTTGTGGGTTTTGACATCTTATCTCTTACCTCCTTGAGATGTGCGCACCCTTGCCATTCCTGACTCTTTCAGTCAATCTTATCCTGAATTCTCCCTCACTGATTTACTGTCCATCACAAAGACCACCTAAAAATGATCCTTCCTGAAGGTTCTTCCAACACCACCGATAGCGTACCTAATCTTGCTGGATAATCACGTACGTCTGGAGAGCTTCTCACGCATGCTCTTCTCCTAGATATGCTTTGTGAGGTCTGAGTATATGTCTACCTTACAGGAACAGCCAGTGCATAAATCATGCTAAATGATGCATCTCTCTGCGGTCTTGTTTTCTTTTGTTTCCATAATTCATATTGTTATCAGTGTTCATACACGTGTTCACAGATGGATTACTGCCTGGTTAAAATAAGTATCGGTTATTGCTATTTGTTATTAAATGTTCAAGGTGCAATGGGGTTTGATTTCTTCTTCATGTTCGTAAGGCAGGGAAGAGACCGAATTTTAAATCTCGGCAATATATCTTCCAGTCTGTTACATCTGTAGGAGAACATGAATCTTAGACTTAAGTTGTTTATGGTGATAAACAGTATATCACTCAACAGGTACCATGTTCCTTCTACATTTAAAAATATGGAATTTAATTGCAAGTGTCTACAATTATTTTTATAGATTGTTTCCTGGCAGTATCCTTTAGGTGATCAGGATTTTCAGATGATTCACACTTTTTCAACTTCTAGAAATTAGAATGATTTCAAATCTTAAATTCCTTAAATGATGTAATTCCTTTTTTTTTTTTTTTTTTTTTTTTTTTAGTGAATGTGGTAGGCATAGAGCCCAACACAGGGCTTGAACTCATGACCCCGAGATAAAGCCCTGAGCTGAGATCAAGAGTAGGACAGTTAACTGACTGACCCACCCTGACCCCTCAGCGATACACATTCTTACAACTATTAACAAATGTCACTTTTCATGTAAGACGCATACTGTAATTCTACTGTTGAAACGTAGAATTATCATGTAATTTCCAAATATAGAAGGCAACTATGAAAGGACAAAAATGAATAAATAAATGGACAGATTTCACTGTTATTCTAGGCTTTCCAAGCAGCCCTGTGCCACATGGTTGGGAACTATTATAGTTCAGTCAACATTATACATTTTATTGAGATTATGATAATAAAAAAATAAGGAAGACACAGAGCCATCTTAAGATCTTACAGCATAATTGCCAAACACACTCATGAAAAGAGGAAATACTCCCTTAGCACATGGGAGAGAAATTATAGTCGACAAGGATGGCCAAGAAATGATTGCCTTTGTACCTTAAAGTGTAGCTAGATTTTGAATAAATGAAGGGCAGAGGGAATTTGGGAAAAAAACTCAGTAATGGGAACAGCGTGGTTATGCAGAAGAGAGCCATATACTCCCAAGTCCTAATTATGTGAGACATGGCACGTACTGAGGTGGTTTTAAGTCTAGAGAAACAAAATGGCGGCGATGATAGGCAGAGGGAATGAGGGGAGGATGGAGTATTTCCCCTTCTGCTGTATTCATTCTTTAATATCTTGGAATTCCTGCGGGAAAATCATGGAAATTTCAAATTCTGAACTTCCAGTGACAGGAGAAGTTTGGTAGGGAACCAAGGATGTGTTGTGTCAATTTTCAAGTTTCGTTGCAAGAGGGAAACATCCTCTTGGATCCTTTGGAGATGTTCCCACGATGCCGATGGCCTGCAACGGTAGCACGCTCACTATTTCTTGTATTCTGCAAACTGATGCCGTTGGCCCATTTTCAGATTGTGCAGTGGCTATGACGACATTCAGTTTACAACCGGCCCTGGCGAGGTACGATACAGAAGGGTCTTTGCTCTCATTGAGTTTAGGGATGATTTACTTCCTGGCCCACTGAATGAGTTTTATAAGGCTTCTTGCCTCTTCACTTCTTTTTATGGGTTCTCTTGGCATCTGCCTAACAATGGGGGGGTGGTAGATTTTGCACATGTCTGCTTCTTTCACTAGATGGTAGCCTTCCTGGGGTTTTCCTCAATTCCGCATCATTCATTGCTTTTATATGGCAGGTGTACGTTGCTTAGAAAGGAGGTGGGAGGAATCGCCCCCCCCCCAAAATGCAAAGGACGAGGGAATATAACGTTGTCCAAGCAGAAAGAGATCAAAGGCTCATGGAGTCAAGAAATACCATAAAACAAGTATTTCCAACCTTATCCCACATGTGGTTTCCATGTTCTCACCATGAAACATGTTGGGAAGCAGTGAACACAGCATCTACACATGGTGTCTCTGTACACAGCATCTATGAACTTGGGTTTTCAAGGTGGGTTCCGTGTGTACCTTGACGGCCACACTGATGTGGACATTTTCCAGGTTGGGCAGCTTCCTTCACTACATTTGAAGTCCGTGAGTCCTGCTTGTTGGCTTACCCATGGGATATTAAGCTTTTGACATTAAACTTTGGAACTAGAAGAAATTGCTGCTCACAAACTGGGACAGAAACTATGAACACACAGAACTAGACACATCTCTGAAGTGCTGGAAGAGTTCTCCGTAAAAGAACTAGTGCACGCTGGCAGAAGAACCCGCTAACCAAATCTGTTGCCACGTCCCCCTTAGCTAGAGACATGTATTTCCATAGGCATTGTTCATTGCTCCCTTGAGCCTATAACTCCAAGTTCTAAAACCTGAGGAACTGGACACCTTCCCCCACACCACTGATAGGAAGCTCAAGTTTGCAGACAGTAACTCTTAAGCTCAAGTTTGCAGACAGTAACTCTTAATGCCTCTTGTCACAAAGTCGATATTTTCAGATAGTTCGGGAAGGCTCTGCAAAGACGTGGTGGAACTTCACTCTAAGCCAGTGTTGAGGAGAATCTTTACACTTGAGTAGGAACCCAGGCGCCGTCAGAAAGACTTCACCAAAACGGTCACCTTTATCACACGGTGGCTGGCAGAACTCGTTTTCTCTCCTATCAAACTAACACTTTACGTCTTGGTTTATGTCATTTTATTTAATGAAAACACACGTACACCTGGGTTTTCTCAAGATCCTCCTTGTAAAATTTTTACTAGGACTGCTGGAGGAGAGGCTACGGACGGTCGCCATGCCCTGTGTTCATCAGAATGGCACCGACACCTCTGTTTTCCTTAGTTTTTATTGCTTCTCTAATCTGTCTCTCTGTCTCTCCATCTGTTCTTTTCTTCCTTACGTTCACTGGAATGAAACTGGCTCCTCCAAGAAGCCCCCTTGGGAGTAAATCTCTAGTCCCTGGCATGCTACAAAGATGCAATAAATCGTAAACATTATGATTAAGAAAGAGCACGTATTTGCTGTGTGAACACACAAGTTCCATGTTCTCTAAGGGAATGAGCTCTCATCCAAGCTTCATATTTTATAACTAAAAACTCAATATCCACTTTCAGAGCGAAAGGCCATCATATCCCACTTAGCCGTGTGGGGTCAAAATGCTCTTCCCACAACGGACCCAAAGAGACTGAAGCTTCAGAAACAGTTTTCTCTTATCGCACACTGTTGACAACGTTTATATTCTGGACAACGTTCTTGGTGGGTTGTTCTGAAGCTACTGTATCAAAGTCACTCTATCTCTGAGTTCCACAAATGAACACAACTGATGCCTCTGCTCCTTCTTTGTAACCCACAGCCCAACACGCTTCCCTAAAATGGTAACCAGAGCTTTCCACCAACATTCCGTGACTCGCCGTGGCCACCCGCCTTGGAGAGCGAGGCGTGACAGTAGGGACATGAACAAAGGGTATGCTTGAGTTTCACTCCCCAGGTCCATGGGCAGAGAAGCGTGCTCCACTCCCTTGTCCTAGGATACTTTTACTAGGGCATTGCTGCATAATTATCTCTACTCAGCTTCCAATATCTCCTGCCTTTGTCTGGCAACGAGTCTCCCTCCCATTTATTCTTTGAAGTTGAGAATAATTAAAAAGCCATTAGACTTCTCTCTTTGCAATGACGCTACATAAATTACATCTCGGCGGTGTTGAAAAGCTGTGACGTGACCTAACCCTTCCCAAGTGTCACCTGATCTACAATTCAAATTTCATTTGTGTGAACAGGTCTCCTTCAAGTGTTGTTAATTTGAAACTCAAGGATTTAGATGTAAATAATGAAAATATATTACTTATTATTAATGTGACAGCTTCTCGGTCGTCTTCCGTCTGGGGAAGCGTGTTCATCGGTAAAGAATGGTATTTTCTAAAGGACCTACCACAGTAGGGAAATCTCTGCTGGTATTTTTAAGGTAGATTGGGTGATTCTTGTGCATTTTCGGCAGAAGGAAGATTCTTAATCCTTATACTCTCTGTCAATGTTTATGCAGACAAAGAGGATTTTCTATTGGTTTTCAAATGAAAAGAACTGGGGGGTGATTATGGTCGCAGCCTGCAAAGACATTCAAGAGAGACCAAGACAGTATTCCCATAAACATGCGTTCACTCTCCCCCCCTCCGCCCCCCAGATGTATAGCACGCAACACTTAGGAAGTTTCCGGGCTGAACAAGAGATTGCTTTTGCACGACTAAATCACATTGGCTTCTGCATACAACATACAACATACAACATGCATACAACAGCCCCACCAAGAGAAATTGCAACACAAGCTCAAGTATGTGGCAGCGACCATAAACTCCAGAAAGCATGGGGACACGTGAGACGCCGGAAATCAGCCCAGGAGAGCGTACGAGCCACTGCTCTCCCAAAAGTCTGGGGGGGGGGGGTGTCTTTAAAGATGAGGAGGAATAAGCACAGGGGAAAATGTCTCTTCTTGGGAGAGCAGCAAGTGAAAACGGACATAGGTAGGCAGCTGTACAGAAAGTCTATCACAGGCACCATGTTAAAGAACCTGAAATCGGATCTCAGTGGAAATCAGGAATGACTCCTGCTGGATTTTAAAAAGGCCCATGAAAAGATGGAGGTTCTATAGAGATCCTTTGACGCTAGCACAGAGTACCGGCCCAAGGCAGCAACAGAGAACGTCAAGAGAGAAACCTGGTTGTAAAGCATGAAGCCCAACTCAGACCCTGGCAAAGACGACGAACTAAACGGGGAGATGAAACAGATTTTTATAGGGGATTCTGTCAACTGTGGTGTCTGAGAAAAAAACACAGGCATGAATCAGGGTGACTGTGGGGTTCTGACTTGCATATTTGGGGTGGGGGTTGGAGAAGGGATATTCTGCATCAACATTGAAACATTAGGGGAGAGAGCAAATTAATTTTATATAGAAAATTATCTAAGCATAGTATAAGGAATGAGTTCACAGAAAAAGAAATTCTAAGGGAAGAACAGATTAGCTTTGAAAGTTACATAAAAGATTCAGGAGTTCAAAAACATATGTATCTATCTCCAAAGTCACTAACTACTGATAGGCCCACCACCCCCACATCTATTTTAAAAATACCGTTTCTTGGTTATACCGTGAGTTCGGTGCAGCTCACGTAGCCATCTATAATCTGTACAACTGAAAATGAGGACCCCTAAGTGGGGACACCTCTGTTGTGGCAGAGTCAACGGGGAATTGAGAGAAAGTTCCGCAGATGCATTAAAAGAGAACGGAGAGCGTAAAAGTCACATGCAAACATGCGACGCCGGAGCTTTACAGCATTTGGACTGTCGGTGAAGTCCAGCAGTAGACTTCACTGTAGACAGTAGACTTCGGTGTAGACCGAAGCCTGAGCCCTCCCCAGTGCACACGAGGCCGTGAGAAAGAGAAACGCAGGGGCCCTTCTCCGAAATCACTAAGAATTTCAAGACAGGGATACGAATAGAACCTCAAATTCGGAGCAATGGCAAAAGAGAAAAAAAAAAAAAAGCGCGTGGTCTCAGACTGATAAGAGGAACCTCCTTGAGATTTGGGCACAGAAAATGGCAAGTTAACGAGAGGAGACCTCTGAAGGGTTTCAAAGACAACCGTATCACGACCTCATTTATTTTTTCCAAGCCAAAATCCTTCTTTAATTTTCGAAGGCAGATACTCCTCAGGCACCAACAGGCTTTGCTGAATTTTCCTGCCGACCACACTGGCTTCTACTTCCGTGTTGGCACACGTGGGCTGGGTGTATGACTTGGTTCTTCAAGAGTCAACCCCATTATTCCTCTATAACATCTTAACCCAGCTCTTCGGAACAGCAGGTCAGAGAGCCGTCCACAGAGGCTTGCCAAGCTGACAAATGTCTGTTTTTCGCAATCAAGGGGGACGCAGGAAGAATAATCTTTCGATGCAAAGGATACTTGAGTTGCATAAGACCATAAACTATAAACACTCACACTATATTATTATATATAAATTTATACATAGATTACAAATTTCAGGAAATAGTAAAAGTCAGAAGACAAATTATTAGTATGGGCAGAAAAACAGGTGTATGGAAATACTGGTAACAATCCCCCTAACAGGATATGAAAAAAGGAATGCTAATGAAACACGAGGTACTCTTGCTTCTTCTCCAGGTCAAACATAAAAATTCTCCCAACTTCTTCCAGTGCTCCAGGATCGAGCCATTGTTCAGTCATGGGTAACTTTCAAAGTGAACGGTGCTCAATCTCCTGAAATTAAGGGCCCGAGAAATCTAATCCTGTTCCGCCATGAAATCAGTTTCACAAACATTATAAGGCCCGTCCCTAGATCATAAACTCCCCCATTTCCGGTAACCTTCTCAAAGGTGAGGGCGTTTTGTATCTGAAATTTTGCTGTGTGTAACCAAAAGGACACCCTTCTCGCTGAATCTGCCACACTGACTCAGAACACTAAAATCAAAAATAGGATTTTGGGAAAATGGAATTTTCTTTCCAGGTATGTTTCTTTGCAGCATCATTACTTTTTCTCTCTCTCTCTCATTCTCTCTCTTTTTTTTTTTTTTTTTTGACAGTATCATTTCTAGACTTCACTTAGTGAATAGCTTCTTCTGGGTGTCCTTAGTGAAATGATGTTTAAAAATATTTGTCTTCCTCAATGGCAGGAAAAGCAGTAGACAGAGGACTCTGTCCTAAGACACTACTTCCTGCTGATTTTTTCTACAAATATGAAATGATGCTTAAAATGAAAACCATTTTTTAAAAGTTATTTATTTCAGAGAGACAGAAAGACATAGAAAGAGAAAGCACGAGCAGGGGTAGGGGCAGAGGGAGAGGGAGAAGCAGGCTCCCCGCTGAGCAGGGAGCCCAAAGTGGGACTCGGTCGCAGGACCTCGGGATCATGACCTAAGCCAAGGGCAGACGCTTCACTGACAGAGTCGCCCAGATGCCCCCAACGAAAATCTATTCATTAAAAACATGTATCTGTTTATTAACATTCAAACTTTTTAAAAAACCCTCTTGGACACCAGCCTTTAAAATGGAAAGGCATGTTTTTTTTACAGACAGGTCACATAATGGACCAAAAGGATACGGTAATTGGGTAGTTCTGCTGGCTCAGTGAGTGAGTGGGGCTTGTGTCTTGATCTCAGGGATGGGAGTCCCATGTTGGGTGTAAATATTCCTAAGGAAGGAAGAAGGGAATGAATTTGAAAGGTAAAAGTTAACTACGGAACGGGTCCTTCCTTCATGTCTTCCAAGGTAGACCCTGAGCACTGACGTCAGTAACCGGACGTAGTTACGGACGCCTGTGACGGTAAGAATCGCTGGATTCATGTACAGCCACACGACGGATTAAGACGCTTCCCTTCTTCATTCCAGAGATGTCTTTGCGACCTCGCCAAGCCTCTGAGCATCATCCAGGAGGACAGGCTGCCTACTGCAGACTGATTATGCCTCAGCCCGATGTCCCTGTTCTTCCTGTGCTCGGAGGTCACGACGACAAAGCTGAGCTGAGCGTCCTGTGGGTCCTCTGGCGCAGGGCTTGTCCATCAGGAACGGGGTCGGGATGTTCTATTTGCATCAGCTCTCTGTGTCCCTTCCTGTAAGACGAGTTTGTGGTGCTGAAAATCAAAATATTTCTCTTCTGTGACCACGATACACTGATCGGTATGAAACGATCCCATTGGGGAACCCTGTGGCCATTTCTGAAAAAGGTAAACATGACCTAGCCAGCCTGCTCCTGGATATTCACGCAGAAGGAATGAAAGGACATGTCCACACAAAGACAGGTAGAAGAATGTTCACAGCAGCTTGGTGCCAAAAACCCCAAAGGAGAAAACAGCCCGAAAGGCCATTAACAGGCGAATGAATAAATGCATTTTGGTATTTTTATAACCGAAACAAAAATATACAAAGACGTTGAAGCAAACAGATGGACGAATTTAAATCTTTTAAGAACCAAATAAACAAAAAAGAGAGCCCTCTTGTCACATAAAATGTATTCTATGAAGGAATCAGTGCTAGATAAACAAAATACACGGTGAGAAGGACTGTAACAAAGCCTTAAAATATGTAACGGAAAGACTGAAAGAACTAAAAGGAGTTGTGAACAAATCTGTATTTATCACGGGGGGAGGAAATCAAACATATTTTTTACAGTAACTGCTAAAGCCAGCAGACAAACATTAGTAAACAAAGAGATTAAAATGTTTCAGTTAGGGTTCTGGGTGGCTCAGTCAGTTAGACATCTGCCTTTGGCTTAGGTCATGGTCTTGAAGTCCTGGGATCAACTTGCTCCTGCTTCTCTCTCTGCCTGCTGTTCCCCCTGCTTGTGCTCTGTCTCTGACAAATAAATTAATAAAATCTTTAAAAAAAATAAAATGTTTTGGGGCACCTGGGTGGCTCAGTGGGTTAAGCCTCTGCCTTCGGCTCAGGTCATGATCTCAGGGTCCTGGAATCGAGCCCTGCATTGGGCTCTCTGCTCATTGGGGAGCCTGATTCTCCCTCTCTCTCTCTGCCTGCCTCTCTGCCTACTTGTGATCTCTGTCTGTGCAATAAATAAATAAAATCTTAAAAAATAAAATAAAATAAAATGTTTCAATTAACACATTTAATCGACATATGTATGTTGCACTAAAAATTAAAAAGTATGAGTTCTCTGCAAGCATACAGAAAAGGTCCATGTAAATCACTGCTCTGTTGCACCAGAAAACAAGTCTCAGTGTGTTTCCAAAGTCTGAAAACACATATTATGCAGTTAACTGTGACATCCCCAGGTATTGGGAAATGTTGTTGAAAGGCTGCATTATCCACCAGTAAATGCAGAAAGCATAATGGAAATTGAAAAATGTTTTTAAATAAATGATCTGAAAATTACATATCAAATCTTTTGGGTGCACCTAGAGCAGTGTTCCTGGAAACCGTGTGCATTAGCCAAGAAGACAGACCGAACATTCACAAAGTCATCACCACCCTAAAATGTTAAAAATTGGTAAATAATCAGGAAGCAGGCAGAAAGACGGAAACGTAAAAGAGAAGAGCTGAATTTAATTAAATAGAAAGTAAATATGGGATCGGGCACATGGATGAGAATGAAAATTGGTTCTTCAAAAGGTCCAATAAAAGGATCAAATTAGCAAGTCTGATCATTCAACGGGCAAGGAGAGACAGAAGTAGAAATAACCAATATTGCAAAAGAAAATGGGGGTACCTTAAGATCGTACGTCACTAAAGAGATGAGGAAAAACATTCAGGCCATAAATCCCCCAAAAAAGATGTCATTGAAAAACCAAGAGAATAAATAGAAAGCCTCCAGTCAATATGCCTTAAGAAAATTAAATTCCTAGTCAAATACTCCCAGAACAAAAATGCCAGGCTCGCACAGCTTCATCAGTGACGGTTATGAAGCTCTCAGCGAACAAGTAATTCAAATTTTATTCAGACTCTTAAGGAGAACAGAGAAGGGAAGGTTCAATAAATCATTTTACGGTGCTAACATAATCTTCACTCCAACAAAGCGGCATGAGAAAGAATACGTAGGGGCCAATCTTCCTCAACAGATCCAACAAAAGAAAAAAAAAAGGGAGGGAGGAAAGACAGACGGAAAGAAAATTTTAGCCCACGCCGCCAGCCGCGTGTCACAAATGATGACATGTCATAACCAACGGGGCTCTACCCTGGGCCTCGAGGTGCTGGTGTAAAATAGAAGCATTGTTCTGCAAACCGCCCCCCAGGGACTACGGTTTTGCTGCCAGCATTTGCATTTCAACAAGAAATTAATAACTTTATGGGACTACTTGGGTCAAACGATGTGCAGTGAAAGAGATCGTTTTGTGGAGAAGGACCCAGTTCTTTGGGATGCAAGGTTGAATGTGGATCATGTGTGAACGGATTGGGGTTAACTATTGCCTGATTCCTATGTTACCCTTAGACACAAATTTTTAATGAAAACTACAGGGGCTGCCTGGGTGGCTCAGTGGGTTAAGCCTCTGCCTTCAGCTCAGGTCATGGTCTCAGGCTCCTGGGATCGAGCCCCGCATCGGGCTCCCTGCTCAGTGGAGAGCCTGCTTCTCCCTCTCCCTCTGCTGCCCTCCCCACTCATGTTATTTCTTGCTTTCTCAAATACATAAAATCTTTTTTTTTAAACCATGCAGATGTATCTTTTTTTCATGTTGGTACTTAAACACTGTTAACGATAAACATTCCTGGGGGCGTGTCTTATAATTTGTGCACTGGGGTGACGCAGACAATTTGACTGGACCAACAATGCACCCCAGATTTCAGGGAAATGAGACATGAGAATTGACCACCTTCACGCTCAGCGCCGAAGCACTGTGCAGTCTTCCGGGCGTTGAGGGTGAAGGAGATCTATTCCCTTTACCTCCTGGTTTACCCTTTCTTGGGTTTGGCGTTCTTGGGACTACTTGAATCCAATGATGTGAAATAAAAGATACGGTTATGTTGAGAAGGACCCAATGCTTTGGAACGCAAGGTTGAGTTAGAGAGCAAGGTCTTCTCTGCGATGCTAGGGACGCTGGTTCTCGCATCCGCCCCGTGCTGCCTACAGATGGTCTCCGTCAACACGCGTTCAAGTGGCACCAGGAATGAAGTCTGGGCAGCCGTGTCTTCGGCGTTCTGCCCTCCTCTCTGTGCTTCCCGTATCACTTAGGTTTGACCAACAGTCTTCTCACGGTGCAGTCACCTCCTTCATCCGATGGAGGAAATGTCTTCCTGAGGGTCTCAGGGGTAACCCCTGAGGCGTCCGTGTCCCATCACACGTCTGCTATCTGTTCGTCAGATAACAAATAACAGGGAATCCCTTAAACATCTCACAACGGTTCCCAGCACAGTGTTGTTGCCTCTGCCAGGAAGAATTCTGGCCCTTCTCTGTCGACCTAACGCAACACACCCCTACAGCAACAAGCTCCCATTTCCTACAACATCTCGAATTGCATTTCATCTATTAGTTTTCTCATTGTACCCTCTCCTGGCTGTAAGCTCGTTGAGGGACAGCACAGATGTCATTTGTCTTAGCGTCTCCAGACTTTAGCCCAGACCTGGTACTTAGTATGTATCTTTGCTAGACACGATAATGTGTCTACTCAGTGGGATATGCCAACGGCTGGGGGGCAGGGTCGGGGGAGCCAGTCAAGCAACAGGTCAGGAAGAAAAACAACAAATACTGTTAACGGAGAATAAAACGTGGTCATAACCCCACGGCCATCTTTCTGTGTGTAGAGAGAAGACGACTTTATTTCTATAAATTTTTTAATCTGAGTACAGTTGACATAGGAGCCACCAACTGACACAGCAGCCACCAATCTCTAGAGCTCCCTTGAAGAGAAATGGGGTAAAAAGTGAGACTAGGTGAAATTCCCAACTGAATCAACATGTCCTTCTTCTTGGCGTCCCCCACCATTGAGCCCACAGACTCCAACTCCCATCCGCAGTTAGCCAAAAGCTTCATTGGACGGCCTCCCACAAAAATGGATCTAAACCGTCCTTGTGACAGAATTCTCATCCACGAAAAAGAAATTGTGAAATGAAACAACGGCAGGACTGGGGACATGGCCATGTCAAAGCTCCGTGCACGGGACACCCGGGGACTTGTCATTCTGAAAACCATCATCTTTAGAACACGGGGATCATAATCCTCTTAGAGAAAAGCAAGTGGGGCATATCCTCAAAACACAGGACGCTCTAACTATTTGATTTTAAAAACAATCTTAGAAAGAGTGCTCTAGTGTCGGGAAAAAGAAAGAAAGGGAAAGAGCTAAACGCATCGTAATTTCAGACTCCCCCGAACCCATGCAGCTGAACAGGTTGGCAGGTCGATGGTGGCTCAGATGTCAGGGTTACCGCTCCAGGCACTAACAGTCTGTTGTTCGTAAAACTGACACAGAAGCATATTTGAAAAGAACATTCTCACATCCCGGCTGCCCCTGGGCTTGGAAGGTCGTGAAGGCACGTAGGTTGTTTCCACCAACAGCAGATGGGACGAACCCTGTATGAGCACAGGGGCAGCCCAGGCGCTTTCCTCTACATGTCGTGACCACGACGTTGGAAGCCAGAGGAGACCAGTCCAAGGATGAATTTCTGCTTCGTAGCCGGAATCAGGCCATGCTGGCTGGACCCACATAGTTGAAAAGTAGGAAGGCTGTCGGGGCGGCAGGGGGGGGTCTCGGACACACTGAGAAGGAGAAGGGCTCCATTCCCGTCCGTGCCTTCTTGATCAACGCCAAGTCTCGTGAACGGGACAAGTCTCTCATCTCATTGTTCTTAAGTGCTTCACTCCGGGATTTAGTGAGTTAGGGGACAGACATCTGCAGTGCATAGACTTCCATGATGACCTCCGCTTCCTACTAGTCAAGGAGAAACCCAACTCCTTGTTGGCTGGTCCCATGGCGAGGAACTGGGCTGACTTTGGGATGGGAGCGCAGCCTACGTCATCTCCATCATTGTAGACTTGTAAGAGATCCCAAGCGTCAGGGCCCGGCAAAGCCACACACGGACTCCTGACCCACAAAAGCCCTGTGACATGATAAATGTGTGTTGTTTTCAGCGACTAGGTTTCTCTAAAAATCTACGCTGACAAGGGGGCACCTGGCTGGCTCAGTCCGCTAGTTACGCGTCTGCTTTCAGCTCAGGTCATGATCTCAGGGTCCAGGGATCAAGTCCCGAGTATCAGGCTCCCTGTTCAGTGTGGAGTCCGCTTCTGCCTCTCCTTCTGCCCCCTGCTTGGGCTCTCTCTCTTTCTCTCAAATAAATAAACACCTCCAAAAAACCAAAATAAAATAAAAATCTAGGCAGACAAATCCAGTGTATTTCTAGAAACCTACTAGTATTCTGCCCCCAAAGATCTTTAAACTCCTAAAAATGAAAGTAGAAATCATAATGTGGTTCCAGAAAAGGATTTACATACAAGTCAGGATCACAGTCCCTACTGCCTCAACATCGTGGACAACGGACCGTAGCTTTCAGGATTTACTATGAATAATACACAGAATTGGAACTGCAACAGAATTGTCATAAAGCCCTTCTATTTCAAAATTCTAGACCTGCCTTGTGTATCGGGGCAGGGGCGGGTGGGGGAGGGAATTACTTTTATTCTGACTTTTAGGAAGTAACGAAATCGTCTCCAAGTCCCGAGAGCTGTGCTTGTATGAGGATCCCGTCTGTCTTCCCACAGTGATCATTCCCTAGCCTAATTTTGAAATCTGCCACGTCGTTAACGAATATTCCATAAAGATCTAACAGCCAAAGTGACTGGCCGTCATTTTTTTTTTCCCCGTCTGGATGAGAACATGCACGATAAAATGGAAATTCTGCTTGACTATTACTTGGTAATTGGTTACTGTTCCTTTTTGCTCATTTGTATGGTTTTTATTTCTCAGAGCTTTTTTTGGTTTTTGTTTTTGTTTGTTTGGTTGGTTTGGTTGTTGTTTTGTTTGTTTGTTTTTTATTTATACTCAATCCCCAACATTTTTTGGCCGTAGATGTCATTGTCACTCGCCTATAAACAGTAAAGTTAGGAGGAGACTTTCTCAAAGTCACACCACTGGGGGGAACGGTCATGCATGTCCAACTGTACTCAAAAAATCCCCATTGAAAATCCAGAAACATTAGATATTATTTATCTACTTGCCTTGTTTTCAGGACAGTTCCTATGTTTTGTATTATCCTGCCAGTTTTTAATTTTTTTTTTTTAACTAAACTGTATCCCCAACGTGGGATTCGAACTCACGACTCTGAAATCAAGAGTTACATGTTCTACTGACTGAGCCAGCCAGGGGTCCCTTACTCTGTCATGTTTTTCTCAACTAAAATCTGCGTTCCCCAATTTTAGTACCAGCAACTCAGTAGTATTTTCTAATTATTCAAGGTGACCTCACTGATGAATCCTATCCAATGCCTGTCCATAATAACAAGACCATGGTTTGGTTTTGCTAAACCAATGGCCCATTCGTTTTAATTTTAATTGATTAATTTTAATTGACTTTATTAATAATTAATAAAGAAAAGATAGAGCAATTCCTGGTTTCTAAATCTTACCCTGACTTATAAAGTCTAAAATAATCAGCAAAAAGTGAGATTCAGTTCGAACAAAACTAGAGGTCTCACAATCCCTGATTTCAAGACAGACTACGAAGCTGTACTAATCAAAACACTATAGGAACGGCACAAATAACAGACACAAAGATCAATGAGACAGAACACAGAGTCCAGAAATAAACCCATGTTTTCATGGTCAACTAATCTATGACAAGGAAGGCAAGAATATGCAATGGGCAAAGACAGTGTCTTCAGCACATGGTTTTGGGGAAACCGTAAAAGCTGCATGAAAATGAATGAAACTGGTCCACTTTCTTACACCACACACAAAAATAAACCCAAAATAGATCAAAGAGCGAAGCGTGAGGCCCGCCACCATAAAACTCCTCGAAAAAAACCAGACGCACTCATCTCTTTGACATCGGCGGTAGCAACATCCTTCGAGATGTGTCTCCGGAGGCGACGGAAACAAAAGGAAAATTATACTATTGGGACTTCATCAAGATAAAGAGCTCTCGCACGGGGAGGGAGACTGTCCACAGAACGCAAAGACAGCCCATCAAATGGGAGAACAAACCTGCAGAGGACATATCCGATAAGGGACCACTATCTAAAAATATATAAATAACTTCTTTTTTCTTTTTTTTTTTAAAGATTTTATTTATTTATTTATTTGACAGACAGAGATCACAAGGAGGCAGAGAGGCAGGCAGAGAGAGAGAGAGGAGGAAGCAGGTTCCCTGCGGAGCAGAGAGTGCAATGCGGGGCTCGATCCCAGGACCCTGGGATCATGACCTGAGCCGAAAGCTGAGGCTTTAACCCCCTGAGCTACCCAGGAGCCCCATCTTGTCTTTTCTTTTTAAAGATTTTATTTATTTGAGAGAGAACGAGAGAGCACCAGCACAAGGAGAAAAGGGAGAGGGAGAAAGGTAGCCCGACACCGGGCTGCATCCCAGGACCCTGGGAATGGCCTGAGCTTACAACCGAACCCCCTGGTGCCCCCAAACGTATAAAGAACGTATACAGCGGAAGCACACGGCTGACGTATAAGGCACGCAACTCTTGATCTCACATTGCGTGTAGACATTTCTCAAAAACTAACAGAAAGAACCTACATAATTCAAGACCCAACACACAATACAATTGAAAATGAGCAAAAGGCATGAAACAGACTCTTAACGACAGAGGACGAACTGATGGTCACCAGAGCAGGGTCGGGGGGTTGGATGAAACAGGGGATGGGGGGCGGTGAAGGAAGGCCCTTGCCATGAGCCCGGGGTGTGGTATCCTCGTGTTGAATCCCTGTCTTGTACACCTGCATCTAATATAATACTGTGCGTGAATTATACTAGAATTTTTAAAAAAATAAATAACTTTTAAAAAGTGGTGACAAAGGTGTTTAAAAAGACTGATTAAAATTTTAAAAGGCAACATTCAATGAAAGTGGTATTATCATCTATTAAATGGAAACTTTTAAAACGTCAGAATGGTAAAATACTATTTCTAAAATCCCTGCGCAATTTCCTCTGTGAAAACGGTCCTGGCCCTCTGCCAGTGATCGGAAAGTTACCGGCAGCCCCATAGCCACCTTTCAAAAGGTTGTACCCTTTCCATTAAAACATGGGGTCCTTTAAACAAATATTTTAAGTTTTTGATTTTTTATTAACATATATTATTAGCCCCAGGGGTACAGGTCTGTGAATCGCCAGGTTTCCACACTTCACAGCACTCACCATGGCCCATACCCTCCCCAGTGTCCATCACCCAGACAGCCTCTCCCTAACCCCTCTCCCCCCGGCCACCCTCCGTTTGTTTTGTGAGATTAAGAGTCTCTTATGGTAACAAATATTTTTTCTAAGTAGGTTCCACAGCTAGCCCACAGCCCAACGTAGCGCACGGACTCACCACCCTGAGATCGAGACCAGATATGAGATCAAGTGTTAGACATTTAACCTATACCGCTACCCAGGCACCCCCAAAGTTTTAATAGTCCGGTACTTACAAGGTTACTGTGCAGTGGACAGACACAGCATGTGACTGGGGATGACATGAAGGCAGGTAACCCTGAGAAGCCAATCACAGGTCCCTAAACATCACCCAGAAAAATCCTGAAATCTGGCCGCTAGCTCGGAGCGCGTCGGCCAGCTCTGTTTTCTGAAATGCCGCACTGCACTGCAGTTGCCTCCCAATCGGTAACCAGAGGCACGGCTGCAGACAGAACTCTGTCCCCCCAAAAACTCACACGTTGAAGCCGTAACCCCCAACATGATGGCATCTGCGAAGGCGGTGGGGGGTTGGGCTTTGGGGGGTCATGAGTGTCAGAGGTGGTCACAAAAGGGGGTGCCCGTGAAGGGATTAATGCCCCCATGAGAAGAGACCCCAATATCTCGTCTCCCACTTTCCCTCCCTGTCTCGACCGTGTGAAGTCACGTGAGGAGACGGCCGTGCACAAGTCAGACCAGTGTCCTCATACCTCTGCATACGCAACTACTTCCCTCTGTACTAACTGATTTAATATGCTCTCCCCAGACCCTACAGTATTTTGTAAATATTACCTCCCCCCGCCCTGCCCCCAGGACCAAAACCGAGCATGGTTTATCATATAAAAGCAAACAAACCCAAAGTCAGTAGAAATGGGCTGAGCTCCAAGTTTCCACTGAATACACAATCTTCAATCTGCTTTTCACTACTATGGGGGGAAAATCCGCACAATCTGCCTGTGAAAATTCACGGGTGTCTGTGTTTCTAGGTGAAATCCTCAGGCCACTGTGAACTTGAATCAAACACAAACTTCTGATGTTCTCCCTGATAGTACTAGTGCTGTCATTATAGATGTTCACCTAGAATCGGCTCGCGTGGTTTCTAACATCTCAGTTAATGATGTCTTAACTCTCAAAGGGTTAGTCAACCTAAAACACACATGGCACATAACTCCATTTTTGAAGTCTGGATAATTTTAGAAATCATTAAAAGACCACTGGAGTCTTGAGCACTTTTTCCACAGTGCATTTGATCAAATGCCTGATACAACGTTCACGGACTAACCATTTGTGTCTCTTTGTGCGGAGGAACGGAGATGGGGAGCCCTTATCGAGCTATACCTGAAGTCCACCGGATGTATTAGCAGTGACTAGTTATTAATCTTATAACCCTAATTAACAGAATAAACTGCAAAATGAGGACAAATTGAATGTATCCAAGGGTAAAATACATACAATGCGAAATGCATGCTTATGCATGGGGAAAAAAAAAAATCTATGGATACTTCACCACAGAAAAGAGCTGGTCTGTGCTTATTTATAGACAACACGCCAAGATGAAAAGTCACTCCTTTGTTACTTGCTTCTCTGTGTCTGCTTTCATGATGCCCCTGAAATTGCTGGGGATAAGTACCATATACATCAACATTATTGTTATTTATTTTATATCGCACCCCTTTGAAGGATCCCAGAGCTGCAGAAGACACAGCAGGACACAGAGAAATAACAAACAAATTTGTTACAGCAAAACACTCCCAGGGAAAATCGTAAAGACTTGAAAAGAAGTGAGAGGCAGGAATCATAGAAATGAACTGGATTAAATACAAGGCCAACAGCAGTGGATATTTACGTCCAAAGCATAACTCCATGATAGCAAAGGGGCGTGTGTTTTCTTTTTCTTTTTCTTTTCTTTTTTTTTTTTTTTTTTTTTTTGCCCCCCTAAAAGCAATGCTTAAGGAACAATTTATTAAGCCAAAACGCAGTAGAGAACTTTTGTTGACACTGGCATTATTGACATTTTAAACCAATTATTTCTTTGCTGTGGGGGGCTGTCCTGTCCATTGCCTAATATTTCCCATAGGCTCTGGATTTCCTTCTGGTTTTCTTCTCAGCGTGGCAGAGGCCATGGGAGTGAAGTGATTTCACAGATACAATTGAAGTATACCTCACTGATTGACTTCGGGGTCATCCAAGGGGAGATTGTCTTGGGTGGGCCTGACCTAATCAGGGGGAGCCTATTAAAAGAAGACTTCCAGACAAAGCTGCAAAAACCCCCTCCTCCAGCCACTCTTGCTGGCTTTGAAGGAACATGTTGCCATGAATGCCCTAATCACAAGGAAAGAATTTCCCTCAACATGCTAAGGGAGCTCAAAATCAGATTCTTCTTCCACTGAACCTTCAAATGAGAACGTAGGTCAGCAGACATCTTGACCACAGCCTTCTGGGCAGAGGACCCAGTGAAGTTTCCAGATTCCCAACACATGAAATGTGGGAGATAATCGATGGGTGTCGACTGAAACTGCTAAGTTGGTGGCTATTTGTTACACAGCAACAGATAACTGATACACTACCCACTACCACAGTTCCTTTACAATCACCTTCTCTTTAGACATCAGACTCCCCAAAGTCAACCCTCGCTGGACTAGTCATAGGACAAGGCATTCACGTGTATTCAAGCCCAGAGGCTAAAACTCACGCTGGAATGACAGATAGCTTCATTAAGCATGGAAACATCCATGCTATGTCAATGACAACAGAAAGTGTGCAGACCCCGCTGTTCTTCTAAAGCACTGGCTAAGACCCTCAACCTAGAACAGTATGGGGGCCTTGGTTGCCAAGCCTTTGTTCATAATTTCCCTCTTGGAGGGAAGGCGAGAACCATCAATAGCATGGATTTGGGTGCAATTTATCCATAAGCATCATGAAGAGCTAACCAAGCAGCTGGTCACCCACACAGACTTCATGCCTCCAAAATCTTCTGCATTTACCATTTTGTATTTTAAAAGATTTTATTTATTTACTTATTTATTTGACACAGAGAGAGAGAGCACAAGCAGGGGAAGGAGCAGGCAGAGGGAGAGGGAGAAGCAGGCGCTCCACAGAGCAAGGAGCTGGGGATGTGGGGCTCGACCCCAGGACACTGGGATCATGACCTGAGCTAAAGGCAGAACACTTAACCCACTGAGCCACACAGGTCCCCCACATTTAACAGTTTCTGATAAACTCTCCTATAAAACTAAAGGTGAATGTTTAATATAGAAACCAGTATTTTTAAATACAACTGAAGACCATGAAAGCTAAAAATCCCTAAAGCATTTCTCATTCCCGAAGCAGCCTTAGTAAACACTGAAAAGATCACGTAAACCGCTGTGAGACGTCGCAAGCCTGGACAGCATGGCCAGGGTTCCCAAATCCTACTTGCGTCTGCCAATTCAGTTCCTGCAGTCAGAAGAGATTTGCCCCAGGGCTGCCCCTGGATTTGGAATGCCCCCAACTTTCAGGACATGCATAGACTGGTAGAGGGCCCTGGGTTTAGATCAGGGCAAATTCGGGATAAAATAGCACGTTCTACAGATGCCCTGGGAAACCCACTGCTTCAGAGGCACTCCAAGGGTTAGAGCTTTCAATGTGAGTTCCCTTTATCTGGTCCAGCTTTATCCGGACCAACCTGAGCCATTTCAGAGGGCAGGCCTGGACTGAGTTCTGATTCGAATGATTGAAATTCAGAAAGCAACACCTCTCTCACCCCATGCCCCACCCTAAAATAACGGGGCCAATAATTCTGGCACGCCCACTGAAGTCTAGCAGCGAGGGTTATTATGAAATATTAAGAAGAGAACTTTTATCTTAACCAGAAGGACTAGAACCAGTTATAGTCCTACATGATGGACAGAGAGACTTTGATTGAAAGGGTCTTTGAAAACCAGGGAACTCATGTAGCAGAATTTCCCTACAGTTGCCAGGAGAGATGAAAGAACCCCTTTCCTTATTCCATATGTGTAAAATTTTAAAAGGACAATTTCCAGAGGTTCACAAACCCAAAGTACCAAATCAAAATAATAATAATAATAATAATAATAATAATAATAATAATAGTGAATTTCCTCGGTCAATGTGCACAGACTAAGAAATTACCAGCACAAATTGCAATTGTGGGTAAAATGAAGTGTGACAAATCTATGCAAATAAAAAAGGGATATATGCTCAAAGCATTCACACATACACACACAGCACCAGGCCTGGTGTGGCAGTGAGGAGACCTCAGCACCGGCACCAGACAGCATCCACAGGACAACTCACATCTCCCCTCCACGCTTGGAAACTACTCCCCACCATACGTCAAAACTCTTGGTTCAACCATGAGCATCACGGCAAGCACTGTGCCCAGAGGCAGCCACATACCCACAGACACACCAGTTCAATCTTCATACCGGCACATGGCATTCCGAGGCTTTATTTTTTGCTGCATTTTCCTACAACACAGTATTTCGTAACAGGGACTTTGTGGGCACACTCTCGCCATTGAGATCGTGGCACCCACAGCAAGGTCTTCTCCAACACAAGCACTCAGAAAGGTCTAGAGTCACTCTTGCCTTTGGTACCACAGCTTCAACCATCTGGGACCCTCTGGAGGGGTTTGCCACACCCTGAAGGAGCAAGTCTTCTTGACACCTTCCCTTTCAGGTTGGAGCTCTGACACACATTTGAAGGTCTTGCATTTTTTCCTACTTTGTCCTGCTGCAATTGTTTGCTAGAGTTCAAATGTTTGTTTCCTCCCAAGTTCCTATGTTGTAATTCTGACCACTGATGGGAAGGTATCTGGAAGTGGGGCCACTGGAAGGTGATCATGTCATGAGGGTGGAGACCCGATGAATGGCGATTAATGTCCTTATAAACGAGATCTCAAAAGAGCTCCACACCCCTTCTACCAAGGGTCAACATGATAAGACAGCCTCCTACGAATCAGGCGGGAATTCTCATCAGACAACGTGTCTATATCTATCGGTGCTTGATTCTGGACCCTTGCACTGCTAGCCTTGAGAACTTGGACTTCCAGCCTTGAGAACCTGGACTTCCAGCCTTGAGATCTTGGACTTCCAGCCTCGAGAACTTGGACTTGCAGCCTCATGAACTTGGACTTCCAGCCTTGAGATCTTGGACTTCCAGCCTCGAGACCTTGGACTTCCAGCCTTGAGATCTTGGACTTCTAGTCTCAAGAACTTGGAATTCCAGCCTCGAGAACTTGGACTTCCAGCCTTGAGAACTTGGAATTCCAGCCTCGAGAACTTGGACTTCCAGCCTTGAGATCTTGGACTTCCAGTCTCAAGAACATGGACTTCCAGCCTTGAGAGCTTGGACTTCCAGCCTTGAGATCTTGGACTTCCAGCCTCAAGAACTTGGACTTTGAGTTTCAAGAACTTGGACTTCCAGCCTCGAGAACTTGGACTTCTAGCCTCAAGAACTTGGACTTGCAGCCTCACGATCTTAGAATTCCAGCCTCAAGAACTGTGAGAAATCAATGTCTGTTGTTTATAAGCCTCCCAGACTCTGGCATTTTGTGACAGCAGCCCAAATGGACTAAGACATTCTATAATAAAATATACATTTTTGTATGACTATCCGGAAGTTCTTCTAACAATGCTGGGCTTGGGTCTTCAAATCTGGTCATCTAAATCTAACCGGGAGAATCTCTGAACAACTGAAAACCAGGCAAATGAGTTACAACAGGTGGAGACTTAAACTGATGTTTTCTAGATAGGTACTTGTTTCCCACCTCGACTGTCTTTGTAGACAATTACAATAAGCAGAAAAACAGAACGTTTAGCATTCATTCCTAATCACATAGCCATGCACATTTCTCTGTGGGTTTGGAAAACTGGAAAGCTTTTTTTGTTTGTTTTGTTTTTTAATTTTATTTATTTGAGAGAGACTGACAGAGATAGCGATAGACATAGGAAAAGAGAACAGGAGTGGGGTGGGAGGGGGAAGCAAACTCCCTGCTGAGCAGGAAGCCCAAGGAAGGGCTCGATCCCAGGACCCCGAGATCATCCTCAGTCAAAGGCAGGTGCTTAACTGACTGAGCCACCCAGGCATCCTGGGAAATTGGAATTCTCTTAGATCAGAACTCACTCCTCCCTGCTGGGCTTTAAGGTGACTGAGAGATAGGACTATCTGAATGTCAGGGTTGGATGGATGCCCCGTGATCATGGAGGCTGGACTGGATTGGTGTGCCCATAGTTTGTATCCTAACAGAGGTCCTGTTGCAAATCAAGAACCAACTCAAATACATCTCTGTGTCTATGTGGGTTCACACAGCGTTGAAGGCTGGGGGTTAAAAATGTTCACCCCTTCCAGGAAATTTGCAGTGCAGTTGGATTTCTCTAGTTTCGTAGAAATCCAAAGAATCTGGATCCAAAGAATGGTGGGTTTTAAGGAGGGGACGTATTTCAGGGAGCACTGGGTGTGGTGCATAAACAATGAATCTTGCTACACTGAAAAAAATAAGATAAAAATAAGATGTTTAAAAAAAAAAGAGTCTGTGATGTTTTCCAGAGTTGACCAAAGAACCTCACTGTGTAGATGTCATTAAACAACAAATTGCAGTACATACTCCCCACATTCTGATAAATCCTTGAAGGTTATATGTGTGATGGTAGGTTTTTAATCCCACTCGGAGAATGTCATAATTATCGGTGATGATCTAAGCATCATTTTTCATCATGGACATGGGAGAAAGACAAGAAAACAGATGCTGTCCTATGTGTGAACGTCTTTCCAATTTTGGGGCAAACAATTCATGACTTGCTCTGGGAAAATAGGAAAGAAGAAATGAGCCTATGCCAGAGGTTAACAGAATCGATGTAAATAACTATGCATTTTAGACCATTTCTCCCAAATATTTTGAAGGCTCATTGAAATGATTTTCTGACACACACACACACACACACACACTTCTGGAAAAAAAAAAATAATGTGCCCATCTGTGTTCCTGGAATCAAGATGACAAATAGCACATCTTTCTTGGAATATGTGAGCTGATGGCTTTGCCCTTCTGGGAGAAAAGAAGCAGTTGTCCCACTTTGTCCAGGCCCCATAGCAACAGGACGCAAATGATCAAGCGTGGATTCACTTCCAAGGGTCGGCCTGCTGTGTGCCACCAGAAACACAGCTCACACCGATGGCCGTGTCAATCAGGACACGGCGTTGAATGCGGAAGAGCTCCCGAGGTTGTTGCTCTAGGCCAAGCGAGGACATGATGGGGAGAAAGGCTGGTGGGTCCCAGAACGTATTAGCTCACTGTATCTTCAAACCGCACATATGGAGAATCTCACTGCTCTTGAAGCCCTAAGACTGAAATACTGTGAAAGGGACAAAATTAGGTGCATACAGGAGAGCATGTTTTCTAGCAGCTCCAGGAGAGAATGTGTTTCCTGGGTCTCTCCAACTGCTAGAGGCTGTCCACCTTCCTCAGTGGAGAGTCACGTCACTCTGACCTCAGCTCCTGTGGGCATAGCTCCTTCTCTGACTCCAACCCCTTGTCTCCCTCTTGTAAAGATGCCTGTGATTACAAGGACCCCACCTGCATAATCCAAGATAACCCTCCCCCACCCAACTGGAAGTTCTTAACTGAATCCCAGCTGCAAAATCCCCCCTTGCCATGCAAGCTCCCATATTCTCAGGCTCCAGGGCTTAGGGCATAGATATCTTTGGGGTCGGGAGAGGGGGGTCATTATTCTATCTAGCGTACTCATCATTCTAATGGCAATGTTCAAAGATTGCCTCAAATGATTCTGGGGGGATGCCTCTTGTGTGTGCATACAGAGTGTGACTTCTCCACAAAGCTCGATCTTGTGCCTCTAGGTTTTCTTTTGAGGGTTCCCAGACAATTGTTATCCTCACTGAAATCCGTTCGCTTTCCCTTTTGTGACTCTTGGCTTCTTGACCCCATGAGTTGATCAAATAAAGATCTCCTCTCTCCCACTAATCCTTTCTGGCTATGGACTTGCAAGTTCTATTGTTGTGGGAGAACCCCCTTTTCACACACGACATCTATCTCCAACTGCTGACATTTATAAGCAAGGCAGACTCCCCATATCAGGAATGAGAGCCACATACCTATTTCAGTCAGCTGTTTACCCCATAACCCAGCAACACCTTCTTACACAGGAGTTGCTCATTCATTCCCTTACTCAACCCATAGGTACTAAGTCCTAGGATGCATCAGGCACTCTTTTAGGTACTCAGAAATTGGCAAATAAGTAAGTGGATTCATTGCTCTGTAGTCTTATAAAACTGATTACTGTGGGGTGCCTGGGTGACTCGGTCAGTTATACATCTGACTCTTGATCTTGGCTCAGATCTCGATCTCAGGGCCATGAGTTCAAGCCCCACATTGGGTTCCATGCTGGATGTGAAGCTCACTTTAAAAAAAAAAAATTGATAGGGGAACCTGGGTGGCTCAGTCTGTTAAGTGCCTGACTTCAGCTCAGGTCATGATCTCGGGGGTCCCGGGATCGAGTCCTGTGTTGGGCTCCCCCATTCCTGGTCACTCTTTCTCCCTCAACCAAATACATAAAAATCTTTAAAATAATTCTGAAAAATGGGCTCCTCGCATAGAGCCTTCTTGGCTTCATTTGGAAGACTGTCTCTAGAAACTAGTTTGAAAAATGTTCTAACGTGACAAATATGGAAAACAACAATTTACACCATTAGGAGAACTTTACATGGTTTACGTAAATTGCTGCGTGCAGAGCCCCTCATTGGGAACGCCAAATTTCACTGTCATGTCATCAGGGTTGTGTCAGAAGAGTGATCTTCCAAGAGCCATGCCCACTTCTCCTACCAGCAAGCCGTAACTTCCATCGTGGCACGGAATGTGCAGAATTTGTTTATTTTTGTGATACTCTGAGATAACAGCAGAGCAAGACCAATATGCCTTCTGCGTACAAAGGGGGTGTGTGTGTGTGTGTCTTCTTAGTACAGACTGTGTGTGTGCTCTGACATATTTCTTCTTCACTGTAAGAAACATATTTTTTCTCTTAGTGGCACTTGTATTCATTTCGTTTCTCCAGCTTTTAGGCAGTTGAAGTCCCACTGAGAATTGCATTCATGTTTGAATGGCCTATCCAAAACCTTTGGGAAGATGTGAGCAAACAAATCCCTGGTTGGCTTGCAGCACATTTACTGTACTTGTAAAGGGTGTTGTTTTGTACCAGACGCTTAGGAGAGGTCCTTGAAAAAAAAATCGCTTCTCTATTTTAAACAGAAAATGAATTTTACATTGATTAGAACACAGACCTTTAATAAGTATCTCTAATAGACTTCATCGACTCTGCACGCCCGAGATAATAGAAGGCTTAAATGCAAAGAAATTATACTCGAGACACATAAAATATAGAGAAATGGATTCCTTGATCTATTATTCCAACCACGATTTCATTCCCTTTTCTTCCCCCTTCTTGTTTCATCATCTCACGATTCTGTGTTAGCAAAAGGCACAACCCCCTATTCACAACAAGCAATCCCTCTCCTCCTAGACTTTAATCAACGCGCTCACACAGACGTTCTGTGGGTTTTCTCAATAGAGTGCATTTTTTTTTCTTTTTTTTTAAAGATTTTATTTGTTTATTTGACACAGAGAGGGAGAGCGAGAGGGAAAAGCAGAGCCTCCACTCAGCAGGGAGATCAGATAGGGGATACTGGGATCATGGCTTAAGCTGAAGTTAGACCGAGTCACCCAGGCATCTCAACACACTGCTTTCTTATTTCATTTCAGAAAGGCTCTGAACTCCCAACATGGAAACAAGCCCGTAAGGCTTGAGCCTGATGAACATGACGACAATGCACTTTCTCACTCTGCTTCTCCCTGTCCCTACCACCCCCTTCTCTCTGTAGATGCTGGAAAATGTAGACTTCTATGGGCTGGACGTTAAAAAGCTGTGACCCAAAGTCAAAAGCTCTTGTTTTTCACGAGTTGTCTTTACACACGGATGGGTGGGGCTTTGAGATTATCCAAGATGGAAGAGGACTGTGAGGACATTTGGAAAAAGGTACAGAGGGCTCCTGTAAGACGGAATGCTTTCTTGTACCGTCTCACTGGACGTCCCACCTCTGGAGGCTATCGGCAGAGAGAAGGAGTCCCTTGGACACCTACGAGCCTCGCCACTCCCTATGCCATACTAGACTCATGTTCAAGAAAAATCCAGCTCAACGTAAGATCGCTTGACTGATTGGGTTTGAGATCAACTATCGCTCTTGCTAGGAAAGGCCTTTGAATCCCTTCCTGCTGGGTTCACCATACAATAGAAATAATTCTCTGCCACCGTCATCCTGCGAACAAGGTCTCAGAGGGAGAAGACAGGCGCTCCCTCACGTGAGGGAGCTCAACTCACCCTTGCTTGGGAAGCAGAGTGAATCCTGTATCTCGGATCTGAAGGGACATGCTGGGTACGTCCCCAACATCTGCTCATCTTGGGGCTTGCTTGCCCAGGACTGATGGATCGGGGAGCTGTGATGTCAATCTCCACCCCACCGTAGCCTAGCCTAGAATCCTCAAAAGGACTGTGGATGATGATGGGTGTAGGCTGCTCTTCTGTTTCTGCCTCGGTGTTCATTCTCAGCAACGTGCCTACTACTTTGACTCTCTTGGCCATGGTGACAGCAGCCCAGACTCATAACGTGTGTAGAACCAGAGCTATTACATCCCGAATCCCACTTTAAGAAACGCTAGCATGAGCTGGTGCAAGGCATCCAGCGAAGAGAGGCAGGGTACAGAGGATGGTAAGCTGAATTAGAATAATGCCTCTTTCCAGCCCAGAAAGTGATTAAGAAAATGTCTCTCCTGAAAGATGGAGATATGGACAGAGGCCATCAATACAATGCCTGGGTCTGCAACTGAGATTTTTACAAGGACGAGTGGGATTAATTTTTCTTGAGAAGGAGTAAAGCGAAGACACGGAGATCACTCCTCAGGTTGGTCTGGTTCGAGAACGGAAGGAAGCCGTGTACAAAGCAAAAAATGGGATGATAGGAGAAAGAAACACAGAATGAGCAGCGAGCACGGAAGACGAGTTCCTTAGTGAAGGATGTTTCAGAAATGATTCGTGATACACATCCTGCTTGAATTTTTCACATTTTCAAAAATAAAAAGACCCAAGGAAAAGCCAGTAAAGAAATCTGTTTAGAAGAAACATCATTCCCCAGATGGATGGGACGCTGGACCCTTTCTTTCTGAAGAAATACCATGTGGGACCGACAGAGCCAGGGTGCCGTGTGTCTGGAGAAGATCGTCTTGGGAAAGGAGGGTGTGGGGTTGGAAGGACTTCTGTAGTTAGAGCAGGCGGTGAGGTCAGTCTGTCTTCTCTTGGGTGCTCGAGCTGAAGTCAACATTCCCCTGCACACGGGGGAGGTCTCTCCCAGAAACGCTGCAGCTCTGAGGGGATCCTCTTGAACAAATCACAGACAAGAGAACACCAATATGGCCCAAGGATGGCTCCCATGCAGACCAGCATGACCACACGGTCGGTCAGCCTACTGTCTCCCTTCCTGAGCATCACCCGCAGAAACTCCAACCCCAGAAAAACGTTACTGGATGAACCGTGGGCCTTGCTTTGTGAAGACCAAAGTAACAAAATACCGTCTTCCCACCGTGTCTTCCCATGGTGCAAATATCCCGCCTGAGGCAGACTCACCCCATTAAAATCACTGCTATAAATTCTGAGGCTGGTAGGTCCCATAGAGGTCATAGATGTGACCTCTATGACATGGGAGCATAAGTTGCCTACTACACGTCTCTGTGGAAATGAGAAGCCAACACACCTCGGATGTCCCTACTCCCTCAGGCCCTCTCCAGCTTCCTTTGTCCACAGATCCCAGGAGACATCTCTATGCGTTTGCCGCAGCCTAGAACCCCCTCCCCACCATCTCTCTCTGGCCGGCAGCCCCCATACGTCCTCTAAGACCTGCTCAGGACGCAAGCACTGGCGAGACGATCCCTGCGCGGGCCCACGATATAAACAACGGAGATGCGCCGCGGGATGAACGAGATGGCATCCCTTTCCTGCTTCAGCACAACAAACTCCGTAGGCACGACACAGGCTCAGTCTGCAAGTCTGGAAGTGAGCTGACACCGTCGTCCACAGGGCACTGATTACGCCTTATCCTCGGGGGACGAGAGTGAATAAAAGTATAATTTCACACTCGGTGCACTCAAGGGAATATATCGGAGACCTCGCATGTCAGGGGAGGAGCTGGAAAATGCCGGGACAATCGCTGGAGGGATCTACGGGCCGTGGGCTCCGAGCCCGGTGGTGGGCATCCAGGAGCATCACACAAGAGTGTGAAGAAAGGCTGGCAGCTTCCAGACAAGTGAGGACCACTTGTCTACCCTACAGTTGGACAGAAGTTCAAGAAACACTCCAGAGAGTAGACAAGAGGCCCTGAAAATGCAAGGTCTTGATCCGAAAGACTGTTGAGAGTAGCAAGAGCCTGTAGGAAGGTCTGGGTCTGCCTTGAGAAGACAGCTTGAGTTATCAAGGGAGGACACGATGGGTCTGGAGAGCGTCCCGCGAGCTCACGTGGGGCCATCTATGCGGTCTCATCATACAGCGATGGGCCCAGGCCGTGAGGTTCGTGCTACCTGCGAGTCTGCTGCATACGGACCCTCCAACTAAGAGAACCCATGTGTCCATGCGTCTGGACTGGAGGCAGGCCCATCCCACTAGCCGTCGGCCGGATGCTGTAGGAGCCCAGAGGCCCCAAGCGGGAGGACGGGCCGGACACACAGACAGGCCCACTCTAGGATGACAAGGGGACGCATTGGGACCCAGAACACTAAGCATCTACACTCCCCGGAGGCAGAAGGGCTCAGAGGAGCTCCCTCCAACCACAGTCCTGAACGCTTGTGTCCCGTGTGTGTAAGAACACATGCACCATTTTGCTTAACCCAACAAAGAGAGTTCAATCTGGAAATCTCTGGGTAAGGTGGCCGGGTACTTGACAAGCCAGGAGGGGAAGCACGGGTGATGGCCGTGGATGTGGCTTGCACCCTGGGGCTGGACACAAAGCGAAGAGATGATGTCAGGCCACCTACGAGCGTGGAAGAAGGGGCCTCAGGTCCTGTGTTGGGACCTTCATGGGATGACCCTGCCTAGCTCGTGTCTGAACCTCTGGCAGTCCCATGACGTGGGTCTAGAAGGTCCACGAAGATGACGTTGGCCAACGGCTTCTCCTTCTTCTGGCTCTGCTGCATCTCTCCAGCACCCCCGAGGTGCAGACTCCATCAGGAAGCCAAGCGGTAAAGGCCAAAGGGTACAACCTCAGAGCATGTGCACTGCCTGTATTTCACGGTTTTTGCCCCGTAAGGACGCGCGTTTCACTCGGTTCACACCATGACTCCGAGTACCGCCAGCATCAGAAGGACCCGGAGTCCGCTGAGCCAGGGCTCTGTCACGGGGCGTTTCCAGCGGGGCCGGCAGTCCTTCCTGGGCTTCTGGGGGAAGTGGGGAAACCTCCAGGTACGCCGAACAACGTACAAACCAAATGATCAAGTCTTCTTCTAGGTGAAGCAGGGATTTGATGTCAGGACCGTGTTGGAGGAAAAGCTTTTCCGGACATGTCCACACATGTAAAGTTCTTCCGTACGTGCCTGTCATCTTGCCCCTTTGGCCGGTCTATGCCCTATTCCCCTTCGGGAACTCTCCAGCTTTGAACAGAGACCACAGAGAGGGGAGAGCCCTCCGTGTTCATTGAGGGGCAGCCTGTGAATTAATGGGACTCTCCAGGGACCTTCTCCAAGCCCCACGTGGGAGCGAGGGCCCCTTCCTGAGCCACGGTGAGCGGGTCGGTGGGCGCCCATCCTAGGGTCTTGGCGGTTCTGGGGGTGTAGGGGCGCTCTACAAGACGGCGATGTCCTGTCCTCTACGCCCCCACACCCGTGTGCCTCCCCTGCTCCTGGGGTCTCCTTCTGAAGGGACCCACTGTGCCGTTTCCCCGGGAATCCGCCCGGAGGACCAGAGTCTTCCCCGAGCTGTGAAGACCCTCGTGCTCTGTCTTTGAGGAAGAACGTGCCCGCGCCCGGCTTCCCATTCCACTCACCCTCCGCGATCACTCGCCCCTTTAGAATATTAGCGTTGAAAATTGCTCCTTATCCTAACTATAAATATGCAAAACTGCCTTATTTCAATAACTAGCTGGAGGCAGGGAATCCGTGATTGTATGGAAAATACACATATATTAATGCATAAAGCTAATAGTCTACTTAGAGCATTAAACCCAAATAGCTTTCCTTCCCCGCCGCTCCTGAAGCCGTGCCCACCACACCCGGGGAAACGGCACAGTGGGTCCCATCAGAAGGAGGCCCCCGTGCCTAAAACAAAGCCAACTTCGTTCTGCCTTGGGTGGCACGGCACCTGTGTTTCAAACTTTACACGTACGCGCGTCGCCACGGTCTGAAAATCACGCTTAACGAAAGAGCTTTCCACGTTCAAAAAGCTTTTCGTGATAGCCCAAGCACAAAAGGCGTGGAAAGAAATGCTGGCATTTTGCTGCCCACAGTCCATGGACAGTTGCACAGGTTAACAAGTAAAGACGGTTCTCAGCAGACAACAGGGGGAGCTGAGGGGGAGCTGAGAGCACAGCTCTTTCATCTGGAGGCCGGACCCTGGGCTACGGCCACCGCAGGCAGTTGAGTGGGGCAGGAAGCAAGGAAAGAAGGGAGAGAGAACACCCTCCTGCCCCTCTTCCCCCTCCCAGAAGCTTTGGAAGCTCCCTGGGAACCAGCATGAGCCCGGTTTTGAGATGTGTGGAAGAGGTTTCCGACCTGGTCGGGAGTCTCCTTCCGAATGTTCTTTTAAAGATTTTACTTATTTATTAGACACAGAGAGATCACAAGTAGGCAGAGGCAGGCAGAGAGAGAGGAGGAAGCAGGCTCCCCCCGCCGAGCAGAGAGCCCGATGCGGGACTCGATCCCAGGACCCTGAGATCATGACCTGAGCCAAAGGCAGAGGCTTAACCCGAGGAGCCACCCAGGCGCCCCTGATTCTAGATATTGACCTAAAACATAAAAGCAGAATTCACTGTGCTGCCCAGAATCACGGGTTGAGCATCTGAGATATCTCTCCTGCCCCCAGCACCAGCGCACGTGGAAGTGTTGACCAGAAGATGAGGCCACAAAAAAGCCGATGACAGTGACTCCCCATCCCACCGCCACGGGAAATGCAGTGGAAAGTAAGCCCACACGTTTTGCTCCTGGCCCCGAGGGTCTGGCTACTGAAGCAAGCATTCCTGTACCTTCTGACGGTTCTTTTGTGATAGACCCAACGGGACTGACTCCAGAGCCAGAACAAAGAATTGCAACGCCAAACCAGGGCTCCAGCAAGGATTCTCTCCTCTGCCTGCCCTGTTCCTGGGAGTTTCCCACAAGCTGATCTCGAGGCAAATTCCTGTGCCAACCGGATACGAATGCTCAGTCCCCACAGCCTTAAGTCTGGCGGTACCCACGTCTGATGGTTCAGAGGCTGCAGAGACAGGGGCTTGCTGCTGATCCCCGGCAGCCAAGAAGTCTGAAATATTCAGGGACAGTCTGGTCCTCCCAGGATGCCTGGCTGTGTCTGCAGGGTTGGCCCTGAGCACCCCGCCTGTGCCTCTGTGGCCACCTGTACCAGGATTACCTTAGAAAGCCATGGTCTTCCTCTCCATCAACCGCGTGTGTATCCACACACGACACGATCCATGTTAAGAACCACGTATACGGTAGACAACAATGATGATATTTCACGCCATTAAGATATAACAATCAAGATGCACACGACATTCTCAGAATTAATTAAGCTACGGGACTTCTTTCGGTAGCACACGAGTTGGCTTCACTACGGTTTCCCAGCACAGACACGGAATCTGACCCTATCCCAAGGGAAGTGTCTCCACGTCTGCACGGGAAACTCAGAAGACATGACTAATATGCAGTACTTGGGGAACCTAGGGGCTATTGTGAAAGTCATTGCCAATTACAGATTTCACAGTGATACCAAGACACAGCCTTGCCTGCGAATACATCTTTTATGCCCAGTAAGTACTCAAAACGTCCTGAGCCTGTGGACAGCTCTGTCCGCATCTGTGCTGGATACCAAGGCCATAAAATTCTAATCGAACACGTGTGTGCATTTCGGATATATTTACTTAGCATCTCTGGAATAATTACTTGACGCAATAGCGATGTTTTGCCCATTCGTTGGAAGGACTGGATTTTTCACCGCCTTAGCTACTTTTGTGACACGCGTGAAATGACCCCCTCTTTTCTCATTCACAACGGAGATCCAGGAGGCTACCCTACCCTACTTCTGAGAAATTTGAGGACTGAGCATATGAAAAACACACCGTCATTAAGAGCCACATCAAAGCAGACCTCTGGAAGGAGAGAAAATATACGCAGGCTCATGAGTATGAAAAAGAGCTCAATCATTCCATTAAAATTAGGTTTCTGCATTTCACTCTTTGACACATATGTATCCCAATTAATTTCAATTAGGAAAAGCAAGCGTCAATGGCGGTGTAGACATAAAGTCACCAGGCAGCCTGTCTGAGATCATTAGATGCGACACTCATGCGTAACTCTTTGCAGAACTACCAGACTCTGAATCATTCCTTCCCACCATCAGTGGTACCGGGGAGAAGTCATGTTGGAACAATCTTTAAACGACGGACCCATAAAGGATTTTAATCAATCTTGACATGCACATTTTTTTTTTTTGGTTGAGAAAATTAATAATGCATCAGAATTCCAGAAACCAACGAAAGCTGTCTTCCTGCCATGTCTTTTATTTCGTCTCGAGTGCGGTGCACGAAGGAAGGGCTGATGTTTCGGAGGCCGACCTAGGCAAGGAAGAGTCAAGACACACTCCCATCAGGTCACCCGACCATGGCCCACGTCTCTTGGAGCTGGAGATCTGTCATGGATGGTACAGAGGAACCCGTGACAGCAGCCGCGTAAGCGGGGGGTCTCCATTTTCCCGAGGGTTCCACGCCTGTCCACCACAGAAAGTCGGCAAAATGAAAGCAGACACGCAGAACCTTTTCCCAGGAAAGCTTTTTGCAAGCGCATGAAGCCCACGTAACAGAGGGAAACGCAGGGCATGGGAGCCAACGAGGTCCAGATACAGGCAGGGGTGGCAGAGGGACGGGGTCCGTTAGCATCATTAGTGGTAAGAGAAATTCCCTTGCGAACGTGTCTTCCAGGACATGAGTTATGGGGGGGCGTATTTCTGAATATTTTTAAAAATCCCACTTCTCAGAGAGCAGAGGATTGGAAAAATCATGATGTGAGCATGGACGATGGGCCTTAGGAAAGCACATCACACTCGTTGCGCATGTTAGGATTCCCGACTCTGACTCTGCGATTGAACGGCACCCGTCTTTACTCCCATTTCGCAGAAAACAGAGCCGAGACTACTGTTCCCCCAATGCCGCCGTGCTCAGAAGAAGACAACCAGGTCCCGCCTTTATGACCAAAAGACGCTGTGGGTTGCATGTGGGGAGTCCAGCGTGCGGTGGAAACACGGGGGACAGCACACGGTCCTTCATCACGAGCTTATACGAACCTCCTCCCTGTGGCACGCCACGCAGCAAGCCTTACAATGCAAATGCCACGGGGGCGAGAACATGGAGAGTCACGGCTAAATTTCAAGATCGCTCCCTCGTGCAAGCTACTGATCAAAGGCCAATTAAAAATCACTTACTTTTAGGTGTATCGTGTTGTCCAATCAATATTCATTTCAACTCGTATTTCTCTCTCTCAAGCTTGGCTTTATGGGTAACGGCTGGTGCTGTCTTCGGTGTGGCTTTCTGGGAGCTTTTCAAGGTGCGCTTTAAGCCACACAAGAATGAAAAGCTCCTTTCAGTGTGTTTCTCTTTCGAAACTGCTCTTTTGTTATCACAAAAACAAGGACAGCTGCGTTCTCCGCGGAGTTGATAAGCTGAACTGTATCTTCATTTTCTTTATCGTATGATGAGACGGTGTCCATTTCTCTTTCTTTATTGAACAATGATCTCTGGAGGGGTTCACAGCTCCAACGGTAGTGTAAGAAACGAGCCACGGCTAAGTATCTGCAGAGACTGACTGAATCCAGCCGGACAGACATGTGCAAACCCAAGTAAACGAGGGAACAGTCCACCCACGAGTGACGGTACAGGTCAACGAGTAACAGCTCCAAGGGAATGCACAACAATTAAATGAATGAACGACCACTACAACCAGAACCCAGGAGGCTCAAAGACCTGGCTGGGCCTACGGTCGAAACAGCCAGTAAGGAGCTTCTTTCTCGGTTGAGAAGCTCTGCTTTGTTTTGGTGACCAGCAGCGCGACGGCAGAAGAGGCAATGCCCAGCGGGGGCTGAGCCACAGACGGCAGGACAGAGCAAGCCCGAGCTCTCCGTCAAGCCGATCATGACTTCCCTGACCTTCCACAGCCTCACCCAAGGATACCGCCTGCTAGATTCAAGGAGAGCAGCATTCAGAGTGTGAACCTTGGTCCCCTGGGAGTCTGGGAGACATTTTTACAGGATCCCTGGGAACACGTCCGTCTTCCTAATAATACAGGAACGCCGTGGGCTGTTTGCAGCGTGCAAACCGTTGCACTCAGGGAGCAAAAGCAGGGGTACGTGAAGTTGCGGTCACCTTATGCCTGATCGAGGCAGTGGTCCCAAAGAGTGCTAACATCACCGCCACCGTGCTCTTGAGGACAAGAATGCCACCGTCACTTAAGAATGTTGTGAACCACGCTGTCACGATAGTCCTCTTCTCAAATACCTCTTGAATACATATCTTTTTAAGATTCTGCATGCGAGGGAGCCTGGGTGGCCCAGTCCGTTCAGCACCTTCCTTCCGCTCGGGTCATGATCCCAGGGTCCTGGGATCGAGTCCCAACTTGGGCTCCCTGCTCAGCGGGGAGCCTGCTTCTCCCTCTCCCTCTGCTGCTCACACATTCTCTCTCTCTCTCTCTGTGTCAAATAAATCAATAAAATCTTTTAAAAAGATATCCTGCATGGCAACATGGGGGCTATACCCATAGCGTTGTTCTCCTGCATGAGGACGTCTGACGGCTGTCTGCACGGGAGAGGAAGAAGAAATGCTACGTGTGCGTTCATCACGTGACTCCGCCGTGACCACTTTGACGCGATAGGACGGCTGGCAGACGTTTTCTCAAAAATGAACAAAGCACGTCTGTCACTGGATGGCGAACAGCTGACAAGTCTTTGCTGCCAATCACCACAGTCAAGATTTCAGGAAAAAATCAGTATTTTAGAAATCTTGTCTCTGCCGCCGTACACTGGATGGCCTCCCCACACTCCTCAATTTGTTCCTAAAAAAACCTGTTTTTGTTTTTTTTTAAATAAACCCGCTAATATATGTGAGGTTTCCATGTTGGATATGAGATGTGTGAGTATTTGGAAGGCCCATATAACTAAGCAAACTGCTATTTTGTGAAAAAACTAATGCATAAGGTCACACAATTGGGCATGCATAAAATGTGCACTTTAAGTGCAAGATAAAACGATGAGTTTTAATGTTATAGAGAAGAAAATGCATATGGATAGAGGTCCACAGGACACTGGTTAACCTCTAAGAAGCTACTGGTGTTGAGTTTTGCTGTCGTAATAGAGAAAGATATCCACAGCTATCCTGTTTTTTCCAACCACATTACGGTGGGAAGCCAGATTTCCTGAGGACACACCAACCGACACAACACGTTTCAACAGACAAAGTGCGTTAGCAGCGATGACAGTCCGGCTGTCCGTTGGTAAAATCGGGCCATTAAAAAAGATGGACAAAAGTGCCCCAAAAATGTAATGCTACAGAGTTCCCCATTTTATCTTATTTTAGACAATATATTTTATAATTATACATAGAATTATTAGATTAGAAAATATATTTTATAATTATATATAGAATTATAAGATTTATATAGAATTATTTTATAAAATTACTTATTTTATTTAAAAAAATCTCTTTTTTAAGAGTTTATTTATTTATATGACTAAAAGAGAGAGAGAGCACAAGCAGGGCTCCATCCCAGGACCCTGAGATCATGACCTGGGCTGAAGGAAGACGCTTTCCCGACTGAGCCACCCAGGCGCCCTGAAAATGTAGTTATCTTTCTAAATATTTTATGCTCCCACGGAATAGTTTGTGATTGTTACTTTTACATGAATGTGTAAATATTTTTAAGTATCTTTGTTTTCACTTGTCATCGAGCACACAGCCAGAGCGGTCGCCCATATACATCTCCCTGTGGGGTCCTCAGTAACATTTAACACCGAGATGGAGTTCTGAGACCAGAACATTCGAGGAGGGTTATCCTAGACCCATCCTGCTTCCAACACACAACGTGGTGCTCCGTGCAGCTGCCCCATGCTTGCTAGTGGGCAGGCACGGTCGTTAACTGCTAGACACCCTATTTATTTCAGGACTAGGAACTCTGGTCTTAGTCTTCCATTGATCATCTCTCCCTCTGCCAAGTCAGTTTCCTCCAAGTGCCCATCACCAAGCTCTACCAACACCCGCTCTGGTTCTGTCCTACCAGTGCACCTGCTTTTCAACCCACTGAGGGATATCCTATGGTCCAACATTCCTGTCTCTGGAAAGACGAATGGAGTAAGCATACCCCTCACTGACACTCAATGATCCCGCCTCTGGAAAATCCATGCCCTCATGTTACCACCTACCCTGGTATGGGCGCTGACCTAGAAACCCACTTTGAGCCAACAACTGAGACGTCACTTCTGTCATCAGCTTACAGAAGATTAGAACTTCACCGTGCTTCAGGTCTCTCTTGCCTTCTTGGCTGGAGCTCTTCTAAGAAGCAACATACCAGGTGGAACTGCCCACGTGGGAAGGGACGGAGACAGGTCACCAGCGCACAGCTGGCAAGGTTCGGACTCTGCCAGCAACCACACGTGCTTATAGAGGAACCCTTCCCCAGTCGGACCTTCGGGTGAGACCTCAGCCTGGGCTGATACATGCACGGCAGTCACGTGAGACAGCCAGAGCTGTGGACCTACTTCAGGTCTGCCTTCATGCCTGATCCACAGTGAGTGTGAGATCATGAACCTGTGTTGTTCTAAGCCCTGAGTGTGTATTACCTGCTTACACAGCAACACACAATGGATAGAACAAGTGTGGGGCACAGGGCACCTGGGTGGCTCAGTCAGGTAAACCGTTTGCTTTCAGCTCAGGTTAAGATTCCAGGGATCATGTCCCACATCAGGGTCCCTGCTCAATGGGCACCCTGCTTCTCTGTCCCCTGCTCGCCTTGCTTGGGCTCTTTCTCTCTCTGCCAAATAAATAAATAGAATCTTTAAAAAAGAGCCAAAAATAAAGCCAATTGTGGGGCATATTCCTCTTTCCACGTAATCCAGAGTGTACCTTAACGTAAGCAGCCCTAAGGAAGATTTACCTATCATACGTTCACCTTTGTAAATTTGTTTAATTAAAAACATTTTTATAGATTTATTTGAGAGAGAAAGAGAAAACACAGTGGAGGAAGGGGAGAGGGAGAGGGAAAGAGCCTCTCGAGGAGAATCCCCGCTGAGCAGAGAGCCCAACGTGGGGCTCAACCTCACGACCCTGAGATGGAGACCTGAGCCGAGATCAAGAGTCCGATGCGTAACCGACTCAGGCGCCCCAACATTTGCTTTCATATCCGTCGATGCCTTCAACTGGCTCATGATCTGGGGGTTACCAGGTCTCGCACATGTCAACCATTTCATCAATACTCAGCAAACAATTATAAACACACTCATTTTCTTTCACAAACGCACCTCAGTGTGTTGGATGCCCCACAGGATATCAAGGTGATGGTGGTGCATTTTCTGAGCTCACGCAATGTATAACGGCACACTGGTAAGTTCGTGCAACCAAATATGACATAAAGGAAAATAATGCACTAACGGGACATTCACAAGCACAGCACGAGGGTACTATCCTGAGAAGTCCGAGAGATCGGACGTCTGAAGGATTCGACGCACGTGCTGGTTGTCTGAAGATGGAGGACCAACAGGGCAGGCTATGGAGGTGGCCACGAGGAGCCGAGAAGGGTCGCCGGCTCGGCCAGCAGGAGGAAAGGGAATGCACGTTTGAGCCTGCATAAAACTGAATTCTGTCAAGCATCTGCGTGCGTCTCTGAGCATTCTGCGTCTCCCCGACAGTCTCCAGCGTCACTCAACTCTCCGGCCACTCACTGCCTTCTGAGACCAAGAGCAGACAAGTCAGCCGACCACACTCCCCCAAACAACTTCTGACCCACCCACCTGCCAGAGGATGCCTGCGGGATGTCTTCTGCTGCTAAGTCGGTGATGTTTTTCCTACGGCAGCAAGAGAACCCCAAGGCGGACATCCAAGGGCAGAACGGAGAAAAGTGACTGCAAGGCGTACGGGCTGCTCACATGAGCCCGGAGATAGCGCCACGAGTGGCAAGAGGAAACGGTGAGGCGTGTGACGAACCTCGAACACGGTAACATGGAGACAAGAGCCAACGCGGACAGGAAGGTCAGCTTAGGGACGGAGCGTCGAGGCAGACAGGCGCGGCATTTCCCTGCAGACCAGACGACAATGGATCAGGAGCCACAGCAGGGAAGACGGTGAACCAGAGATCATCTGGTGAGAGACGACAAGACCCCAAAGCCAGAGAGTGGCCCTAAGAATCAATACGGAGGTGAAAGTTCAACACAAGCTTCTCGAGTGGAATCCACAGAACTCAATGAAATTAAACCAACATTTGCCAAGGAGGAAAAGGTGACTTCGGTACGTCCAGGCGACCTGAGTTGGAAGCTGGGAATGCGGTTACGCCACAGAAGGAGTGGGGCTACCTATGCGGTTTTTTTTTAAGCATTCCCGGGGAAAGGGGAGGTTCGTCCACTCTGTGTGGGGGTGAACTGAATTCCAAGCATATAGGGAGGACTTCATAACACAGACTGCAGCTTTGACGGGGTCCGACGTCCCTTCTGAGAGGAAGAAGGACAGGCAGGAGGGAGTCTAAGCGGAGAGGAGTGAGAGCGCCCGGAAAATCCATCCCCCGCATAGCACGGCAGCAGGGGCTTGCAGTCAAGGAAAAACAAGCTTTGGGATGGCCACAAAGAGTGGGATACACTGTCAGTGTACAGGGGAGGTGTCCTGGAGACAGGGCTGAGGGCAGGGTAATCCGTCAGGAAGCAGGAGCGGCTGGAAGTTACCAGAAACAACCCTAAATTGCTCGGGATCCTGGAGACGTGGCGGGGACCGGACGCAGCACTGCAGATGAATGTCCCACAGGACGCTGAGCTCTGCAGTCCAGAGTGGGGCCATGGGGCACAGGGCCAGAGACGTGGAGCTGGGACCACAGGTCAGCAGCCGCTGCTCCGGGGAGGAGGCAGAACCTGCAAAGAAGACGCCAAGTGCACCCGAGGACAGCCAACGCCGCTCGGTATCTGGGGCGCCGAGCAGTCCTGGGGAACCAGGGACAGCACGGTCTGCGGAGTGTGAACGCGCCAGCATGAGTGTGAGTCTACGTGTCCATCACGCATGCCAAAGCCGCCCGCGGTGACAGCGGTCTGCACACCTGCCCCGCAGGGGAGGGAGCCCGTGCCTGGACACACAGCCGACCACTGAGGTCTTCGAGGGGCCGGACTGGTGGCTCCCTTGTTCTCGGTCTGCACCTGCGTGAGACAATGGAGAGGGAGACCTTGCCCGGGGGAAGCCGGACACCTGGAGAAGCCTCGCGCAACAATCCCGGTGCAGATTCTGTCCCTGGGACCACCCGACGGATGGTTCAGCTGCACTCCGCAGAGTCAGGCGACAGACCTGCTTCCCCGGCTTGTCACCCACGCCTCTCCTGACGCCATGCTGGGTGTCTACGTGTAGCTCCCTTCCGTCTGTTTCTTACTTTGTCCTCCTGATCACCACGCACCAGCGGTCACCGGCCGGCTCGCCGGGAAGCCCAGGCTCGGCGTCCACGCGCGTCTCCAAGCGATGACCCTTCAAGGTCTGCCCCAGGGCAAGGCAGGCTCCTCCGTCACACGAGAACCGAGCAACACATGAAATGTACCCTGTACCAAACCCGCATGTCCTGCGGCGCTGGTGCGGCTCCGTCGCTGGATCTCGGACTCTCGGTCTCAGCTCCCGTCATGATCTCGGGGTCGGAAGATGGGGATGGCGCTTAGCGGGGAGTCTGCTGGACCGTGTCTCCCTTTCTCCCTCTGCCCTTCCCCCTCCCCTTATGTGCCGGCTCTCTAAATACATAAATCTTTAAAAAGTAAAATAAAACCCATATTTCCTTCTGCTTCATGTGCAAAGGAACACGTTCCCATGAGCCGCTTGGCCTGGCATCTAACGCAGACACCAAGGACGTATGGGTAGCACGGCAACCTTGACTCGTCCTCACATGCACGCCCGTGGCAAGGGGCTGCCCTCTCCAGGTCTCAGCGTCCACATCTGCAAAACGGGGACAAGATACCTCACCACTGTTCTTGCAGAAATAACACAGTCGACGTGCATAAAGGTTTTAAAATATTGCCTGGAGTCCAGGCAGTAGTGTAAATATTGCAATAATCATTACCTAATTTTGATTTAAAGGCAGGGGCTGCGCTTTTACAGAATTATTAGGTATTCTCTTGAGAGAGCTCTGGTTCACAAGGCACTGAATATTATTGTAAAAATTCAGAGAAAGCTCAGGAAACACAGAGAAAGGCCACCAAGGATAGCCAGCTCCCTGGGGATCTGAACAGAGAGCCACATTTTTGCAGAAAACACATTTTTTGCATTTGTTACCGATCCAAATTCCTGGTGAGGAATCTGTCCCCACAGCTGTCCTCGCCCGCAGCGATGATACAAGATCATCTATTTCTTACCGGCCCACAGATGTGTTCTGCTCCCCACTGCTTGTGTGAATGTCTGGGGGACCGCGAGCTGAGCCGAAAAGGGGGAACCTAGTTTAGAGGTAGGCACGGCCTCGGAGCAGGTGCTCTGGGCAGAGTTCGCTGCAGAGACAGTGCGAGGTAGGCTCATCCCCTTAAACACACTGAGCACGGGCTGCCAGGCCGGGGCGGTTACAGCCCCGTCACTCTCTGTACCCCCGCCGTGTTTGCCTGTGGAGCGCTTCCTGCGGCACCTCCGAGTCCATAAGGAGAACGGGGCCGCGGCCATCTTTCCTCCGAGATACAGAGCTCGGCATACATGTCCTACCTGAAGACAGCAGCCGCTCTACTGCATCTGTGACGACTCGAATTCATTTACAATCCTAACGTGATTCGAATCTGCCTGCGGCGGGACATTCCAGGCTCCTGCAAACACGCAGCGTGGAGGGAACTGGATGGGAGAGAGGCAGCGGGGGTGGTAGGACACAGAGGGCTCTGTACAGAGCAGCCCTGTACAGGGGTCATTTCCTCCTTCGTCCTTCGGGGGGGGACGTGAGCGTCTTGTGAAGATGACGCTCTGCCCACAGGACGGAGATTCCAAGCCCCAAAGCACAACTCGCTGAGCCAGGAGGAAGCATGTGTGCGTTTTAGAGAAAGCGGCGCAGAGTCCAGTGTTCACATCCCTTCAGTCGCACACCTGGAGGCTCCCGTCTACACCGCGGCTCGGACACGGACTTGCCACAAGGACTCAACCTGGAACCTTTATGTCCATCAGTTCTTGGCAACCTGAGCCAGGTGGGCTCGGAAGGTGCCAAGGACACAGAGCAGACGCACCTGCGTGTCTCAGAGACACCTCAGTCCCTCCCGTAAAGCCTCGCAAGGCTGCCTCTTCACACACCGCTCTCTTGCAGCCCTCATGGTGAACACAGATGCAAGCAGACTCACACACGGACACATGTACACATGCACACACGGGGGCAGACCCACACACACAGGCATGCACACACACACACACACACACACACACGCACGCACAAGCACGTTAATGGCTTTGCAATCGCTAGAATGTCGGGCCCCACGTCCCCCTTCCGTCCCCAGCTCCTGTGCCACCTTCTGCCTCCCACCCCTGCGCGGCTTTCCCGACTCACTGAAAACTACCTCCCTCCGGGGAAGCTCCTCTTCCTCACTCAGAAGCTGAGAAAAACGCTCCCTCCCTCATGGATACGGCATGAGAATAAAATGGCTTGATGTAGGCAAGACGGATGACACGCGGGCTGTGCGTCATCCCGAAGGGCGGTTGGGGCAGCTGTTGGCATCCAAATCTATTCTTCACGCATCTCACTATTAAAGAAACATCGGAGCACCAGGCTCTCTGCGAAAGACTACATTTCCCAGACTACTCTGTGGCTCAGCCTGGTCACATGACTCTGTTCTAGCCAATGAGAGCTAAGAGCCAGACACTGTCCAACTTCTACAAGAAAGTCCTAGACAGAACAGGCATGCCTCCCCTTTTCTGCTTTTCCCCTGTAATATCACATGGCAGTGAATTGTCTCAGAAAGCAGCACCCCGGGGGTGACAAAAGAACAAGATGGAAAGACCATGAATCCCCCCTGACCAAGTTTGAACAAAAAGGCAGCCAAATGCTAGTGCATATTTTATGGGGCAGAGAAATTAAGCTCAGGATTGTGTAAGTCACATTTAATGTGGGTCTCTGCTACGAGTGCTAAGCCTTTGATTGTAATTACCATCTGCGGTCATCAAAGTCCTTGATCCCGACCCGACGCACAGCAATCATGACTCCGGTGAGTGGTAAAAAACCCAAAGTTCATTGTGGGTACCCGTCTCTCTTCTCTGAGCCCACGCGGTCCCGGCCCCCTCTCTTCCTGCTCCCTGACAGCATGCCCCGGGGGCTCAGGCTGCCCTCACTCTGTCCTGGAACTCAACAGCTCCCCATCTGCTCTGCCTGCTTCCTCCAGAGTGGGCAAGGGAAGCCAGGGGGACCTTGGGTCCTTCCAAAGATCAGCCACACTAAGAGAGGGGTTCCTCCCAGGGTGTTTCTTCGTGTCTCTTGATAATCTTACTCTTTTCACGCAACCTTCAGCAATCTGCTTCCCCAGAGCTGCCTGCTGTGGCCCAGGAACCCCTGTCCCCATAACTGTGAACCATGGTCTCTGCGATAATCTCTGGGAAAGAAGACAGAGCCCATCGAGGACTTCACCAACGCCTGTATGAGATGGGGAAGGAGAGCTTGTACCCGTTCTCTACAAGCCTCAGTTCCACGCTGATACAACATGCCACACTCCTTCTTCTCACAGAAGCCCTCCTTTAGACTTATTATGGGGAGGGGTCCCCAGCTACTTAGTTATGGGGAGGGGTCCCCAGCTACCTTCTATGCATATACATTTTCCCAATCTCACTCTTCTATTTTGTTCATTCACAGATTTGTTTTCTATTGACCAGGCATTATTTATTACATAGCCTGACTGATGACTTCCAAGCTCCATGCTGAGCTTGGCACTGGGGATCGGCAGTGACTGTAACAGGAAGTCCTTGATCATGTGGAGCTGACACTCCAGCTAGGGGCAAGAGGGGTGGCAAGCCACCACCACCAACCAGGTGCTGACCAGTCCTATGAAGGCAAAGAAGCCCCAGTGAAGAGGAAATGCAACTGAGTCAGGGCAGGGTTCTCTGATCTGGCCACATGTGAGCACAGACCTGAAGAGACAGAGCCAGGGACCTGGTTCCACCAAGGACACACCCTTGGAGGGGTTGCGGGAGTGCTAAGGCAGCTCTGATTTCCCAGCAGTGTTGCATATGCTGGAGAGAGCAGATGGGTTTTCTTCCAGGACCTGTCCCTTTTATCACAGATGCCGACAGTGGGCAGCAACGTTCCTACTGGAAGATCCACTGCTATGTGCCTCCTTCCTAGCTGCCCTGCCCCTTGTCATGTAGCCTCCAAGACACACTCTACAGCTTACTGCCACATCCTGAGAGCTAGTATCTTCTAATATAGTATCAGTGTATGGGGCATTACTCACTGTAAGAGAGAATGCTTCCTACTACTGACGTTGATTTCTGACGTACAGATTTTCTGGATTTGTTGTCTTTGTAGTCCTGGCAGTAACTTCCATTCCCTCAAAACTTTGCTATTGAACTGAGACCAAGCTATTGAACTAAGACCAAGCTATTGAACTAAGACCAAGCTTACTGTGACAAAACGAGGACCCTGTAGGACACTAATGTAACTGTCTATGGAAATTCCAGTGGAAACTCTGGAACAACATGGCAGTGCTCCGTCATGAGGCAGAAGATTTAGGTACTTTTGGTTTTGGTCTATCGGTAAAATCATAATGCAAGATAAAATTTTCTACAGAGAATGCGCAGACAGACACTCTGGCAATCTGTAGACTACAATTGGGAATCCTTGTTCCAGAGTTCACGTAAGATCTTTACAACCGTCCTGGGTCCCCTACTAGGGCATATCCTTTCTTTTGCTACAGCTTGTATGTCTGGTCAACCACCAACTCCCATCTACTTCACCTTCGAAAAAACTCTTGAAGATGTCCATTGTCTACATCCTACAATGGTACACCCATGGCCAAGCCACCGTCATCTCTTGTCTAGATGACAGATGAGGTCATATACATGGTGAGGCCTTAGCCGCCAACAAATTCCTCTGTTCTTCCATGCTAACAATGATCTTTCAGATGTGATCAGTCCTCTCCCCTGCTTCAACTCCTCCAGTGGGGTCCTTGACATTTTTAGAATACAGGCCAAGATCTCCGAGGAGACCTTCCACACAGGGTCCCTGCCTTTCCCCAGCCCCAACTCTGCTCTGTGTTTCAACAATGCTCATGAACTTGGCGTTCGCCGTGATGGTTAATTTTATTCTGTGTCACCCTGACTGGGCTAGGGGGTGCCAAGATATGGAGCGAATCCTGTTCTGGTGTGTCTAGGAGGGTGTTCCTGGATGAGATTAGCATCTGACTCTGTAGACTGAGCCAAGCAGATTGTTCTCAATCTGAATGTTCCTAATCCACTGAGTGGCTAAAGAGAGCAAAATGGCAGAGGACTTCACCTGCTGTTGCCGGTATAACCATGGAGGAACCTAGGCAGGAAGTGTGAGAGGGAGAGCCATTCTGTGAATAACCATTGGGCTTGGAAGAGGTTCTCAAGCCCCAGGTGAGGACTGCAGTGAGTCCCGGCTGACATCCTGATTTCAGCATGGTGAGAACCCAGTTTGGTTGAACTGGACTGTGCCTCACGGGAATTATGGGACATTACATGGGTATTATTTTATGCTGCTAACTTTGCAGTATGCATTACACAGGAATGAAAACTATCTAACATAGATGTCTCCTCAACATCTATTGGAGGGACAGACTTCCATACCACATGCTTTGGCCACAAAAATGTGGACAGAAATGGCATTTATAGGCACAGATCTGAAGAGCAGCAGGTGTCTCTTCTTGCCCGTTGGGGGGCTTCTGTCCTCTGCTCCTGGGTCCTGAATGCAATACACACAGCAGAGCCACACCAGATAAGCTGTAGACCCACAAGCATAAGAACAAATGCTTATTTCCATGCCACTGAGTTGAGGTTGCTTGTTACACAGCATCACTGTGGAAGTAGCGAACTAACACATGACACTTTCCAAGCCACAGCCTGGGTCACAGCAAAGGACTTCTCTGAAGGTCTGCAGCTATGGTTTTCCACTACACGGACTTCTACGACGGAATGAGACCCTAGAGCTGAAGACCAGAGATCATTACCAAACAGACCCCAAACCAAGACACGGACAAGAGAGCGAAAATAATCCCGTGCAACTACAGGCATGTTCTGAACCAGCCTCGCCAAAGGCCCCATCGTCAAATCATGCAAATGTGTATTTACACAAACTAAGTGCATCATAAATGCCTAAGAAATTTTACTTTTTTAAGTCACCAAACGGTACAGTTAACGCATTTACAATCTATACAAACTTGAGTCCTTCTGTGATTTTTCTCGCAGTTTAGGGACTCACTTAATTCTGGACCTGACGCCAGCCCATTAGCTCAGATGGATTTCACCTTGCGCTCGGAAAAATCTACATCTTCTTCAGAACATCAGGCCTTAGGGAAACTGTTTCATGTCTTTAATCCCCCAAATGTGAGAACAGCTCACACAATAAGAAAATAATTAACCAATCCATTTGATTGATGGGGTACTGCAAACACAAACACATTGCTGAACACTGAGTTTTAAGGCTTTAATTCTATGACTAAAGTTTAATTCTCATTGCCAAACCCTAAGTGTGTGATCTCTCAAATAACGGAAAGTTGTACTATGGTTGCATTTAGGTACTTTCCTAATCGTTAGGAATAATTTTAATTAGTCCAGGGCCCTATTGCTCTTATTATATTCAAACATGCATCACAACTGTCTTAGGTCTGTGTTATCCACAAAAATAATAATAATTAAAAAAAAGATTTTATTTATTTGACAGAGATCACAAGTAGGCAGAGAGGCAGGCAGAGAGAGAGGAAGGGAAGCAGGCTTCCGCGGAGCAGAGACCCCGATGTGGGGCTCGATCCCAGGACCCTAAGACCATGACCTGAGCCAAAGGCAGAGGCTTTAACCCACTGAGCCAACCAGGCGCCCCAATAATAATAATTTTTTGGTTTGTTTTTTTTTTGTGGCTCTGGTACTTTTATTCTTAGAGGTAGCCAAGTTTGCATTTTGATTTTTTTTTTTAATTGCTAAAAATGTAACTTTCCACGTACACCAAAATATCCCTGGGGATTTGGAACCCAGATCATGTTTGGAATCTGCTGTTTGAGGATTATGTCATGCGATGTTCAGTTTATTTCAAAGGAGCCTCGAGGAAAACAAGAAATTGTTCTCTAATGGGGTAAGGGGAGCCAGATGACACATAATCAGTCATTTAGGGGAGATGTTTAGGTTAATGAGAAATTAAGTAAATGTGTTGGACACATAAATTAAGATCCTTAGGATTCCCACGGAAATAGTAATTGTTGGAGCCATTTTTATTGGGTAATCTGGATGACTCTGAATACAGCGGAGCTGGGATGGGTCTCCCAAGTGACCTGCCCCTTCTGGGTACCCCAGATAGGGAGACAGTCTGAAAACATGTGCTCCTTTGAAAGATCATGCTAGCACCCTGACCCGTTAAGAATTTTTTCCAATGCAGGGTGCCTGGGTGGCTCAGTGGGTTAAACCTCTGCCTTCGGCTCAGGTCATGGTCTCAGGGTCCTGGGATCAAGCTCCACATCAGGCTCTCTGCTCAGCAAGGAGCCTGCTTCCCCCTCTCTCTGCCTGCCTCTCTGCCTACTTGGGATCTCTCTCTATATATCAAATAAGTAAATAAAATCTTTGGGGCGCTTGGGTGGCTCAGGGGGTTAAAGCCTCTGCCTTTGGCTCAGGTTATGGTGTCAGGGTCCTGGGATCGAGCCCTGAGTTGGGCTCTCTGCTCAGCAGGGAGCCTGCTTCTCCCTCACTCTTTGCCCACCTTTCTGCCTACTTGTGATCTCTCCCTCTGTCAAATGAATAAATTAAGTTAAATTATTAAAAAAAAAAAATTTCCAATGCGGACATCACTAGATCATCTGGAGGAGGGCTATGAAAACAGATACACTCTGGAGACAAAATATTTTCATGGCGGTCGGTGCTACAAAACATTACAATGTTTCTGTTCTGCTCACGGAGGACAACGCACAATTTTAAAATACGGCAACACAGTTGTGTTTGAAGACGGACACGGCGGGGATCGTTTTTGAAGCTTGGGGACGAGGTCACGGAGGGTTCCAAGTTACCCTCTCCACTTCTGTGTGTGTTTGACATCTCCCACCGTACGTTGTTTCGTTTTGTTTCTAACGATGCTTAGCCACTGCAAAGGGCTCTTTCCATCCTGCCTCCCCATTTGGAAGAGCAGAGATGAGAGCAGAGAGCCGGTTTTAAAATTTAAATTTTCATCAGCGCCTCGCTCATGAAACGGACGACATCACTGTACTCTAAGCTTTTGTTCCAAATTGGTGAGGCTTCCACGGGTGGATGGAAAGCGCGTTGCTTGCAGCAGAAACACAATGCAATCCCATGCAAATTATACATAGATGGTCTTTCTTAATACCACACGTAATATAGAAATGCAAAATGCACAGGGCCTGCCCTCATATTTTAGCATTTGATGAAGATGTGTCGCTTTTGTAACACCTCGGGTACTGGGAGCGAAAACAAACCACGGAGCAGTCAGAGAACTGAGTTTCACACTGGAAAGAGCTCTCTCTTTCTCTGCCAACATCAAACAAAATCTAGGGCAACGTGATTAACTCTCTCCATTGGCAAGTCCCTACTTCATGGCAGAGGAAAATACTCATCCACCAAGTAGGAAAGGGTTTAAACTACTATTTCAGGTTCCATTTGTTCCTTAGAAACTGCAATTAAAACAGTGGGAAAGAGATATCAGAATGGGTCTTACCAGGGTGTTGCTGAAAACATTTTCTAATTGGGTAACGGTCTCTTCGGAGGATAATTAAAATGTGTTCTATGCAATAATCGTGTTTCATCACCACGGCGCCTCACACTTCGGCGACCGCCGTCTTCACCATCCTGCCTCCTTGGGTCCTAAAATTACTCGTATGGCAGAGACGGAACCGTTTTATGTTTGAAATCCTCAAAATGAGGGATTGGGGGTATGATTCACTGGCTGGGTCGCATCTTTTTCCTTCCGTGGTGTGCTGCTGTCTGTGCTCATGTCACGAAAAGGACAAAGGAAGAGGTCATTCATCCGAAGTACGGAAGAGGCAGAACAGGACGGGGTTCGCCCCTTCCCATCACAGAACATCTCAGAATGGGTGGGCAATGTTCATTATCTACGGTATCCGCAGAGTGAGCGTTTACGTAGCTGCCCGTGCTGCGGTAAAAGCAGTTTTGTCACTGCCATTAATTTATAGAGAGGGCAGCATGCCACCTAGCTGTTAGGGACACTGCTCACGGCCAGATCTCATCAGAAGATAATCCAAGAACGCTGTCATCTCCTAGAATGAATGCCCGCCTCCGTCGAGAGGGATGTCTTGTATTTCAAGAAAACTTGTGCGAGGCAGAGACGCCAAGAGACCATCTTTCTGCAGAGAAATATGACTTTTGGACGCGCGGTAAGTGATGAGCTGACACCCGAGGACAGCGTGGTTTTGACACTCAAGACAGTGAGGGGTGAAGCTCCTGAGTTCTGGCTTTTCCGCCTGCCCTGCAGCTAAACAGTGCTTTGGACAGAAGCATGCATCAAGCCCTTTCCCGTGCATTACTGGAGATCACGGCAGACGGGAGTCGTACTGGGTAATTGCCACGCCATGACCGACGGCCCGTCGGACCCCCAACCTCTGGTTTATCATCTTGAAGGAGAACGTGGCCACAAACAGAAGTGGGGATGACGCAGCTTCTGTCCCGCACACCGGTCCCTGTGCAGCCCCCCCCCCCCACCTTCTGCTACTGTCAACACACAGTTCGTGGCCTCGTTGTGGAATATCCTCATCCTCCTGGAGTATAAAAACTCTCCACGGGAAGAACCATTTATAGTCCTGGAGAGCCTTTCACACTGCCTCGTTGGGACAGAAATTACACAATGTGGTTTACAATATTTCCCTAATGCAAGACGCCCTTTAAATTGCTGTGCAAGATAATGATGTTGTGTGTATATATATATATATATTTTTTTTTTTTAGCACCAGAATTCACCAAACATTACTGGGGTGGAAAAAAAGGGAGGAGGGGCAAACTTAATTCAAAAGATAAAAGGTCGAAAGATGGTTTATTGCTTTGACAAGCTAACAGCAGGATGCAAATAACCAGTAGCGGTCTCATTATCCTTTTTTGCTTAAAATACATGGTCCCCAAATTTTAACATACAATTAAACAGGGATGAACATTTTCAACACTTAAAATGGCATGAAAATGTAGGGTTTGTTGTTGTGAAAGCAAGAGAATTGAGCTTGCAGAACGGGTACCGTGCCTCCGTGTGATGTAAGATGTGCGAAGGGAGATTTACCTCCCTAATTCCCACTCTGGAAAGGTTAGCAGATGGGTCTATTTCTTTCTTTTTTTTCTTTTTTAAAGATTTTATTTATTTATTTGACAGCGAGAGATCACAAGTAGGCAGAGAGGCAGGCAGAGAGAGAGAGAGAGAGACAGGAGGGTAAGCAGGCTCCCTGAGCAGAGAGCCTGATGCGGGACTCGATCCCAGGACCTTGGGATCATGACCTGAGCCGAAGGCTGAGGCTTAACCCACTGAGCCACCCAGGTGCTCCTCTTTTTTTTTTTTTTTAATTTTTTTTAAAAAAGACTTTATTTCTTTATTTGACAGACAAAGATCCCAAATAGGCAGAGAGGCAGGCAGAGAGAGAGAAGGAAGCAGGCTCCCCGCTGAGCAGAGAGCCCGACGTGGGACTCGATCCCAGGACCCTGAGATCATGACCCGAGCCGAAGGCAGACACCTAACTGACTGAGCCACCCAGGTGTCCCAGATGTGTCTATTTCTGAAGATAGAGTCAACCTAAACACTCACTTCTGTTTGCTTCTTTGTTTCGTTTCACACTGGCACAAAGCCATCCTCACCATTCTCCTCCTCCAACTATGTAAAACATTTTTCTAGAAGCCTGATTAAGCCTCACATACTCCAGTGTCCCAAATGCCACGGGATTGCTTCCCACAAATACCTATGAAGTTATTTTGCCCCATTTCGTGACTATTCCTTTGCAGGAACGGGGTGATAAGGAGAAGCCCCAAGATGAGTGGAATGTGCTCGTTCTGTTGTGACAACACGCAGATCTCACTCACTCCAGCCACAAAGGAGTATCTGGTGGTCACCCTGTGTGGTCACCAAGGGTTATCTGAGGCTCTCTGTGGTGTCACCTGCTCTCTGACACCGCCAGGGGGAGGAGCCTCTACCTGGGATGTTGAGAATGTACGGGGGCATTTTCATACTGAGAACTGATGCGCTGACCCTAGAGGAACAGGGGACATTTCTCCTCATGGCTCTCCAGCAGCCAGAAGGACCCACTTACTATAGGTCTGGACTCTAGAGCCAGCTGGACATCTGTGCCAGTCCAAGGATGAGATGTGCATAATGGTAAACACACAAACACAAAACCAAGCGCCTTTTTCTTTGAACGCAGCACATCAAGGATTCATTTGAACTGTATTTTCATGATTGGCATGCTTGGCGTTTTCTTTCAATCTGGAAAAATCTCAAATCTAGATGTGAGCTCATGGATTCAACACATGGCTTTAACTCACACACAGTCCTTCTGTGTTTCTTGCCAGGCAAACCAGTGAAAGGAGTGCTATACAACGTCACAACCTAACCGATACTGCGTATGGTGGTATAGGTTGTGCACTGAACAAATTTAAGAAGTGGTGTTCCCACGGCAGTGTATTAATGTGGCCCCTGGAGTTGGGTGGTACACAGCACAGGCGGTCATATATGGAGATCCTGAAAATCTATCCGTTCACTTATTATTTTTCAAGATTTTATTTTTTGGGGCACCTGGGTAGGTCAGTTGTTTGAGCATCTGACTCTGAGCTCAGCTCAGGTCTTGATCTCAAGGTTGTGAGTTCGAGTCCCGCCTTGGGGTCCATGGTGGGCATGGAGCCTCCTTAGCAAACAAACAACAAACGATTAAGGATTTTAAGTAACCTCTACAGCCAACATGGGGCTCAGACTTACCAATCTGAGATCAAGGGTCCCTGCTCTCTACAGACTGAGCCAGCCAGGTGCCCTACTTTACTTATTTTCTTAACCAAGAGATCACTCCATAAATCTAAGCCTAAACCAACTTATTTATGTCCCTTTCCCTTATCACTTCCCTCCTCTGTAGCAAAACCATCATAACATCTATCGGACAGATGCATAGTGAAGATTAAGTCGATCAACGTACAGAGGCACTCGGGAGTCAGGCCAGGATGCACGGAGCTAACTGAGCACAAACCCCTATCCCAGCCGCTCCCAGTGGGGCAGCTCCTGGGACCAGCTCCTGCCTCGCCTGCAGGGCTATGCGAGGTGCTCCAGAAACTCGCTTGGTCTCCGCTCCAGATGCAACGGCTGGTAACGGGTCCCTGAGACCAGCGCTAACAGATGGCCGGTCTGATGTGTCTGTCTCTCAGCAGTTCCCGACCCAGCCCATTGGCCTTGTCTGATGAAACGCCACACGCATTTGCTCCTGAATTATCCGAAACCCTGACTTCTCCCAACCTCCTCCCACGGTGCTTGCTGCCTTCGACCTGCGAGGCTACGACTCTCAGATCTCGCCGTACAACGTCCTGGTGCACGACAGTAACGGAACCCGTTCCACTCGGACTTGTAAAGAAAAGCAAAAGCAGCACCGATACATGAAGTAATTGTAAATATTAACTGGGAGTTACATGGTTTCATTTCAAAGCCTGCGGAAACAAGGTTGACTTGAAGACATCACGTTTGCCTTTTGATCTTTTTCTAAGGCTAAAATCTGATTAAAAAAAGAAAAAAAAAAAAAAAGAAGAAGAACTAAAGCACGCAGTCACCAGACTGCTTAATGTATGCACAGGAAGGATGCGTTTAAGGATTTCAAATGTCATAAAGTCTACAGGGATTTTAAAGAATATCTCATTTTTTTAAAAGATTTTTAGGTATTTATGTAACAGAAAAACAGCATGAGCTGGGGGAGGGGGAGAGGGAGAAGCAGACCCCTGCTGAGCGCGGAGCTCGAAGCGGGGCTCCATCCTAGGACCCTGGGATCATGACCTGAGCCAAAGGCAGATGCTTAAGTGACGGAGCTACCCAGGTGCCTCGACAGACTGTGATTCCTTTGGATACACACCTAGAAATCGTATTGCTGGACTGTATGGTAATCCTATTTTTAATTTTTTGGAGGGCCCGCCATCCTGTTCTCCAAAGTGACTGTACCATTTTGCATTTCCCCAAAGCACGAAGGTTCTCTACATCTTTTTCAATCCTTATGGCTTTTTCTTTTTTAATAATGTTTCCTGCCCCTCGATCTTAACATGGAAGGGAATCCCCCAAAAGGCAACAACGCAGATGAACCTTAATGACGCGAGGTGACGTGAATCACGTCAGCGACAAGAGGACAAACACTTCAGCCTTTCCTTGACGGGAGGGACCTACAAGCGTCCGCCTTAGAGAAGCAGCAGCAGCAGCAGCAGGCTGGTGGAGGGGATATGAGGAAAAAGAAAGGTGAGGGGGGCTGCAAATCAATGGCTAGAACGATGGGTCCTGGAGGTCTGCTGCGCAGGCTGGTGTCTTCAGTTAACAGTCGCGCTGCACACTTAAAAACCAAACAGGCTGGATCCCAGCTTCAGTGCTGGGACAACAATCAAATTAAAATTAAAAAAAAAAATAAAAGAAAAGAACACAGTCACTCGAGAAGTAATGCACGGAGCGCCTACGGAAAGCAGCACCCGTGAGTCAGACACATCGTTTGCCGTCCAAAGAGCCATCACAACACGTCGGGCTGATGGAGTGTGGCCAATTGACTCGGTGAACCAAGGTTCCTAGTCAACCTGCTGGGATACCATCAACTTCCGAATCTCGGCGGCTTCCGAGAGAAAAGACTGGATCTTGGTCAGCTCAGGGTCCGTCGGTAACCAGGCAGCTCTCCCTGGCTGCCGTGGGTGGTGACAAGGCTCAGGGGTCCAGGCTCCTGTAACCCCACCGCGGCACCGTCCTTCCTCAGGTCTTCGAGGACTCTTCACCTGGATGTCCTGTGTTCAGTGCCCTCAAGGAAGGAGGTTGTGCACGGAACCTTCCGGCCAGGCCTGAACGTCTCCGAGTCCCAACCTGACGAAAAGGGTAGATGGAAATACGTCCCTGCCTCGTACCCACCGACTCAAAACGGTGCCATCACAGGAGGACGTTTCTGTCTCAGAGGTAATGACAGAGACAGGAACACGGCCTGACTTTGTAAATACGGCATTGTACGTACTTAATCTCACACGCTGCGTTCAATTTAAGACAACACGCCTTTTCATAGTCAACTCAAACTGCGTAGTTGTAAAAATGCAGCCGCTGGGGATTTTGCCTTTAGGAAAACACCACCGTAGACGACAGGGTTTGTAACCTGAGAGTCTCACGTGATCCGTGAGGCCAATTTTCCAACCCAGGCTTTGGTACGAACGTTGAAGGGTCGCATACCGGGTAAAGCCGACCGGGCATCGCACAGTCCGCCTCTAAATTTAGTTGACTATGAGCTAAACGGGGCTTCCCTGCAAACGGTTCAGAACATATGGCCCTCACGAGTCGTGGAACCTCAGTAGGGCAAACATCTAAGGGTCTCCAAGATGCTATTTTCTTCGTAGGAAACGGATACGTCGCTAGGAGAATGACGTCTCCTTTCTGTGAGCACGTGTATTACGTTCAAGGTGTTGGAAACTACCCAAAGAAGGAAGGCTGGCATCTCCTTAATTGAACTGAATTTCCTTAATTCCTTAAATACTGGCACGTTAGGACGATCGTTTTATTGGGAGCCCAGTAAACCGAGCTCCAACGGTATTCAGCCATGTTTGCTGGAGCTGGCGTTAGCAGCACGGAAGTTTGTGGTGCTGGGACCCCAAGGATCCCCCAAGGATAGCCAGGACCCTAGAGTCCCCCACTCGGGCCCCCTGGAGGTGGCCTGGAGGGAGCCAGCATTGACATCACACGGCACATTCTTGGAGGGCTAACAAGCGCGTAATGAGGCTTGAAGCCAGCGGGGAGCGTCTACAAGTCCCCACACGTCGCCCACACTGGCCTCTCCCGCAGGACCCGTGCTGGCATTTGTGCAGAAGTGCTGGGTCACAGGGGAGCTCACCTGAGCCCCCTGTGCCCGCAATGCTTGCCCGGCCTTCTTCCCGCTGCCCTGCTTTATCCTGACGCGGCTCCGGTGTTCCGAGGGCAGCCCGACCCGGTACCCAACCACACATACAGATCAACACTCTCCGTTCTGCCCTTTCGACTCCGGAGACTTCCCCGCTGCCCATGTCTCATGAGCACAAGAGGTGTGTCCCCCACGTGTGGGCCCACTCGAGACTCTGACATGCCCGCGGAGGGAAAACACAGTAAATCCGTTGTAAGATAATGACGTGTTGTGTGCGAACCTAAAACATGGAAACACACCCAGATTCCGTTCTTACGACTGTGTCGGCACACAAGTGCGAGAGATCGCCAATCCTCGAGGTCCGTCCTCTTCCTTCTGGTTTTAAAAGGAATTAGGGAACTTTCCACGTGCCCCGAAGAGGCCCGAGGCGGTGCGCCCGCCTGATCAGAGGGGAGGGGCTGGTCTGTTTCTTGCCCGGCTCTGCACTGTGTCCCCCTCCCTGAGGCTTAGGGATCAGGACTGCTCCAACAGAACCGTGCCCCGTCGCGCCACACAGCGAACCCCCCCCCCCCGCCACCCCAGACTCGCTGCGTCCAGTCACGCGAGAAGGCACAGCACGTGTCGTTGTCAAGGAGAATTTTATTTTCAGTTCGCACGGACCCCGCCACGAGGTTCTCAGAAACCTTAAGCAGGTGTGTCATTCCAGAGAGCGTCTCCCGGACACGGACCACGTCCTTCCCCTGCACCTTCTCCCCCGCTCTCCGCCGTACGTCCTCCAGGGCAATGCGACGTGCTTCCTTTCTTGGAAGCTGCCCGCCGCCGGCGCCTGGGACTCAGCTTTTGAGGCAGCGTTATAGGCCTTGGGAAATGAGACCCGTCCGTACGTCTCTGTTTGCTTGGCACGTTAGATCTATGACATGCGACAGAGAGAGAGGCTTTCTTTTATTTCATTTATTTATTTATTTTTAAAAGACTTTATTTATTTGACACAGAGAGACACAGCAAGAGAGGGAACACAAGCAGGGCCAGTGGGAGAGGGAGAAGCAGGCTTCCCGCTGAGCAGGGAGCCCGATGCGGGGCTCGATCCCCGGACTCTGGGATCAGGACCTGAGCCGAAGGCAGAGGTTTTAACCCACTGAGCCACCCAGGTGCCCTGACAGGTTTTCTTTAAAAAGAATTCGTTTAAAGCTCCAAAACCCTGTAAGGTTGGGACATACACCTCAAGCGGTCACACCCATGAGGTGCGTTGAAAACAAGCAGCTCATACAACCTCGTAAAAACAACACAGACTAGGTCATAAAAGAGGTTTGCTAGGCGTCTGCTGAAAATCGAATTCCAATTTCCTGCTGTGCATCCCAAGCCAAACTTTCACAGGGCAAGTGGGCTGAAACCTCGGAATTACGCTTATCATGTACATACCGGATTTTCCAATACCCTGCTTCGTAACAGTCATCTACGTTATTTTGAAGCAATTTTTTTTTTCAAGATTTTTATTTATTTGTTTGAGAGAAAGACACAGCACAGAAGCAGGGAGTGCGGCGGGCAGCGGGAGAAGCAGGCTCTCCGTTGAGCAGGGTCCCCGTCGTGAGGCTTGAACCCAGGACCCCGGGATCACGACGTGAGCTGAAGGCAGACGCCGAGCCCACAGAGCCGCCCGGGCATCCCTTGAGGCAAATACTTTAAAGCTGATTTTAGTTCTAGAGGTATATGTGTCCTTCATTGGCTGGTCACATTGTACAGATGGGACAAGTTCTTTACCTACGTACATAGTCACAGAATCGATAAAACTGCATCTTCTCACTCAATGCTGAACACACAGCCCCACCCCCGGAAATGCTGTCGAGAAGGCCACTTGCCTCGAGGGTGCTCAACTTTAAATACACACCATCAGCGTAAAACACAAGTCCGTAACAGTGGTTTTAAATCGTTTTGGCAAAGTAACACCAGCCAAGCAAGGGGACAGAATCCCAGCAATTTCTGGAGTTCGAAATCCCCACGAAAAGCAAGACACCTGTTTGCTCGACATGTTTCAACCCTTCCCGGGGAGGGGAGACAAACAACATCCCTTGTCGACTGTAAGAGAAACCAAAGAAAAGTGCGAAATGTGAAATCCCGGACCTCAAGAGGGACTGCGGGAATACTGTCGGATCTTGGGAGTTCTCCTGGAGTGCGGGACACGTAGAGAGACATGTGGCCCGTGGTCAGTGTGCCTAAGAGCACAGGCAGTGTCCACACGGCCACGGGGGCGGCGGTCCAGGTTTCCGGCTGTCTGCCGTCTCCCGGGACGGAGCAAACACGTGCACTACAGAGAGGAACACGACAGGTATGGCTCCTCTCCACGGACCGGAAAGGCCCGCGTGATCCTGTTGGAGGAGGTCTGGTGTCTGATCCAGGGCCAGGAGCGTCTAAGACTTAGGGGCCTACTCTCCTCCGTGGGGGTTGGCGGTGCAGACTCAGGACCTTCCACCCACGGAGCCGTGCCCACCCACCCCGCCCGTGGCCAGCCGATGCCCTGTCCTGCACTGCTGATGTTCGAAGAAGCAGGATTAGAACAAAACGGGACATCTCACTGGAGACAGAAGCCACACGTGTTTCTTACATCACACCAGCGTCAAACAAAGGCTCTGAGACGAGCTCCTGCGGTCTTAGCACATTCTGCAAGAACTAAAGCTCTCCCGATATTGTGCGTGGGTCACGAAGTGCTTACGAGTCCGCCCGGCCCAGCAGTCCACTTCCCAGGCCAGTAATTCCACACCGCACCGGGAGGGGTTCCTCGTGCGACCGTGTCCCCGAGGTAGCCTTTCTCTAACACAGTCCATTCGCCACAGGAACAGTAAAACCCAGATATAACACTATAAGGGACGCCACGGACATCCGCTCAGGACAGACCGTTTGGAGATTCTGGTTTCTGAAGGATTTTACCAAAAAAAAGTGTGCTGTGTGAAGAAAGTGCATCTGGGAGCCTCTCTCCCTTTTCCCTACATAGCGTGAAGCGTCTAGTTTTATAGTTTAAGTATCTCTGACTTCCGGAAGAAAGACATAAACTATGTGTCTGTAGGTACAACGATCAGAGAGAGTTTCGACTATGTGCTCTACATAACACTGATGGCCACGGCCTTCCAAGCCAATCTGCCATGCACGGCATCTATTACTGGCGAAGAAAAAGGCCCCTTAGTCATTCTAAGTTCCATGTGTTAAGATTTTGTTGCGGCTTTTTTAAATGCGATGCCCCTTTATAGCAGCGGGCCAAGGGAAGCATGCCCCTCACAGCGTTGAGGGATCACAGCCCCTTATGCCAAGGGTCCTGCATTTGCAGAGGCATCGATGTGATTCCCTCGGCTCCTTCCTACATGCCTAACCTTCCCATGCTTACAGGACTCAGAATTTTGGCCATGAAGCCCCAGCTCCGGCATGTTTCCCTGCAGGTACCGTAGACTTTGATGCCCCCCTGGGGTCACCAGGGGGCTCTCGACGGAGCCGTGGGGCGGTGAGATGGAGAGAGGTTCCCGGTGTGAGGCCGACAGGGCCGGCTCTCCGCTGGGCCACCCCCGTGTGCGTGCACAAGGCAGGAGGCGGGGCGGGCGCCGGGCCACTGTCGCGTCCCCTTGACGGGCACCTAGCGGCTCGCCCTCCGGGCCGCCGTCTCCCGGTCACACTGGCAAGACAGCCCGGAGGCCGAGCAGCACATCTGCAGCCACGGCTTCCACATGACGTTGCCCAGGGACAGCTGGTTGGGGACCTCCTGCAGGGTCTCAGCGTGGCGCGCGGCAGCCCGCCGCATGGCGTCCACGATCTCCTGGAAGCGGGGCTCCGTGGCCGGCGACAGCGGGTTTCTCTCCCGAGGGTCCCTGGACAGGTCGAAGAGTAGCGGCGGGTGGTGCGGGGTCACAAAGTGGCCGTGGCAGAAACACACGTGCGTGGAGAAGCAGCCGTTAGCACCCTCGGGGCTGAACTTGGGCGTGAAGAAGAAGGCCTTCCAGACGGACGTGCCTGCGGTGCACAAGGACACAGGTTGGCGCGGGCCGGGAGGCATCCTGAGTGTCCCCGTAGAGGGGAAGGAAGCCGGCGGGGCGGGTGGGGGGCTCCCTCCCGGAAAGCAAAGGCTCAGTTAGCAGAGCGACAGACGGACGGACGGACAGAGGGCTCGTCCCAACCGCTGTGAAGAAGAGCCACAGCTCGGAGAAACCACGCAGGAGCATGCAGTTAGCCGTAAGCACCAAGGACGGGGCAGGGGGTAGCAGCGGCCCAATGACAGCTTCTACCAGGCACGCTCACGCGCTCCCCAAGGCGTCTTCTTCTCATGGAGAAGACCCTTCTCTCTCTTTGCCCTCCTGCCTGTTTCTCCCTCCTCCTCCTCTTCCCCGACCCCCAAGGCCCTAGGCGATGCTGTGCAGGCAAGAGAAGACAAAGCCTCTGCGGTGTTTGCACAGGGAGCTCCGCCGGCGTCGGCGTTTGGGGGTCGCAGACTTTACAGCGTGGAGCTGCACACCAGACTCTCGACCGACACACACGCACACACGGACCAACAGACTTAATAAGCTCGCAGCTCGACCTCCGCCTCCTCCCCGACCCTCTCAATGTGCGGGCTCTGCTTCTGTGATAAACGGACAGGAGCTTCCGGAACAGGGAGACTCGCGGCTGACGTGCACGAGAGACATGAGAAGCGCACGCACACGCAGACAGACACACGCACGCAGACAGACACACGCACACGCAGACAGACACACGCACACGCAGACAGACACACGCACAGGCTCGGACTCACACTCAGTCTTACTCTCGCTAAGACCTCAGGGAACATTTTCCTTTTCTGCCCCGACAAAGCCTGAAGGCAGCCAGTCCAGGACGCAGGGGGGCCTCCGAATGAGGACAGGGACGGACGGACGGACGGACGGCCAACGGGGAGGAGGAGGGAAAAGAAAATGTTTTCCTCCAGACCGGCAGTGCGTGTGCAGAGCTCCGTACTTTCCTAAAAACCACAGAACTGGAATTTCAGAGCAACTTGTTTTTTAGGAAAGCTGCTAAAAATGCCAAATGAGGAGCATTCACTGACCCCACAGTAGGATGATTATATTGTTTAAAAATTAAGTTTTATTTTATTTATTTATTTTTTTAAAAGCCCGATGTGGGGTTTGAACTCACGAGCCTCAATGAATTCCAGACCGAACAGAAATCGGGAGTTGGATACTTAGCCAACGGAGCCACCCAGGCGTCCCTAAAAATTAAGCTCTTTGACAACCAAGTCCGTGTTCCCTTATATCTCCCCAATACTCAATCTCCTTTTTAAAGAACAACCTGCCTCGCCGACAATGGTTAGGAAACGACGGATTCCCGGTTGACTCCAGGATGTTAGGCGTTTCGGAGGACCTGAGGGCTCAGCAAACAGCCTCTGACAGGGCTCTGCCAACAGCTTCCTGCGTGTGAGGAACGTGGCCCACAGCGACAGACTGAGCAGCCCCGGACCCGTGCGAGCCGGTGCCCAACGAGAACGCCCCCCTCTGCAACTTCCCCGCAGGGCTTTTCCGAACTCCCCCAAAGTCGTTCCCACGGTGCGGCACCCCCAACGCACCTGCTAGCGTGTGGACGGATGAACCCCTTCTGGCCTGTGGCGTGTACTTGGGACGGTCTGCGTATCCTCCTTGGGAGAAAACTGACCCGCACTCTTCCCCTCTCATTGTTCCCACTCATTCTCGAACCCGCTGCCCCTCCGTGGACACCACCGCCACCCCCTGCCCGCGGGACCCTGCTGCACCTTCCGGATGGTCGAGCGGAGCCTGGAGCGTGCGACCCAAGACTGCCTCGACCATGCTCCTCCTGGACGCGTCACTCATGAGATGGAGAAAGGAGTGGCCCCCCCGCGACGGACATTACTGTTCCTTTGTGATCTACAGCTACAGGTGAACCTGGCATAAACGTCCTCAAAACCTCTGTAAACCATAAGGAGTAGAAGACGTATCAGAGGCAAAGCCCGCAGGAGTGTGTCTGATAGATGCGAAGACGTACGGTTCGCAAGTCTGTTTTCAAAACACAGACGACGGCCACAGGAGGAAAAGGCGACCGGTTTCACGAATGAACAGTGACTGGAGAACAGAGCCTGTTACCGCCTACAACAAACACAGGTTTCCATCAAAGATGCAGATCCACAAAGACCCAAAGACTTGTGAAATAGGACGTGCCGTGCTTGGCCGTGCTTGGCTCTACACAGTCTCCGTGGCAGACCACACGGCAGCACACCGGGAGGCAGCCCTAACGTCAGCAGGCATCCCGAGAGCATGGCGATAGGCCCTGGGTCGAGGTCACACGGAGGAGGCGCGCAAACCAGTATAGACCATCAGTGAAACGGTCGAACCCAGTGTGCAGGCTGGAAAGGGCAGAACACAGGACGTCGGATAAGATGAGGACACGCCGCATTCCCCGCTTGGATCGAAGAAGGTGTTGGCACCTTCAACACACTGTCCTTCCTGCTACGTAAGAAAGAAAATCGAGTTTTGATGTGGTCTGTCTCTATAAAAGGGAAATGGGTGTCGTGAGCATTTCTGTTTTAAAGATTTTGTTTTATTTTAAATATTTATTTATTCGACAGAGAGACACTGAGAGAGGAAACACAAGCAGGAAGAAAAGGAGAGAGAAGCAGGCTTCCCGCCAAGCAGGAGCCCTATGTGGGGCTCCATCCCAGGACCCTGACTCAGATCATGACCTGAGCCAAAGGCAGACGCCTAACGACTGAGCTACCCAGGCGCCCGCACGATTTTATTTTCAAGAAAATCCCTATACCCGACATGGGGCTGGACCTCACAACGCTGTTGGTCCACAGTCGTGGGCTCTCCTCACGGAGCCAGCCAGTCCTATCGTCACAAATTCACGAAAGTCACGGCTGACCCTTTCTTCATCCGTGCTACTAATGACATCTTAGGTCAGGCCTACGAAATCTTTAGTCGAAGAGAAGACGACTTTTTTTTTTTTTTTTAAGATTTTATTTATTTATTTGACAGACAGAGATCACAAGTAGGCGAGAGGCAGGCAGAGAGAGAGGAGGAAGCAGGCTCCCTGCAGAACAGAGAGCACAATGCGGGACTCAATCCCAGGACCCCGTGACCATGACCTGAGCCGAAGGCAGCGGCTTAACCCACTGAGCCACCCAGGTGCCCCCGGAAGATGCCTTTTTTAAAGCCTTTATTTTCAAGTCCTAGCTACACCCTTCGCAGGGCTTGAACTCACGACCCTGAGATCAAGAGTCGCCCCCTGCCACCGACTGAGCCGGCCAGCCGCCCCTGGATGCCTCCTTTAAAAACGGTCTAGTAGCGTTAACAGAAAAGGGCACAAAGTGCCATATGAAAATATACGTTGACTGGATTCCATGGAGGAACACGAGAAGTCCATTTATGACCTTTTTTTTTTTTTTTCTCATTAAAAGAAATGAACAGCCGGGAAGTGCAGCCCGTTTCTGGGAGTCTGAGCGCTAATGAGAGAAAATAAATGAAATTCAAGTCTGGTCCTTTCTGGGCAGCCCTGTCCATCCTCATACGTCAGAGGCTGCCCCCGGATGCCGCCGTGTCGTGGGGCATCATCGGGCCCGTGCGGCCACGGCGGACCGCACGCGTGCTGTCCCCTCCAGAAGCCCGAGGCTCACACACATCCCTCCAGGGGTGGCCGTCTGTCCCTTGGCCACATGAGTCCCGGCAGAGGGCAAGAGCTAGCCTGCTCAAGGTCACCTGAAGGACGGGCACATCCGTAGCAGGTCCTAGCAGCAAAAATGCCACAGCCCCTGTCCTAACAGCCTCGACTGTCCGGGTCCTAACCCTTGAGATCCGATGTCCGGCCGTCAGACGGGGAAGGGCTTCCAGCAGGATGAGTAACGGAGACGCAAGCCAACCACAGCCCCGGGGAGCCATGACGCCAGGAAGGCATAAGCAGCCACGAGTGCATATTTTCTCTGTTCTTGGGTGCAATTTAGAGCAAAACGAACTTGTTAAATGTGGAAAACTGAGATGGTCCACAAAGCAAGCACTTTTCTTTCCTTAACCGCCGTTGTGCTGTTTGGATTTTAAACCTTGCTTATGTCCTACAGAGGCATGGGAACAGAGAGGAGTTAACGAAATCTGCACATTCCTTACCCAAATCCTAATAATAAACAAGATTACATCATTAAAGAAGAATAAACCTTCCTTATCCCCTATTTTGGAAAGAAGGCAACTTTTAAGAGGTTGGGTAAGAACACATTTCTTGAGAAGGAATTCTATCATTCTACAGTGTTTCTGTTCTGATGTTTTTACAGATGCTTCTTTTAAAAAAATCACAGAAAAAAAGGTCTTGAAAACATAGCCAGAATTGTGAGGCCCTCTGGGTTCAGCATCGGGATAACCACATCCCGTGGGTTTCTGCATGTCTGGCTGGGCTAGAGGCTCTCCCCCGTTCACGTGAGCATTTATTTCACACGCTGCGTTCACAAGCTTGAAATTCGGTAACAGAATCCCAAAGCTCAGTAGGTACCTCCTTTCTAAGATCAATTTGATCCATAAAATCAAGCTGTCTTTATACCGAATTTTTAACAGCACTGATGCGTACGCCCAAACCTGAAGCCAAGACCTTTAGCGCACATCCAACAGTCCGTTTTCACTCCAACGGCCCCATTTTAATGCACGAACCCTTAGACTTTTTTCAGTAACGCTCTTGTGAGTGCTTCCCCACCGTAATGGGCGAAATGATACAAGCGCATGATTAAATTATGTCACTCAACTGGCTGAGACAACTAAATTACAACGTTATGATCATGACGGAATTATTAAATTATAGAGAAGACACTGGATCTAGCACTTAGAAGGGATCCGTGTTTCAAACGGGTGGAAACGGAAGGGTGGCTCAGAGTGTTTGGAAAATAAGTACTTAATGCGTCTCGAACACTCTGGCCTCGAGCTAATCAGGACAAATGGTAACGGGACCTTCAAGACACGCACATGGTGGGGGTAATTCCCGGCAAGCGGCGACCTGCCGGTGAGCCAGTGCTCTCTGAGAGCAGCACAAAGCCTGGGTTGGCTGCGTCCGCTGAGTCCCGTGGGGCCAACATGCCCGACGTGGACAGACTCAAAGTCGGCACCGGTTGAACGGCACGCGGCAAACATTCCCGACCAAGCGGGGGCTGGCTCCCACCACCGACTCAACCCCGATCGTAAATCTCGTGGCCCAGGCCTTGTGCAACCGCCGAAGGCACGGTATCTGGTCAGTTTTGTTCACGGACGGACCCGCGTCCTAGCACAGAGGGCACCCCCTAGTAGGTGCTCAAAAGCATTTGGAGAACAAAGAAATCAGCGACGTACTGGGTAGACAGCCACACAGCCAGGGACCATGGTGACTGCGGACAAGCACCGTGGCCACGTTTCACATACGACGTCCGAGGCGCACAGAGGGGCACAGACGCGCACCGTGCGTCCAGACAGACCCCTTTGCGGCAGGGACGCCTCCCTCCCCAGAACACCGCCCCGTCTCCTTTCCTGCAGCAGACGTTCGAGGCTCACACAACGGAAGGAAATGTCACTGCGGCATGCCTGAGAAGCACATTTCATCCCAGCTGCCCGTCGGGATCTGGGTCTCGTTCTTGTCACGCGCTCCTACTTTCTGTCTGTCTCTGTCTGTCTGTCTTCCACAGCAAGCGTGTCTGTAGCCCCTGAACCTATATATTCCTTCCGGCTCCTCCGACCGCGGGCGATGGTGGTGGGGGGCGGGGGGGTGCCGGCTTTAGGGAAATGCAGTTCTGGGAGGTTCGGGACAGGTTCGAGACCACATTTCATTCCCCAGCCAGGAGTCCCCGAAACCTCCTTCTGTGCTGCAAGACTCTCTATAAACACGACTGGGAAGCAGGACCCGCGTCCCAGGCCCTCGACGGCTACGCTGACCGTTTCCGTCCATCTGAACTAGAGAGCGCATCCCTACGGACGTCCAGAACGACAGACACACTGGCGAGATCAGTGAACAGAACGCTCCTGGCCTGGAACCCTGAACTCATGCTTCTGTCCTAGTTGTCTGCTGGGGAACAGGGCACGGAAGCCACCCGGGTTTCAGGCAGAACCTCGTCAGCCTGCTCGGGTACCTGTGGCGAATGCGACGGCTGAAATTTTTTTTTACCCGAGCGGCGAGGCTGGTCTTGAAACCAGCCCGCGGCAGAAGGGTGGGGTGCGCGGCGGGGACTGGGGGTGTGGAAAAGCAGCACGAACGTTACCCCGAGTTCAACGGGGAGCCCTCGGGTGGGAGGTCCGGCCGAGCCAGCCTCCCGCAGCAGGACCCGAAGCACAAGACCAAGAAGGGGAGTCCTTCTCCACGTCTGCAGAGGAAACGGAGAAACCCTCTCCGACAGTGACTTGCCGCACGGGCAGCGCTGGCAGAAACCATTTTCCACATGTGCCCACGACTCGTGGCGATCTGAGCAGCACTGCGATTCTAAGTTTAAAGACCCAGGAAAGAAAAAACAAAACAAAACAAAACCAAAACCTTATCCCTACAGCGAGGTCGACCGCCCGGCTGCCTCTGCTCCTTCATGCCCGTGACCGACACAACTCCCAGAAACCCGGGGCAGAAACCCGGACTCCGTGCCGATTCGGGCCAACCACACGGCACAAAGGACACCCAGTGGGGGACGTACGGGGACACAGAGGCATCTGGACTGAGCGTGCAAGGTCTGAATCCGGCTCCTGCCCCGGCACGGCCGAGGCTTCGGGGAAAGGGCCGCGCACACATCTACGGGCAATTCCACGGGACAGCGCGAAGCTCCAGGAGGGCACAAAGCGCTAGACGGCGGGCACGGGCTGTGTTGCAGCAGGCATTGGGAGGCGGGCACTGCGAAGCTGCTGAGCTTTCCCCGAAATGCAACAGAAGGGGAGTCCTTCTGAGCAGACAACGCACACACACACAAGGCACGTGCCCCCGAGAGCAGAGGTGCCGGTTTCGCTGCACGTCAGCCTGAGAAGGACTGCGTCCTGCGGGCTAGAAGCCAGGCGGGCAGCCAGCCAGCGGGCCATGAAGGACTGGGCCCTCCTCGGCCTGGGAGGAAGAGCCGCTCACGGGTCAGGGCCAGGGTCCACTGACATTGTGCCTGGAGAGTGGCGGGACCAGAAGGAACAAGAGAAGGCAGGAGGAGGAGCTCAAGGCAAAGCACCGTGACCCACAGAGGTGTCCCCTGGCCTCTCCAGGGCCAAGAGCTCTCGCCGTCTCCTCTCTCTGCATGGCACCAACGGCGGACCTCTTAGAAGCATGGAAAGGCGTGTTGTACTCACTGTTCCGAGGGCGCCAGCGCACGGCGTTTAAGTAGAAGTTGCAGTAGTGGAAGAGAAACTCGTGATCCGAGTGTTGGGTCTTCCCCTGAAGCAGCGGCATCAGGTCCCGTCCGTCGATGATCCTGCCGGACACACCAGGGAGGCATCAGCTGGGAAACAGCCACACGGTTCTTGGGCTCAATCATCCCAACCCTTGAGTGCTCCTTCCCATACACGAGAGCGTGAGTCAGTCTCCTCGACAGCACAAAGAGCACCCACGGACCCATCTCAGGCGCCATATGCAACCCCACGGGGCCAATTCCGGTCTCGTAAAAACTCCTTTAATCCTGCACCGTGAGCTGGGACCATGGACATCCCGGGGCAATGAGTTGACGTAACGCCAACTAGAAAGCGTACACGACTTACCCGAAGTCATGGGATTGGGACCGGCCTTGAGGGAAAAGCACGTGACCAGCCACTAGACCAACGCAAGTCATGGACAGCACCAGGCCCCGTGATCGAACGGGGCACAGAGAGTGATTTGGAAAGACGTAGATTCCCCTGACGGTTCTCTTCCTCTGATTAAAAACACGCCATGGCCCGTCATCCCGATTGTGAGGAATTTGGAAACTAGAAGGCAGACTGGACTATATACCATTGGTGTTTGTGTCGCGGGAGATTTAAATATCCTGGAGTCCCCAAAACCCCCGTCCTAGAATTCCAGCCCCGTTGGGTAGCATGTCTCTGGCCCCAACCCTCGTTGTCAATCACAAGCTCCGCAGCAGCCTTCGGACGGAAAATACTCTATTATCGCGAGTTAAAAATAAGAACAAAAGGCCCCCTTGGCCCCCTTCCCAAGCCCGCGCTCCCGTTTGCCATGAGACGGGGAGACAAAAGAAGCAAAGCAGAGACACGCTTCTATTGAGAACCGGCTTGCTCTCTGGAACGTGCTTTCTGTCCCCAAAACGGCAGTCACGGTGCTTTGGTCCTTTCGAATCCCTTTCGGGAAAGAGCCCGTCCGTACGAATATGCAAGTCTGAATACTTGCCCGAGAGTGAGCCGGTGTACGTGTCCGAAGGGGAGAACCCCGGGAAATGAAAAGTGACCCCGAGGAGGGGACAGAGGACCGCACCCCCCCCCGCCCCCTCCTGGGACCACCACCTCCCTGGAAAGAGCCTTTCCAGGACCAGTCAGGACAGACTCTCTTTTTCATCTCCTGGACACGGTCTCTACCTCTATGTCCTAGACCTACAGCTCATTTTTTTTTTTTTTTAATATCCTACACCGAACGTGCTCCTCCCTAGAAGCGGGCCACAAATCACACGGCCAAGGAAAAGCCACCGTGGACGAGAGTGACAGAAATATGGCCTGTCAAAACGGGGCTTGTTTCTGCCATTAAAAAATGAAGAGGGACACTGCACATGCTCAACTTTTAAGGGGCGCCTGGGCCGTCGGAACCCTGGGGATGGTTTTAAACCGCATGTGCAAGTCACAGTGAGCCGTGGTCGTGACCCAGAGACAGCCCACGACCGCTGACACTGCCCGTACGGAAACGGTCCCACCACATCTCAACCCGGGGGACCGTGGCCGAGGCTCTCTCGACGGGACACGAAGCATCGCTGTGTCCTCTCCAGAGTCCCCTCCACCGGCTTTGCCTGCCGACACGTTCAAGTTCTCAGAGCACGCGGGCACACAGGGCCCCGCTAGGAAATGGCACGGACGCCTCCACAGCGTCCGCCGGGTTCTGTGACATGCCTGCTCCTCGGACAGGCTGTTTCATGCGGAGTGAGAGGTAGGAATGTTCCCCCGTGGGCTCCTGTGCCACGTTGACGGTCTCGAGGTCAAGCATCCGTGTCCAAGCACCGTGCATTTCAGAACCTCCGGTCGGCTTCGGTACCACGGGGACGACCTTCCCGTCACAACAAAGAGCGCATTTTGGGGACGTTCCTCGGGCTCCAGTAAGTCTCATTTCCCCCTGGCTTCTGTCTTAGCTCTGAGCCAGGGAACCGTCTGCCCAGATGTCCTCGGCTGTACCCGGCCGGCTCTCGGATTTGCGGACCATACGACAAAGGAAAGCTTTGCGGGTCGGGCGACGGAAATCAGACAACGTGGGGGCACTGGCAAAGAGGTTAATTTGGGTCACAAAGTTCATGAGTGACCGGCGCGATACTGAAAATAAAGTGATTTCTTCCATGTAGAAAGTCATAGAGAAGAAAACACTTTTAGGGGGAGGTAGGTGCATCTTTCCCAAACAAAGGGAAACCCCAAGTACCCAGAAGGTTGTAACATCAAACACGCGTCCCTTTGTAATCCTGCAACTCGCTAAGTCAAATATCACGCAAGGTTCTTCGTACGTGACGGTGCATACAGGACGAGTCCCAGCTTTTACTCCCCAAAATGCAGGGGAACTAGTTTTATTTGTCAGACTCCGACCACCTACCCTTCTGTTTTTCCTAGCAATTGGGCAGCGACATTAAACAGGAGAATCAAGTCACTCCCCTGTCTTCATCCTACCAAAGTGGTACCAAGCGTTCAAGCACTGATTTCTTTTCTTTTCTTAACTTGAAAAAAAAAAAAAAAACACATTTTAATTTTATTTTCTTTCCGGAAGAGAAGACATAAGTGTTCCGCCTTCTGTTAAAGGGGATTCTCAAGCCCTGCTTGAAAATGATGACGTGAATGCATTTTAATGACATTTTCCGTAAAAGAGCAGCGGGGAACCTGAGACCAGCGTCTGGGAACCCCCAGCACTGCTAACGTATTGGCTGAATTATTCTTTGTCGTGGGAAGCCGTCTTGAGCCTTGTAGGATGTTTGGGGCCATCCCTGGCCTCTGGAGGTCAGCGACACTGAGTCAAGACCATCAAAAATATCTCCAAGGCCCGGTCCACGGCTGCTGGGCGACAGAGCCACCCTGGGTAAGAATCGCCACGTTGGATGTTCCCCGTCTCCCGGACAGGCACGTGGCGATGTTTTCTGGACCTGGCTGGTGACATGATTTAAACCAGGTACCGTGGGACTGATTCTATGTCCACAAAGGCTGTGGAGGCCGAGTTCCGTGCCCTGCTCTGCGCCGTCTCCAGGATGACGTGGCGTTCTCTGGGGCCCGTCAGCTCCCTCCAGAGCCAGCATTGCTGCCCCGAGCTGGGTCTACACGGGTCACTGAGATCCACAAGAACCATCTTCGCTCCGGCGAACGGGGGTTCTTAGCAAGGTCACGGCTCCCGCGGGAACTCCTTCGGGCGTGCCGAAGACAGAGGCCGCCTCCGTCTTCACTGGGCGCACAGAAGGGAAACAGAGTGACCTCCATGACCGTCAAACGGCCGTGGGCAGGACGCGTGAGACAAGGTTCCCCTCAGCGGATTCTCCGCTTTGCCCCTGACCCTTCCCTGCCCCTCTCTTTCCGCGAAGAGCAGAGAAAGCCATTTACAGAGACCGGGAAGGCAGAGGCACTGCTCATTTCAAGCCTATGAGCGCGGAGAGGGAAAGGTCAGTCATGAAATGACCTGAACACTGTGTGCGCTGCTTAAGGCAAGAGGAAGTTTTGCTCCAAGTGTAGGAACAAGAGCGGATGAGACACGGCATGGGAGGTCCGGCCTCACACCGAGCAGTATTTTAGGACTTCTTGCAGCCACGTTTCCCGTCTGTCCTGGAGGCAGCGAAGACGTAGGCTGACCAGACTACAGTGCCGCCCAGCTCTCTCCCGTCAGGACTCTAGAATTGCGGATGAGCTCTGACTGTGGGAGAAGACAGAAATGCAGCCACATACTCCTTCGCCCTCAGTGTGTGCTGGAACCCCACGAGGTTCACCTGCTACCGTGCTCTCATGCTGTCAGTCCTCCCACGGAGCCTGCAGGGTCGGCGTCCTTAGGGAAGCCACGTTCCGGATGAGGAACACGGGCCCACGATGTGGAACACAGGCCCACGATGTGGAACACGGACCCAGCGCAGAAGCCGAGATCGGAACCCAAGCACGGTCCCTGCTCTCAGGCACGGCACCAGATGCTCCTCAACTGTGGCCTAGAGACCCACGGGGACCCCCAAGACCCTCCGAAGGGTCCCACGAGGCCAGCACTGTTTTCCTGAGAAGACCAGGTGCTTTCTGCCTGAGCTATGGCCCGCGCAGCAGCGCACAGCACCGTCTCTCTACACTCACGGCAGGAGGGGACATCATCGCGGTCCGCAGGTGGGGGCTCCTGTGTGTTCACAATGTTTTCAGGTGTGAAGGCTCCTACGGGAAGTGTTGCCAGACAGAATCCACATAAGCAAAAAGTATTTGGGTTCGTCAGTCACGGAAGATATAGGTGGGCGATGAGACCACAACGTTGGTGCAGGACTGAGCTGTCCAACGCTGCCTCGGCTCTGGAGTGTGTGTGTGTGTGTGCGTGCGCGTGCGTGTGTGTGCACATGTGTGTGTGTACATGCCTGTGGGGCGAGATCCTCCGAAGCAGTAACTTGCAAAGAATAAATGACAGAACAAGCTTAGAAGCGATGGGACAGGAGCAAGCCTGTGCAGGCACTGAGCTCAGGCGGGGCTGCCCTGGCCTCTCCGGTTTCCCGTTTCCTCTCCGTTCGCGGGCGGCTGGCCTGAATCGAGCTCTGTCGCCCGCTTGTATGACATTCGCCGGGCCTGCCACTGAACTAACGAAGACAATCAATCAGCACGTCTCACTGAAAAGTCTTCAGACTGGCAGTAACCCTTAAGAAGAAACTGCCGGCCGTGTCCTCCGAAGTTGTATTTAAATGTAAGGGAAAGACGTTTCATTGAGAACTTGCTAACGGAAGACACGCTGGGAGCGAGGGCCGTTAACGGGGAACCGGCTGCCTTCCTCACTGCCACAGGAAGCAGCAGCAGAGAGTGACCCCAAACAGAAGTCGGGGAGCCAGGCACGGTGGGTCAAAGAGGCGGCTGCCCAGCGGCCCCATGACAGCCAGAGGACCCGGGATCGGTAGGACGTTGAAAGCACAAGGCTCACGCGCGCTACGGACCACATATGCACGCCACACCTCACCGCCGAATTCCTCCTGGGATAACAGGACGGATGGTGTTTCCGCATCAGCGGCTCCACCGCTCAGTCCCCGAACTGGACGTGGACGACGAGTCCAGCCATCTATAGTCACGGCGTCACGCACACAAACCCACCCTAAGTGCGTGTGAGCCACAGTACCTGTCCTCGGGCAGCGGCGATCCGGCGAGCTTGGCCACCGTGGGAAACACGTCCATGTTGCTCGTGGGCTCGTCGATCTGCAGCCCAGCCTGGATCACCCCCGGCCAGCGCAGAATGCCGGGGACGCGGATACCGCCTTCCCAGTTGTTGGCTTTTCCCCCTGGAAGACCAAACACAGAGGCAGCAGGGAGACGCATGTCTTTTCAAAGCCTGGTTGAAGGCTCCTTCCAGTACGCTCTCATGTCCACCATGGAGGGGGAAATCTGGAACAAACTGCTCTAATGACATGGAGTCACTGAAAATTCTGCGAGCAGGACAGCATGCATAGTGGTAGGAAAAAATACGACGTGTTCCCTACGGTGCACGGCACACACCAGCTGTCTTCGGTGGCCACGAGCTACGGCTGCCACCTGGGAAACTCAACTCCCAAAGCAAGAAAGGACTCCAGTCGATGACTACAGAGTCCCCAAGTTAAAATTCCATTTCTACGTTGTGCTAGTGGTCATGGGCAAAGCAATGGCACCCCAAAATGTCGATGTCTTCATCCTTAAAACCTGGGGATGCGGTACCTTCCCTAGCCAAAGGGCTTAGGATCCTGGATTATTTGAGTGGGACCAGTGTGATGCGATCTCAGGGGTCCTTGTACAGGAGGAAGGGAGGCAGGTGCACAGCGTACCTTACATGGGTTCCCTAACCCCAGGATAATCTGAGTATGACCCTGGGTTATCTGAGTGGGTCCAGTGTGATCACAGGGTCCTTGTAAGGGAGGGAGGGAGGCAGGAGAGTCAGAATCAAGGCAGAGAGGCTGGCTGAGGCTTTTCAGCTGGGCCTGAAGATCGATCGAAAAAGGTTCATCGACCAAGGAATACGGATGCCTCTAGACTCTGGAAAAGGCCCGGAAACAAAGTCTCCCCGAGAGCCTTCCCAAAGGCACACAGCTGTGCCAACACCTTCATTTTCACACGGGCGCACCCATTTTGGACCCCTGGACTCCAGAACTATAAGATACTCAGTCTGTGTTGTTTTGAGGGACCCAAGCTCCGGGCAGCCACAGGAAAGGGAAACTGCAGCTCTGCGGTTCCCTGGTCCGCACCCCACACCCCCAACACAGTCGGCCGAGTATTTTGTGGGATTATCCCCATCGCCAAGCGCAGTGCCCGGACAGCAGACGAGCCCCTGAGATGGCCGTTTCCATCAATGCTTGTCCTTTACAAGCAGGACAGCTTACTGTTTCCTTGAGGAAACGAGCTGTGTCCATTCGAGGTCACTTGAGTTTAAGCAGGCAGAGCACGGCAGGGGACAGGGGACCGGACGGCATGGCACGCTAGGCTCCGCGGGGAGGGGCTCTGCAGAGAAGATGCTCTCCAAGGCCTGCAGAGAACGCGCCTGGAGGGACCTGGGCAGCGGCTTGCTGGCAAGGACCTCAGAGAGCCCAAGGGCCGGATCCTCTCAGGCCATGCAGGAAGCACAGAGACAGATGCAAAAGCAGATGCCTGGTTTCCCCCACAGCCGTTCCCCACAGCTTTGAAACGCGCTGAGCACAGCTGAGCGGCCCAGGTCTAATAACCACTGGATGTCAGGCTGGACAGAAAGGGAGAGAACGGACATTCGGCTGCTTGAAAATACCTTCTCGGGCTTTAGACGAAGAATGAGATCAAGAGGGAAATGAAGAAAGTGGAAGGAAAAGGCAGATGTGTGGCCGGGAGAGAAGGCGGGAAAACGATGCGTGGTTAAGGAAGGCTGCAAGTGCCCCCGAAACGTAAAAAGTAGATTGCCACACACAGAGGTTCAAGGGGTCCTGAAGCAAAGCTTCCCTTCGTCATGCTGCCTTTTGATGACCACGACCCTGAATTCTGACCATTGCAGAATGAACTGTAGCCCACGACGGAAGCCTGAACTCCTCGTAGAAGATCTTTAAACGTCAGACACGGAATGTTTTTCTATGTACAGATGTCAGGGAAAATTCACACAAAAATTCCTATTATAGTCTGCAGTTCCTATGACGGCCTCCACGAGAGGTCAAGAGCATCGCGCTCAACCTTTTCAACAGGATCGTAAGGTAATTATCTGACAAATACTGTCACGCTCGCATCACGGGTATCCTATCAAAGAATAGGGAAATTCAACGACTTTGCCACCATTTAGCCAAGCTGTCCATAGCGGAGTGACCTACGAGAGGAATCCCAACCTGTGACTTAGTCTGATGATCCGTCTGTGAGATCGAGCACACAGAACTTTCACCTGCTTATTCGTCTACAAGATCAGGCTCACGGCATCCCACCTGCTTATCCCTCTACTCGATCACACGCACAAGGTGCACCTGTTTACCCTTCCACCAGAGCGAGATGATGGGATTTTCACCTGCTTGTCCAAACTCAGAGAATTTAAACTTGCTTATCCCTCTACCAGATCAGACTCACAGACTTTCATCTATGTGTCCTCCTACTGGGTCAAGCTCACGGGATTTAAACTTGCTTATCCCTCCACTAGATCATGCTCACAGGATTTAAATTTCCTTATCCCTCTACTAGATCAGTCTCATAGACTTTCACCTATGTGTCCTCCTACTAGGTCAAGCTCACAGGATTTAAACTTGCTTATCCCTCTCCTAGATTAAGCTCACAGACTTTCATCTACGTGTCCTCCTACTGGGCCAAGCTCACAGGATTTAAACTTGCTTATCCCTCTCCTAGATCAAGGTCATGGACTTTCATCTATGTGTCCTCCTACTGGGCCAAGCTCACAGGATTTAAACTTGCTTATCCCTCTCCTAGATCAAGCTCACAGGATTTAAACTTTATCCCTCTCCTAGATTAAGCTCACAGACTTTCATCTACATGTCCTCCTACTGGGCCAAGCTCACAGGATTTAAGCTTGCATATCCCTCTCCTAGATCAAGCTCACAGACCTTCTTCATCTACGTGTCCTCCTACTAGATCAAGCTCACAGGATTTAAACTTGCTTATCCCTCTCCTAGATCAAGGTCATGGACTTTCATCTATGTGTCCTCCTATAGGGGTCAAGCTCACAGGATCTAAACTTGCTTATCTCTCTCCTAGATCAAGGTCACAGACTTTCATCTATGTGTCCTCCTACAGGGTCAAGCTCACAGGATTTAAACTTGCTTATTCATCTACTAGATCAAGAGCAAAGACTACCATCTGTTTATTCTTTGAGATCAATCAAAGATTATGCACATGCAATCTTTCTACTAGATGAACCGGATGGTATTTTCACTTGCTTGTCCTACTGGATCAAACTCATAGATTTTTCATATTTATCCTTCTGTATGATTTAACTCATAGGAGATGCACATGCTTTCTTTTTTTTTTTTTTTTTAAGATTTTTATTTATTTATTTGACAGACAGAGATCACAAGTAGGCAGAGAAGCAGGCAGAGGGAGAGGAGGAAGCAGGCTCCCTGCTGAGCAGAGAGCCTGATGTGGGGCTCGATCCCAGGACCCTGGGATCATGACCTGAGCCGAAGGCAGAGGCTTTAACCCACTGAGCCACCCAGGCGCCCCAACACATGCTTTCTTTTTACCAGATGAACCCCATCAAATTTTCACCCATTATTCTACTAGATTAAACTCATGGAATTTAAAAAAAAAATCTATTCTACGAGGTCAAACTTATAGACTTAACTCTGAGTCTTCTTCAAGTTCAAACTCATAGAATATTTGCCGACTATCCTTCTAGATTCATCTCATAGAATTTTTGTTTGTTTATCCACCTGTGGGATCAAGTTCAGAATATTTTCATGTGTTTATGCTTCTATGAGATGAATATGTTCTTGTGTATCTTTCTAGATGCACACGACTGTCTTTCTAGATGTACCTCATATAATTTTCAGATGGGTATTATTCTGCAGGATCAAGCTGATAAAACACGCCACTGACTATCCTTCTACTAGATCAAGTTCATGGAACCTCACTCTAAATTTATGAACAACAAAGGAAGTTTGCTATATAACATAAAGATGTTTATATTTATTGTCCCACTGGTTAACATAAATAAATCGGAAGGTAGACCAAAATACCACAATCATGAAAAAGCTGGGTGGCTCAGTGGTTTGGGCTGCTGCCTTCGGCTTGGGTCATGATCTCAGGGTCCTGGGATCGAGCCCCGCGTCGGGCTCTCTGCTCCGCGGGAAGCCTGCTTCCCTCTCTCTCTCTCTCTCTCTCTCTCTGCCTGCCTCTCTGCCTACTTGTGATCTCTGTCTGTCAAATAAATAAATAAAATCTTTAAAAAAAAAAAAAAAAAAAAGAATGTATCATCCGGGTAGAAGGTGGTGTTGCAGATGGGATCCTGAAATGAAAGAGTGCATTCGTGGACAACGTGTAGCTCAGTTAAAGGCGATGTTCCAAGGTTAGTCTCTGGATAAGTAATCGTGGTTATGCAGAGAGTTAACACTGCAGGAAGCTGGGTGCAGGGGAAGCCGTAGCTACCTTTCATATCTCTGTAATTCTGTAATTCTGTGAACCTGTACGGATTCCAAAGTACAAGCTATCCTAAACAGAGATGGTATTTGTGTGTTCCCCCAGTTGACTAAGTACTTGGCATCCTCCACATGCCCTCAGGGAAAACGATATGAATTGCTTCACAGGGCTTTATACGCAGTGTTTGTTTCATTTTTTAAAAGATTTTATTTATTTATTTGAGAGCGAGAGCAAGTGGTGGACAGGGGCACAGGGAAAGGGACAAGCAGACTCGGGGCTGAGCCGGGACTCGAATGCGGGTCTGATTCCAAGACCTGAGCCAAAGTCATTGACTTTACTGTCTGAGCCACCTGGGTGCCCCATATGTACTGTTTCTAATGGCTCACGTTTAACTGATCACGTACTATGGGATATGTAGCAGGATATGCATTTCATTCACTAAATCCTTACATCCACCTCCCAAGGGCCCTACTACGTCTTCCCATCTATAGAAGCAAAGTCGGATGGCCTATGATATGTGTCTCATCTCATTAAATCATTACACCTACCCCGCAGGGTGGTGCTACCGTCACTGACCAATTTCTAGATGGGGGCTACCCATCCCTGCTCCTGAGGGGGCTGAGCAGAGTTACGGACTGAAGGTCACTGATCCGGTGAGTCAGGGCACACACACAAATCCAGCTTGGTGCCACGCTGGGGTCTGTGCATTCGCACGATTCCTCAATCTCCCCTCACCTCTGCTGCAGGAGACAGTCGGCGCTGGCTCGCCCGTGTACGGCTGGAAGAGGACCACAGGTGGGCTGGATTTAGACGTGCGGAAAGACAACTCTAAACCAAAGGCTTAAGAAACAACAGGGACACTGAGCACCTTCTTTTACCTTCTCAGCAGTCAACAGATGCATCTTCCATAAGGAAAAAGGCAGTGTCCGAGGACAATCTCCCGGGGCTCCCCCGGGGACGATAAAGGGACAGCAGCGACAAATCCACACATGAGCGGGACTGAGATGGGCCAAACTTCCCCTGTCTTGGCTAGAGCTCCCCTGTCTTAGACTAGGACTGCCATGAACACGGGGCACAGACATCTCTTCAAGATTCTGACTTCATTCCCTTTGGACACGTACCCGGAACTGGGACTGTGGGACCAAACGGAAGTTCTGTTTTGTTGTTGTTGTTGTTTTTAGTTTTTTTACCAGACACAGAACGATGAACACTGCGTAATCGGGAGCAGAGAGTAGACTGGCGGCTGCCACCGGCAGGGGGCTGGGAAACTGGGGGGGGATACTGGTTAAAGGATACAAAGGTTCAGTTATGCAAGATGAATCAGTTCTGGGACCTAATGTGTAACAAGATGACTGCAGTTAAACACGCCACACTGTGTCATTGTGTAAGTGACAGGAGTTGAGAACATATGTCTCAAGTGTTCTCGGCACAACAACAAAAGAAGAGACAAAAATGGTAACTTGTGAAGTGTTCGTTAAATTAACTACCGTGACTGTGGCGATCATTTCACAATGCATACATACACTCCAACATCAAATCGTGTATCTTAAATGTGTACAATTTTTATTACTTATACTTTAGAAAAGCTGAAAAAACCAGCAATGGAAATACTTGCTTTTCTTTTGTAAATGAGACTCAATCTCACCATAGTTTTTGCATCTCTGTTACCATTTCTATAAAGGCCTTTCCTCTTCTCTGGGTGCATGGACACACACACACACACACACACACACACACACACACATACAAAATGCAGACACTGCCATAGAAATCCACAGGCTCATCGAAGGCACGTATCTATCAGGACTCAAACATCAGGGATCCGTTCTGCTCTAGGAGCTTTGCTGAGGTCTTAGACCTCCAGGTGATGGCATCAACGTCTCTGAGACATAGAACTGCTTTGTCAACAAAACAACACTCCACCAAAGACCTTGAGAGATCACACCCTGACAGACATTCAAGATGCCCCAGAGAGTTCCAAGCCACAAACAGCTCCCCGACAGCAAGAGCTCCATGTGGGTGCAGGGAAGGGGCTTACCTGTGCTCAGGTATGATGCTCAAAGCACCCTCGAGGAAGGCATGAGACTTCCTTGGCAGCCCGTGGGGTGCATCCCCCAAACCCAGCACCCCCCCTGAGCCCATGCATGTACAGGATGCCAGGACCAGGGACCCTGTCATCCCCAACTATTTTTCGGAAGACACACCCTCCTAGTCCGGATGAGCTATTACACTGTCGGGAAAATACAGACCCCTACGTCTCACATCGTACACTTCCGAATTTATATTCAGAAACCAGAGACATAGATCAATAAACAGAATCTCGCCCAACTTTCGAAAGCTGTAAAAGGAGTGTTTTTTACAAGAATGGTAAAAGAAGAAAATACTTAAAAAATTTTTTAGCAGATGATAAACACATCCGTGCGCACTCTCCCCAGGGAACAACATGTTTGATAAAGTATGATCACACATTTCCAGGCATGTGTTCATGAGCAAATATCCTTACTCGTCAGATGGTGGAACTCGGAGCCGCATTCCTCCTGCCGTGTTCCCTGAGAAGGGCCATGTGCCAGAGGCACCCAGCGGGCTTAAAAAGGACAGCACACACTGCTCCCTTCCCGGGAACTGCTCACAGACGCTCCAACGCCGAGCGCCGTTATTTATGAAGCAATGAGTTACAACGACCAGGAGTCATGATGGAGTGCCCTGGGTTCCAGGAACAATTCAAGCTCCTGGCAGATGTTAACTCATTCCCTCCTCACTGCCCTCGGCCACACAGGTCCCCCATCTCACAGCTGGCAAATCTCTGCCCAAGGTGATGGGGCAAGTAAGCAATAGCACCGGCTACAGCTCCAGAATCGGGGCTCCCAAACCCTAGCTTTTCCTGATTCTCAGAATCCCACAGGGAACGCAACGCTGTACAGACACGGATCTCACTCCCCGGAAGGACAGCTCACAGATCCTTCTGACCGGGAGTCAACAGCGCAGGGGGGTGCCCTCAGAATGGCGGCCCTGACTCGACAGAGGCTTGATTTGGGCTGTGAGGGAGAACTAGGCACAGGAAAGTTGGAAGCAGCTAATAGGACAAAAAAAGACCAACACGGTAAGAAATCTGGATTTTTTTTTTTTCGCCTGAAAATGGGTGAGCAGAGAAAAAGAGCAAAGTCTAAATTTAAAATCTGACCAAGGAATTGTCAAATAATTGTCAAAGTCACCCGTCTCATATCTAGATGGCGCTTTGCCATGATGGGAAGTCACCGAGGTAGGAAGGCTGAGCCCATCAGTCTCTCCAGGCAAGTGCAGAGAAAATTCTACATTTCCTATGAGACTTGTGACGAACAGCTGCTTCCCAACCAGGCTTCGATTTCTGTCCTTTCTAATGCCGCCACCTGTCAGGTCAAATCACTTCCAGTGGCGAGAGCATATGCCACTCATTCCTGGGCTGGATCTGGGCATAGAGCTTTAGGCAATGCTCTTGTGGCCATTTTTCTCCTGTTGGGCATCTCCCTGTCTGCACAACACGGCTTCTCCGGATGGATGTGAGCCTCAGGGAAGTGTAGGAAGGGTGCCGTCTGCATTCAACGCTTTCTCACCCAAGAGGCGATACTTTACTCTCTCCTTCATTAATCCAACCCAGTCGCGAGACATGATAGGATAAGGATCTGCATTCTATCAACCTATGCTGAGGACAAAATAAAGACCGAACAGTGTCCGGATGTCTGTGCTCCAAGGAGGGGTAAAACACTGGAAAACACCCTTAAAATGAACTGACACACTTTGAGAAGTTCAGAGGAACTCCTTCAGGAACATGACATCCATCTGCTAAGTCATCTGTGTAGGTGTTGGTCAACATCTCTCAAGTGCTGTGTAACTCGTTTCCCAACACGCGTCTCTGGTGTCCTATCTTGAGGCATCACATCAAGGAATGAGTGTGGCTGTGTTTCAATAAAACTTTATTCACAAAATCAGGCTTCACGCTCCATGTATGGAACCCTAACGTCGCAGCTGGCTAAGCCCTGAGTTTAGGTTGTGCGGTCCAGTGAGTGCATCAACCAACCTTATTCCGCCATGGTAAATCCTACAGTATTGAGGGGAAATGTCAAAGAGGCTTCTATGAACAATGCCTTTTGTCACTCACTCAACTGAACACCTTCTTTGTTTCTCCCGCGAGAAGAAGACTAAAGCACATATCTTGGCAAGAATGTAAAGTGAACCACATCACACCTTGGTTCAGCTAAGTCTCCCGTTAGTGCCCCAGGAAACAGCTCAACCTGTCTCGCCTTCTAGAAAGTTCTATGTCTGGATGTCTGCTTTCCTGGATGTCTCCCAAACCCCAAATGATTCTACACATCCTTGAAAGTCCAGACAACATGATGCCCCTTCTACTGAATTAAGCCTCCTACAACCACCGCTGCAGGTGACATTTTCCTACTGTCCACCTCCTTGTGGTATTTCCAGTTGTTTGTTGATGGGATGCCTGACAACCATGAGGATCAATTTTGTGCACGTCTCATCATCCCAGCAGGACCACAATCTTGAAAACAAACTGTCTAATTCAGTGCTTACTCAACAGACGTCCACAGCATCATCCTTTCCAAATTTTAGTGGCCAATCTATATCTTGAATGAATGAAATAATGGATGAATCACTTGTTTGTCCGTTAATATTGCTAGGACTTTTCAATTCTCTCATCAGCTGCATTCCAAACGTTCTCTCCTCCAGAGTTTTACCACACTCAGAAGAGAACCTCACACCACGTGTCATCCAGGAAAAGGAGCTCATTACCACGAAATTTCTCAACTCCACCCGCCCAGACCTTGGTTTTTATACCATGACATATCTTTCCCAGCACTTTGCCGCCGTGCAGCCTTAGCCTTCTTCTGCCCTGACCGCGCTAGACCACATCACTTCCATCTGCTCTGGCTCAAAAGTGAGTAAATCAAACACCCATCATCCAGCCATGAATCTCACCACCTGATATGGGTTCTGTAACCATGGGCCCAAGCTGCCGTATTTTACTTCACGGTATCTACAGCCATAAGTTCTGCCAAATGAAAGCAGCTCATGAAATCCTTCTATCATGGGACTAAGATGCTAAGCATTCTGCAGGTCTCTTCCCTGCTTAGGGAGACAGTCCCAATCATGCCACATCATGGCACTGCAATGTTCGGGGTGCTTGCTAACCTCGTCCTGTCTACATTTCTGATGACCGGCTCTGATCATGCAGTGCGCCATTGCCCGTCATATCCTTGACCAAACTCCACCTCTCACATAAACTCTGACACGAGTTGACACCTCCTCAGTAAGACACCAGACGTCAATGAAAAATGGATCTGTTTTCCATAAATCTCAATCTTCTTAGGAAGTTGACCTTCTCAGGGATGCCTTGTGTTAGCTCTCTATGAAAGTTTACCCCGGATCATCACACAGGCTCCAACCTTTCCCATGACCAAGTCCTGCTTACAACAGCCTGCCTCCAGGCACAGACAAATTTCTCAAAAGAATGTGAGGACTTTTCCCCCTCACCCCACCTTTCCATCCGTCTGGCTTCTGCCCCCCACCTCTCCACTAAAAATATACTTGTGAGCACCATGTGGTAATGAATGCAATGGACGTGTGTCCCCATCTTCCTGGCCTTTGTAGCGCCGTACACCATTCATGCTTTTCCCTGAATCTCATCGTCTCCTCGTTCTCTTCTTAGGTCCCAAATCACTCTGTCAACATTGCCTTTACGGTATCGTCATTGTCCACCTCACCCTTTAGGGAAGAGTTCCTCAGGGCATGGTCCTTGACTCTCCTCTTGCACCAAACAAGCTCATACACCTCCCCACCTGCCAACCAACTAGGGGTCTCTGCCCATGAGTCTTAATTCATCACGAGATCCTCCATCCATCTACACACCCACTCAAGCCGAAAACACAGGACACATCATGGATGTCTTGCCTTCTCTCCAATCAACCACCACCAGCCCTGGAGTTACCAAGGTCTTCCAGATCCGTCTTCATGTACTTCACTTCATGAAGTATGTGTCCTTCAAACCCAAGCTCAAGTGTTTTTTTTTTCCACTCATGCACTCAGGCAGAAGTAACTTCTGAAACCATGAGGCACTGTTGTAGTTCCTGCGGCTATAGAAGTGCGTAAATGACACTTATGCTGTCACAGATACTGTGCCTTTGTGGGTGACAGGAACCCCTTGCACGCACTGAGCGCATCTGCCAGCACTTTACAGGCACTGAGTTGTTAATCCTCACCAAATTTCTTCATGATAGTCCTCTAACAACAGCCCTATTCCTCCAGGTCTAAAGAGGAGGGACCGACACTCAGTCATTCCTCAGTTTACCCTTACTCGCACACCTCTACCCTTTCCTTATACTGGATTCGGGTGATGTGATATTCTTCTCATGCAATTTTTACTACCCGAATGGCAATGGTTATTTCTAACACGTTCCTACTGGACATGTGACTTGGATGTGGGGGGCCTCAGGGGCCACATCACCCGACGCTCCCGGTTTACTCTTCCACCTCTAGCAACACGTAGCTGCTCTTGGGCGAACCGTAAGCACCTCCCTCCCGTCTAGCGTGAATTCCTCACTTTTCCTCTCCTTGCCGACCCTTCAACGCACCAGCCTGCAGAAGGTCATCTCCCCCTGGGAGGGTCTCAGAAGTCCAGGTTAAGCTGACTACCTCTAACTGCTGGTTCCTGAGAGTTCCCTTCGCAGTCTATTACTCTGAAACTATCTCTGTAGATGTGCATCTCAACATTAGCACATGAGCTACAAGAGCTCAGGGAGCCCATCTCCTTGGCCTTCACGCCCTAGACGCGAGCCCCCTGCCTGGCGTACGGTACGGAGTCAATAAATGAGTGCTGGTTACCGGAATGGAACGGAACGAGCGCACTCAGAAACGAAGACCGCGGGCGATCCTCTTTCAGAGGTGAAAAGGCTGCGGATGCCTCCCGGCACAATAAACACCCACACCAGCAAGACGGGGGCCGCTTTGCCTACTCTGGGGAAGCTGATGAAAACATCTGTCGGAATCTGAAGTTAGAACCTACACGTTACATAACCACCTTCTAATAAACTCCCAGACCCTGTTGCTGTGGACTTTTGTTGTTGTTGTTTTCCAACAAAAGCAGCAACTGTTCTCTGAAGGTTGTGTTGCTCAATGAGGACACGGCACGCCGAATTCAGGGAGTGTAAGAAGCAGCTCATAAGCGGTACAGGCAGGAGCCCAACTGGTTGTTGGAATCCGCACTGAAGGTCAAGGAGACAGGCCAGTGGTGTCAGGGCCTCAGACATCGGCGTCCGGGAATTTGGAAAATCTTCTCCTGCATGTGCGGAAAGTCTACGTTTGTGAACAGCTCAGGAAAACAGAATGTCCAGCACCCCCACGCTTCCGCAGAAGCCGTCCATAGAGTTAATTTATCCGTTCCACTGACATTTATTCCTTGCCTTTAGGCAGAGTAAAAGGGAGGGGGGGGAGAGCCTCCTTCAGGGTGACCTTGACTGGAGAGAGGAATGGAAATGAAGCCAGCGCTTGTCTAAACTGTTCTCTTCCTGACACTACAAGGAGCTCTCTGCTCTGAAAAAGAGGCTGAAAACTCTAAACTTGACTGTAAGAAAATCTTAGGGAAGTTATTCTGGTTCCTGGGAAACGAGGGTATTTTGGGGGAAAGGCGGGGAGATACTCAGGTCTGGTAGCAGCAGCCGAAGGAAGAGAAATCTGGGACATTTGCACTCTTCGTTCAGCAAGCGTCCACGGAACACCTACCAGGTGGTTATTGCAGCAAAGACACAGACACGTGAATAAGGCACCCCGGATCTCCGCTCCTGTGGGATCTACCTTATAAGGAGGGAGACAGATCACGAGCACATAATTCATAAACAGACAGCATACCAGACACGCAATCAAGTATACTAAGGAGGTGTGCTGGGTTCTGGCTGAGGGACCCAGAGGGGTCTCACAGAGGCATCATGAGGACGATCGACCCAATCCATGTAAAGACCAAGAGATGAGCTCCCCGCAGAAGGAACTGCCAGTGCAAAGGCCCTAAGGTGGAAACAAGCTTAAAATCTTGGGGGACCCCAGAAAAAAACCAGAAAGTCACGAGGAAGATAAAGCAGCTCTGGGTCGTGTCAGTCCTGTGTATCATCAAGATGCAGACTTCACACTTTGCTCTGAGCGTGGGGATAGAGTGTTTTAAGAAAGGAGGAAAAGCCTCAACAAACAGAGAAGGCAGAGATTGGAGTGATGTGTCCACAGGCAAAGGAAAGCCAAAGCCTGCCAGAGACCACCGGAAGGCAAGGAGAGATTCTCCAGTAAAGCCTTCAGAAGGACCATGGTCCCGCTGACCCCTGATTTAGGACTTCTGGTGTCCGGAAGTGAGAGAGAGAGAGTAACTCGCTGCTTGGAAGCCATCCACTTTGTGGCCGCCCTAGGAGACGCAACGCAGTACAGTGACCGTGCACGCGTACTAACGTTCAGCCAGTGCCGGGGGGAGAGTGGATGGACAGCAAAGAAGCACCAGGCAGACCATCTGGAAACCCACTGGGCCAATGACCAGGCGGTGCTGCTGGCCTGGAGGAGGCTGTAATGGTTGGCGGTGAGACAACGGGGTCGACGGCAGGTATGCTTAGAAGATTAAGTTTATAGGACATGCTGTTGGAGTAAGAGGTACAGAGAAGGTCACAGAAAGAAGCTTTGGGAGTTGCAAGAACCCAGGGGGTTGGATCACTGCGTGAAGACAGGTCCAAATCAATGAGAGGGCTTAGCCCATGAGACACGTGGTCTTGGGGAAGGAGATCTCTAGAGCAGATTTGCTCGTCAGGCTGTGTCTACATCCTGTCCCACGTCACCCATATCCCACGTCATGTGGGCAGCCAGATGGAGGAGTCCGGGGTTCCCAGCCAGGGTCAAGGCTGGCTGTGGGGGTCACCAGCACTCCAAATGGCACTTGAGGTCATGCCTTTGCATGCGACCATAGAGTGTGAGTGCGTAGGTAAGGAAGTGACGGGACTCAGGAAAGAGCCCCAGAGGTCTCCACCTTGGAGAGGCAGGTCAGTGGAGGAAGAAAAGCGACACCTGGGTTCCAAGACTTCGCTTACGCCCATCACTACAAGGGCTCTGTGGGCTTCACATGTTCACTTAGACACCAGGTGACGTAGCCTGGGGCCAGCTGCTCCCTCCACAAGAGAACCCCTGTTTATGGGACGATTGTCTTGAGCCCTGGTCCCGGTGAGGGTGCAGAAGCAAGACAGCCTTGTGAGGACTGCTTCACCACAGACCCAACCCCTTCCCAGGGTGCAGGTTCACAAACGGGAGAGCCACGACCTCTGCGTCCCAGAGACAGTACAAATTCGCACAGAGATCGTAAATCCTCTATTCCTTCAAAGCCCTGATTCCTAATCCCCACTCTCAAATGAGCAGTGTGCACATTTTTAATATTTCAACAGCCCTGCTGGAATCCTTACATTTAACTGCTATATGTTGGTCACAGGCCAATGTAAACGTTCTGGCATTTTTGTTGATCACTTATTTATCTTGCTCTTGGCAAAAATCCTAACAGCTCAGTATGGGAACCCTGTCAGATTAAGTAGAAACACTAACGGAGCCCACGCTTCCTGAAATCTCAGGAGGCAAGCGGATTGTTACTAGGTGTACATGGCTAGGTGTATACGGCCGACCCAATCATTGAGAACATGTGGACCGTCGGAGGAAAATGGATTTAGGATGCTCTCAGAAGTCCGTGTATCGGGAGCTCTTAGGATGAAGACGCTTCCAAGACTGCTACGATTTCACTAGCGTCGTATTCAAAACCCACACTGCACCCTACTTTTATCGTTCAATTTCCTTTGACATCACAGCCTTTGACCAACTCAGTTTACCCTTCTCTAAATCCAACCAGGAGATTCATGCTGGCTATAGACACATTTCCTTTAAAAAAACATGAGAGAAAGCATTAATGGTGTCACGATTCCCTCACCTGTATCATATTATTTTTTCTTTAACATGAAGACGACCGCAGGGATCTCCTATCCCTATGATTAAAAGGAAGACGGAGTTGAATTCTAGAGAAGGATGATTTAAGTGTATCCATTCTATCCAATTCACCCGCAGACTTCGTCAGGGACGTAGATGTGCCTGGGTAAAATGGTAGAAGCACTTGCCCACACACTAACGATCTTCCTGAGAGGTCTGGATTAAGACTAAAAATCATTAACCGCTCAGAAAAAAGATGCTCTTTTGATCAGAGAGTTTCAACAGCGTGAATCCTCTGTGTCCAAGGGTGCTGGGGTTTCCAGCTCTACAAACGAGACGTGACATCGACCAGAGTCTCTGGAGACCGCTGGAAGGAAACCACAGCTTCCTTTCGGGGCAGCATATTTTAACAATGTTGCACTGTGAGCTTGACTCCAACTCAATGTGACAAAGGGATAATGCTTAGCCACAGAGATATTAATACAGTGTCACGTACTAGAGGTATTTCCAGCACTCAAGTACAATAGCGCAACACTGCTCACACGCCCAATATGGTACTTCCAAAAAAAGAAAATCGGGGAGAGGCTCCTGACGTGCTGTTTGGGCTCTGCGATGACCTTGGTTTGGGACCGTCCTTCCGGACCCTTGACATTCTCTTTCTGACCGACCCCACTGATGCCTTCACGAGAGTCAACCATCATAGTCAAATGCTAATTGCATCTCCCTTCTCATGTATATCGCATCCCGAGATCCATCCACCGCTGGCCCTCTGGTCATCTTTGTGAATGGAGGCTCTAAGCCCTCAAGTATGTGACTTTCTGAAATCATGTATTACTTTTTATCCAAAGTATTGGATACAAAGTATTGTATCCACGTATTCCTGTGTCTCACTGGCAGCTGCTAACCTACTTTGGAAAGTCCTTTGGGGGAAGACTGAATGAAAGGCTGGACGTGAGCACCAGGTACAACCTGTAAATCCACCTTGAGAGAGGCTGTCGTCACTAAAATAAGGTACAAACAACTCTGTCCACAGAGGCCACGACCTCCCCCACGTCCGGCCATACACCTAATCTTAACATATGGGAACCCACGTTTCCACTTCTCCCTACACTAAAATGACACGATGAAAGGCGGGGGCAGGAGGGGGTTGGCCGAGAGCTTGGCTACTGGGGCCGTTCAATCCTGGGCTGATGAAACAGAGTGGTCCGTCCACCTGACCCACGTCCAACAGCATTTGGGGGCCGGGCCCTGGTGAACCAACAGTGGCAGGCAAAGGAGAGGCGTGTACATCCTCTGAGGGTCAACCTGACCAGCACTCAGCAGGGATCCTTCTGTCTGGGGTTCCAGGGAACCGAACGTGGAAACAGGGTCCCTGCCCCCAAGGCCTCAGAAGAGGATGGCAGACACACGCAGAGCGGGTAACCAGAAGTGCAAGGTGTGCACGTTTGGGACAGATGACACACTTCCCCTCCCTGCCTCGCTGCCTCACTGTCTGTGATACAGCCGTGTCCAGCTTCTTCGCACACCCAGGACCAGAGTGCGTGAGCACTGGCAGAGCTAGAAGCAGAACAAGACAGGAGGCACGCTCTGTGGCTAACTGCCTCCAGCCTTGCCAACTTGGCAAACATTTCCAGGGTGCCAGGGCCTCCTGAGGCTCTCCTGGCCGGACACACCACCATTTCTTGTGCCTATAAATACTGACGCCCTTCCTAAATTCCGTGGTCTAGGCTTCCCGCTACGCACCCAGCCAACCACGAGCAAACCCTGAGTTCCTTCAGGGCACAGACCATGTTTTATATTTATTGATGCCTCAAGCCCAGGGCCAGATGCACAGCCAAATCAATATTTCCGAACCAATTAATGGACCCAAGCATCCTACTGATTATCCTTTCATATCTTTGGATGTAAGCTCAGATTCCCAGCATCCCTGGGAATCTCCGATACACCCATATGAGAGAATGTTTCACCTTACACTAGGGAAATCTTAGTCACCTGCTTTCCCGTGTCGTCTTATGGAGGTGGTCCCCACCCGCTGGGACATGATGGTTCACCACGGTCACCTCCACTCAACCTGTCCTACCGACCAAAAATCCACACCCACCACAGATTCAGGGGAGTGTCCTAACCCTTAGCATGGATATGCCCCCTTGGGCCTCTCCTCTAAGTCTGTGAAAAGAGTCACATTTTATCTAAATGAGACAGGTATGTCTTGAATTCACCAAGACAGGTGTGCATGCTACAAGCCATCTGGAGGTCAGCAGCTGGGTTGGGTCTACTTTGGATTAGCTCATATCCCCAGTGACTAGTGTGACTGGTCACGGCGGTGGCTTATCTGAGGCTGTGTCAGGAATGAGGCTTGAGGCCAAAACACTCCTGCACACCCAGGTAGGGAGAATCATCATCCCCGAAAGAGGGGCACATTCTCACTCCCCAGAACCAGTGCCGATGCGACCGTCCACAACAAAAGGGAGTCTGGGGAGGTGATGAGTGTCCTGAGATGGGAAAATCAGTTGCACGATCTGGATGGGACAAAGAGAAACACAGCGGTCCTTCAGGAACCATATGTCACAGTGAGCGAGTGAAGGAGATGGCCTTCTGGAATCAGAGGTCAGAGAGAGAGGAAGGGAGGTCTGGAGATTTTTGCATTGTTGGCTTTAAAGATGCAAGAAGCGGTCATTAGCCAAAGAACACAGCTGGCCTCCAGAAGCTGGAGGAGGCAAGACAACAGATGCTTCCCCAAAGCCTGCAGAAAGACACAGCCCTGCTGTCACCCTGATTTTAGACCAGTGAGACCCATCTCAGACTTTGGACCTCCAGAAGAGTAGCTTTAAGAAACTGTGTTAAGCCAGAAGTCTGTGTTATTTTGTTATAGCAGCAACAGGAAACTAATACACGAGCTTATTGTTTTAACCAGCTATCCAGTAGAGAGGCTGCATTTATCGTAAGAGAAAATGCCCTCATTCTAATGTCTCAGCTGAGAACTTGTGCTTTTTTTTTTTTTTTTTTAAATTTTATTTATTTATTTGACAGAGAGTGAGAGAGAGCACAAGCAGGCAGAGCAGCAGGCAGAGGGAGAGGGAGAAACAGGCACCTTGCCAAGCAAAGAGCCCGACATGGGGTTTGATCCTAGGACCCTGGGATCATGACCTGAGCCGAAGGCAGTTGCCTAACCAACTGAGCCACCCAGGCACCCCGAGAACTTGTGCTTTTAACCTCTGTGGGGACCATAACGGAAACGGGACCTGGTCACTTTCCTGTTCAGTGCCTGCAATGCAGTAAAGTCCGTGTATCGGAAAGGAGCCGCGGGACAACGTCAAAGCTCAAAGGTCCAAGCAAAGGCGCCCAACCTGTGAGCTGGGAAGCCAGAGCTGACCGACATTGGCGCTTCCCGCCTTCACACATACCTTACCTTTATAGATGCCGTTACTGCCTCCGTGGACTTCTCCCTTGGTGCTCACCTCCTCCACGTGGGCTCCTTGGTCCGACGTGAAGTAGACGAGAGTGTCATTAGCCAGTTTCAACTCCTCCAGGACATCCAAGATTTGCCCTAAAGGAGAGAAATGTTCCATTTTTACACAGTTTCATTTTTACAAAAGAAAAGGAGATCACTTGCTGTCATCTGCTCCTCTGAAGATGGGAAGGGGATTCTCCCGTACGCGGCAGCGGTCCCACACTCATCCCCACGGGGGACGCCATGCAATCCGAAGGCCCACCTGCGGCAGGGTTCTCAGAAGGTGTAGTTACTGAACCAGTGTCACCTATACCCATCATGTGAAACTCTAGGCACCATGCAGTGGTTCTGTACAGACACACGAGAAAGCATTCTGGAAGCACCAGGCCCTGAGGTCATGCCCTGCTGAGAGGAAGGTGCAACGGTCCTGAAGACATAAAGAAATGTACCAATTGCTCGTACTCTGTGCAGAACACCAAACCATCAATGTTCTTCTATTTTTCAATGATTTACTTATTTATTTTTGAGAGACAGTGAGAGAAAGTGGGGGTCGGGGGAGGGGGAAGAGGGAGGGACAGAATCCCCAATGGACTCCACGGGAAGCACAGAGCTTGACGCTGGGCCCCATCTCACCCCTGAGATCACGACCTGAGCCGAAACCAAGAGTCAGACACTTGACCAATTCTGCCACCCAAGTGCACCAACGTTCTTATATGAAGAAAGATGTCTATAAATATCGTATGATGAACGCCCTCTTTTGATAACTGCAGTAGACACTTGTAGATACAGTAGAACTATCCATTCTGAGTACCAGTTTTCCGTACACTTTCCTTTTTCTTGTCCTCATTGTCCTCCCCACACCTGAGATCATACACTACCCCGCCCCCACAGCAACGCTTCAACAGAACCACAGTTCCGACCAAAGCAGTAAGAGCAACAGGGACCACCTACTCTTTGCTCTTTGCTCTCGAACCCCTTTATGACACACTCTCTTATTCAGAACACCTGAAACCCTAGGAATAAACGCTGTAGGCTCCCCTTCTCCGACGGGAACTACAGGGCTCTGTAAGGACTGTGACCTGCTGAAGCTCACGATAAGTTAGGACGTTGAAATGCCCGGATAAGGGTTAAAGCTGCTTCCAAAGGCCAGACCCACAAACCTTACATTCTTAAGCGGATGGGCTCGATGCAATTCTACAAGAGGGGAAGGTAGAGATGCCTACTGAAATGCTCCTGGACAAAATGGCAGGACAGCTGCTTCTCTTCAAATTTGCACAGGACAAAGGGAAGGAACGATGGGGTATAGATTAAACAAGGGTAGGCATGACTTCACGGCTGTTCAATGCACATGAGGGATGCGTGCAAGTTTACTGTACTTTTCTACTTACTTCTGTTTATGTCTACATTTTCCATGAGAAAGAAGCAGAAGCTGCTTGGAGACAGAAGGGGCTGAAATACGGCCTGTCCGATTAGGACGCTGTGGTCGGCAGTCACATCAGCAGTAAAGGACGGTCAAAGTAGAGGAACCCAATGTGATCTCCACAGAGAGCCGTACACTCCGGCTTAACTTCGTAAGTTAACGCGTGCACTTGGACTCTGATTGAGGTATTAGGGTCTGACTCCACTTCTGATGTTTGACTGGGAAGGGCTCTTAAGCCTGGCCAGTCCTTATTCGACGCGCGCCCAGTGAGCCAAGAAGAAAGCTTGGGTGCTGCCCCCGGCAGTGCTGTGGGGACATTCAAGCTACGGCAGCCCCCGCTGAAATGCTCCGCCCGACCCGGACCTCTTCCCACCGTGAAAGGTCAATCATTCTCCTTTCTCATCCCTCTCAAGCTATTTTCAGACCAGCCGGGGCACAACCTTGCTCCCCTCCAAGAAAGCCTCATTATGGGCATAATAAACCTTTTTTTTTTTTTTTCATCGCCTCTTGCTGTTAGTGTGGCATCCTTAGTCGAGATCTGGGAACCAAATTTAGGGCAGGGGACCCGTCTCATGGCTTCAGGATCACCAGAGCCATTGAACTTTTATAAGGACGGCAGAAATCCCTTGCAGCAGGAATAATAAGTGAATTTGAGCACACGCGACCCGGCACACAGGTCGTGCCCCAGTGGGCACAGGCCCTCTGCTTCGGGGCTGCCCCTTCACCTCGGCGGTCCAGAAATGGAGGGCAGAGGCTGCAGAGTCAGCTTTCCATGGAGGAGGCACCGATGATTCCCAAAGCCAATGCAGAACCCGAGAAATCTGTTACAAAACAAATTTTTTGCTATTTGACTGCAAATGCTACAGGTTATGGTATGTTCAGTCTTCAAACTTTTAGCTCCTAGAATAAACATCCCAGAAGCCACACCATATACATAAATGTCACACTCGGAACCAAGGAATAAGATGCATGAGGGCTGTTGTGGATTTGTGTCCCAGGATAAATCATGATCAGGCAGACACTGACTGTGGTGTTAGTACAGCAAAGCAAATCACCTACATGCTTGGGGACATCTGACGCGAACACTAATTTCCGCTGAATTATCATTCTATATCATTATATCGTTCCGAATATGGTAATTCGTTCAATGAGTTGACTCAGGAAGAAGAACTGAGACAATATAACCCCGCTGAAGACTTTGAAGGGAAAATGCCCCTTTGGACTCATACAGCAATTTCAGAGTCAAAGAACATGGACTGGGGCGCCTGGGTGGCTCAGTGGGTTAAAGCCTCTGCCTTCGGCTCGGGTCATGATCCCAGGGTCCTGGGATCGAGCCCCGCATCGGGCTCTCTGCTCAGCAGGGAGCCTGCTTCCTCCCCTCTCTCTGCCTGCCTCTCTGCCTCCTTGTGATTTCTGTCTGTCAAATAAATAAATCTTTAAAAAAAAAAAAAAAGAACACGGAGTTATCCGTTAGCAGAGGACTGAAGATTTTACTTCCTTGTGTTGTCATTATTAGTTTGCAAAAGCCGTGCCGCTATGCACCTCCATTTCGAACAGAATTCACCTTCCATAGATTCAGAAGGAACTTAGCATGATTTTTTTTTAAAAAACTGTGCCATCCGGGATGATCTGTATGGACACAAAGCCTGCACACACATATTTAACAGCAGTTTTATGTATTACTATGAAAATCTTGAAAACAACCAAGATGTCCTTTAGTAGCAGTCTCGATGAAGCACAGTCCACCAGACAATGGCATGTTATGCTGCTCAAAAAAAACCGAGGCATCTGGCAACGGAAAGACACCCATGGGACGCCTGGGTGGCTCAGTTGGTTAAGCAGCTGCCTTCGGCTCGGGTCATGATCCCAGCGTTCTGGGATTGAGTCCCGCATCGGGCTCCTTGCTCAGCAGGGAGCCTGCTTCTTCCTCTGCCTCTGCCTGCCATTCTGTCTGCCTGTGCTCGCTCTCTCTCCCTCTCTCTCTGTGATAAATAAAAAAAAGGAAAAAAAATCTTTAAAAAAAAAAAAAAGAAAAGACACCCAGGATGATGGGTATGTGTCATTATTCCGCAGCCCAAACCCACAGAATGCAGGACTCCAAGAGTGAATCCTTCTAGAAAGTCTGACGTCTAGTCAACAATAAGTATCCGCGTCGGCTGGAGGGCACCCCATGCACCCGACCAATTCACGATATTCTAAGGGGACCCGTGCAAAAGAAAGGGATAAAAGGAAAACAGGACATACGACTCAAGGTTCCTGCAAACTGAAAACTGCTGAAAAAAATTGGCAGCTACGTTCTGAAAAAGTGCCTTTTCACATGCAACGTCTCCATCCAAGACTCCTCATCCACGTACCCAACACGCGTCAGGAAGCACCTGGGCAGCACGGCCTGCGTGTGGAGGGCGGGGGCCTGGGCGAGTGGTCCAGGCCCTCAGAGCCTTCAGGAGACCGGGCGTTCTTGGTTCGAGCTCGCTGCAACGCCGGTTTTCCATGTCCCCGGCAGGCCCTTTCCATCTCCAGATGAACCTAGAGTTGTACTTGCGACCGAGACTCCTTCTATGAAATACGTATTATATCTTTCCCCATGCCAACATTCCTACCCCCCCGGGATTTCCTCCAAACCCCAGTATTCCCAATAACCATAATAAGATACTCACTCTGTCCCCGTCAATTTTTCTCATCCGTTGCCTACAGTGATGACTTCATTTTTTTCATCAAAAGTGCCCTGCTACAGCTGAGCTGGAATGAATACAAGGGAATCTAGCTGAGCCCATCACGCATCGACAAACAAAGGACTATTTGGCCAAATGTGTGCAGAAACTGTCAGCTTTCTGATTTCCTTTGAGTTCTCTCTTCCCCAAAAGATGCACTCTGGATCCCATGCAGTTTAGGTCTTATGTCAGAATCTCATTTGTAAAACCCCGAGCCCATGAACTGTTTAAGTTTTCATAAGATTGATCCCGTAACGGTCTAACATATTTCTCTTCTAAAAACGCTGAACGGAAATCTCCCGTGAGAACAAATGCTGGTGTATTATTCTTGCTTTCAGAGCACTGTGCCGCAAGTCAGAGGTCCACAAATATTATTTTTCAGCAAGGTTCTCAAGGTATAATAATACCAATTCATACGGGATGATAGTTTCAAATGACCGACGGCGGGCTGTAGGATAGCTTATAAATGAAATGTGTTATTTCCAAACCTTTCTCACATTGTTCCCTGCACGAAACACATACAGAAAATAAGCCATTTCGGGAACACTTGGCTATTTAACTGGGGACAACAAGACCCAGCTTATCAAAAAGCAAGAACTTCAGACCCGGGTTTTGTAAACCGGAAGGACACAATTTGGAAAACGTACAGATGTGGCTCCTTCCTTCTCTGGGTGTGAATGTGGCTTCCAGAAGAAGCCTAAATTCGACAGAGTTCTTCATTCCGTTTGTCCATTCCACAAACAAGTGTTAAACTGCTGTCGAGAATGAGACAGTGACCCTCCACGCAGGACAGAGAAAGCTTCCCCAGGCACACGCCAGTTCTACGTCCTGCCCAAGAGAGAGGCTTCCACATGGAGCTAAGGGTTCAGGCTCTGCCTCCTGGCTCATATAAGAGAGACCTCGTTGGACTCGTCCGTCCCCGGAGGGCTCAGTGGGGTTTTTAACTTCTAAGTCAGAGAGGACGATGTCCAATAGTGAAAGTGTTGCCAGGAGACAGAAAAGAGGGGAATTTCAAACCACACAGACCAAGACTGGTCACGCTATGATTGATCAAGTCACCCTGGTTCTTACAACGGAGTCCGAAAACAGGCTCGCCTCCTTGAAGACTTGTGATTTCAGCTGCTCTGCCTTTGTCTTTTTTCCTATAAGGCACGTTGGCCCAGACAAAACACTGGACCAAAATGCTGTGAAGTAACCATTCACCTCTTCAGAAGCACCGTTCTCATTAAGGGAAAAAAATGTCTCAAGCAGCCACACAGCAAAAATAATTAAGAAAATTTCCACCGACTCAACATGACCCCCAGGGAACAAAAGAAGGGCCCCTAAAACTATTTTAGGAAGTGTTTGATCTGATCAACAGGTTAATGGTGGGACTGAAATGATCCCGGGGGGGGGGGGTTAGAAGCTGAAGATTAATAAACGAGAGTCGCTAATGACAATCCGTCAGGGTGGGCCAGACCCTCTGTGGGGCATGTGCCGTGCTTGGTGTTGTTCTAGAAAGCTAGCTTTAACCTGTGTCCTCACGCTCTCCCAAACCTATTACCGACCGGCACAGAGAAATCCGACTGTCAGTGGCCCTAGAAAGGCAATTCTTTGTTAGCTTACGTGGGATTAGAAGCAGAGCCAACATCCCATATATCAGGACACAACTGCCAATGCGCAAAGACATTTACTCTCTCTCCAGTGGGAAGCAGTGCCCGCTGAACGCAGGTAAACTTGACTTAGTACTTCTTTCAGAACAAATGGTCAAGATTTCCAAAATTTGGTTCTGATCTTCTCTATGACGTGGAGCTCAAGAGATCTCGCAGATGGGATGTTGGAAAGCCTATGAGTTATCTATAGCATGAAACCAAGGTCAAACGCTCACACATTAAAAAAAAAAAAAAAAAAAAAGTATATGAGCAAAAATGAAATCCCAGAGATGGGATTCTTTATCTCTCCTCTTAAGTCCCCAGAGATATGGATAGGATGAGCTGGCTTTTGTGCTGTGGGGGCAGAGCTGATGTCCTTTGTTATGACTTCTGATCTGTCATCCGAGGGTATTTTTAGGGAGAAGCAAGCAAAATATCGTAAAAAGCACCCAACGCCAGATCTTGTTTGATTTCCGTTCCATCAGACTCACCATACCCATGAAATGGGGATCCCCCTTCAGTTATCTCGAGGACTTCCCCATCTCCCACGGGAACATGAAAATTTCCCTCAAAACACATTTAGGAGACATTGCTCATCACTTTGCAAAGAGCTGCGGGGAGGTAAGCCAATGCGACACCAAGGCATCCAACAAGGCTGCTCTAGGCGTTCATGTAGGTATTTTGCTTTTCCTTCTTCTGGGAGATGAAGACTAACAAGGGAGACCTTGTATTTAGAACACAGGTTCCCCAGCACATTCCCATCACACACTGGCGTTCTCCCAATTTTAACGAGCCGACTGACCGCCCTGGGGACCACGCTAACGGGAAGACTGATTCAGTCCATCTGGGGCCTGCAGAACTTCTGAAACGCTCCGACATGACATCTGTCCGTCTGCAAAGGCCATACTTTCCAAAGAAAGCGCACGTGTGATTAAATGTTTAAGAAACACTGATGTGTAATAAAAGGAGACGGTTGACATTTAGGGATTTCATCATGAGATTTGGATACAGTATCAATTTCACACCTAACTTTACACTCAGGAAAGAAACATAGTAACATAGACTTGGGATTTTTAGGGGAGTTACCAAAGGGAAAAGCCCAGGATTCCAACGTGGCTCTCCTACAAATGACCCTCAGCTCCCTTTCTGCTGGAACATCTCCCTCCGGTCAGTTCCTGTGTGAGCTCCCCTTTTCCGGGAAATGCGTCCTTATTTCGCGCCGTACCTGGTTGTTATGATAATGTTGTGATTTCCTCCATTAAGCCTGTCTGTGCCCTCATCACAGCCGTAATGTGTGATTTATCCCCCGCACCTGCTCTCGCCATCTGGGCTGTTTCGCGGCTCGACTCTGCTATCTTCTTGGGTTAACAGTAACCTCTGTTTTTTTTCTGCCACGCCCCCGCCCCCAACCCCGGGGCATTGCATTTGCTGAAAATAATCTGAATTATTATTCAGCTCATTCTCATCCCCTGTGAGCTCACCGGGGTTCTCCTGCGTCCACGAGGCAAAGGCACGCGGAAGAATAGTGTCCCCGCGTCTGTTTAGGGCAATCACACACGTGTGTGGGAGGAAGCCCAAAGCTGGCGTGCCTGTGACTCAGAGGAAGCCACTCCGAGTGTGAGCTTTCGGTCAATGCTTCCCTAGCGTCCTAAACATCACAGTGGCACGGCGGACCCGGGCAGCAGGGTCTCTCAGCACTGGTGCAGAACTGCCTGCAAAAGCAGTGCTCCGAGGGACCAAATGCCCTTCCCACGCGTGAACCCGCCAGGCCGTTGTACTTCCTGCACGTCCCTGTCTGCTAGACACTAAGGTTTGGGGACGCTGGGGGCAGTGCTTTGCCCTTCTGAACGGCCACCGGCTGAACCTGCCCTGGGGATTCTCCAAACATTGCCTCATGGCGTGCAGGGTCCAATCAACATTCCTGATGCTCAAGGACACCACCCACACTCACTGTTATTTTACGAGCGGGGGTTTTTGTTGCTGTTGCGTTTTGTTTGTTTGTTGGCATTGGGTTCTACCATCTCCAAAGCCACAGGCACACAGTCAGAAATTCCGTTCCACCCGGCACGTAACTCCCATTCCAGGCCTGCCGGGCACGCGGGCTCACACTGCACTGAGCTCCCCTCCTGGGTTTTCCCCCCTCATCGAAGTGACCTTTGCATCGCCTTCTGAGTGCTCAGGCTCCCGGGGAGAGTTCCGCCGTTCCTGCCGAGGCTCTGGGCACACGGACTCTTCCGAAAGGCATGAGGTCCAGAGCGGGCCATGTCAAACGGAAGCTACAGTAGCCATCGTGATATTCAGAGACGGTGTGAATTCAAGTTCGCTTTTCCATAAGACGTTTTTCTCATCCACGAACTGTTTCCAAGAGCTGGAAATCTCCCCATCAAGCCCACGCGTCACCCCAGAGTTTGGGAGACAGTGCAGGGAAGCTGCACCCCGGTAAACTGGGGGTCACAGTGATTTCGAGGCATCGTGTGTACATTCCAGGCAAAGATGTCTCCCACATGTGGGAAATAAGAAGAAGAAAAAAAGGACATTTGTTGACTACCTGAGCATACGGGGCACTGTGGACTGTGCTCTGAAGACACGACCTCAGAGAGCTGATTAATGCCGTGAATTCAAGCGGGCAGAAGACAGCTTGCGGGGGGAGGCATCTTGTCTGATCTCTGGACAGGCCCTCGCTGGGTCCTGACTTAGAAGCAACAGATCTCAGATCTCCCCCTGACCTCTAATTCTGACCTCACCTTTCAAGTAAACACAGCGGTACGCAGCGCAACGCTACCCCAACACTGCTCTAACTCACCTTCCTGGGCCCTCGTGCCTTTTCTCCTTCCGTGCCTAGAAACAGTAACGAGCAAATTCAACGTGCTAACATGGTTAACTGAAGGGGCAGGAAACATTACCCCAAACACTGCTGTCCTGCACGACCCACACGGACATCTTACTGTTTTCTGTATCTGGAGTCCAGTTTTGAACGCAGATGTCTTTATGGTATACGGGGCAAACGTGAAAACATGGGGCTTGGCGGAGTGTTAGAACCCAGGAGCTGGAAATGCACCCTACAAAAGCCTGCACACGGGCTTGCGTAGACAGTGCGCAGCTGGACAGAAGCCGTCTCCCGCCCGAGCTAACGCAACAGTCCAGATTCCCCTCCGGCTCCGAGGAGGAGGGGCGGCGCGTCGGCGGGCCGGCAGGGCGATCACCCACAGGCTACGTCCCCTCTCAAAACCTCCCTTTCTCACCTATAAAGGGCACATGAGAAGAACGCCTCCCCGTAAACTCATGAACCCACATGCAACACGTCAGTGAGTTACCGGAGTGTCACCAAACGATTCCACAGGTCAGCAGCTGTTGGTCAACCAACGGTCCTCCTCCATGCACAGGGGGATGGCGGCTCACGTCCATATTATCAAACGCGCCCACATGTTTTACTAATCCCGTTCGAATTAGTTGGGACTTGATTTCCTGGATAATTTATGATGTTGCTCGGTTTATGGAAAGGATGTATCCAACAGCATTAGAATCGATTCATTGTAATTCGAGATGTAAATTCAAGGGAAAATAATATCCGTCCAAGCCCGGGAACGTGAAATTAAGCTTCGGGCTTTGTAAAAACGGTAACGTTCCTAGAGAGTTGATGAAATCCAGAGGTTAATGATTTATGAGCTAAATTAATTTAGAGAACCAGAATCAATAGTCCAGACAATGCATTTCCAACTAAATATTACAGCGGAATGTTTGCGGGGCTCGCCAGACGTGCCTTGGTCCTGCCCGGGTGACCTCCCCCGTGTTTCTCCGTCTCCTACTCTGTAGTTTTTAACACCCCTGGGCTAAGGTTGCAAAAACCGCTTTTGGCACACAACAGAGTACTTTGCTACACATGCAGCATTACTGGAAACCCACACAGGGACGAGAGAGAAAGGAAGAGGTGCACCATACACGTTTCTTTTACTCTTGCTGCCCTGTCACTGGGTTTTTCTGATACTGTGATTTATGTGCAGCTTCGCAGATGTGCTTACATGCAGCACACCCACCACCAAGAATCGGTTAATGGAGAAAAAGCATGTCCTGGTGAAGATGAGGGTGAATTTGGAAGAACAAAGCAATGAAAATGAACGCGGGTGAGGGCAGAGTCTGGGACCAATGGCGGTGATGATGTAGCGTGTCTGATGGGTGAGCAAATGGGTCAGACGGTCGTGGAGGAACAGACAGAAACAAACTTTAACAGCTCCACTCGTATGTCCCTGGTGGCCCAATGTGTCTTTGTCTTTAACCACACACTACTCCGCATTTGGCTCTCTGGTAGGAATTCTATCCTTTATCTCCTCAGAAAGTGCTAAGTGCAAAGCCTGATAAACATGTTGGAGGAACTCACGTCCCGTGGGCACAAGGAGCTCCACGTTCAGATGCCAGGAGGTCACCCGTGTGCACAGATGCCAGATCCTGCTGAGCAGACAGGGACAGAGAGCCAACGAGATTTGCAGAGCTGACCTCTAGAGAGCCAATGAGATTTGCAGAACTGACTTCCAGAAAGCCAATGGGATCTGCAGAGCTGACCTCCAGAGGCCCAACGAGATTTGCAGAGCTGACCTCCACAGGCCCAGTAAGATTTGCAGAGCTGACCTCCAGAGGGCCCATGAGATCTGCAGAGCTGACAGTCACATACCCAGATGTCATCCTTCCCCCTAAAATAAAAGCAAGCTCTGTGACCTCTCCCATGGCTGCTCTCAAGAGCAGGAAAAAAAACCAACAACAAACAGCAGGCCAGCGGCATTTCATACAGTGAACCTGGGAAGAGATGGCCCTGGCCTACGGTGTGCATTTCCAGGGCCACCTAGATCCAGGTACCAGCAAGGTAAGAAGAGCCCTCCTCCATATAAAATAGATAGTTTCCGTGAGAGAATAAGGAAATGGCCTTTCTGAGGCTAGCTGCCGTGGCACGGGCATGGACTCCAATGCGAGGTCAGGAAAAATGAAGCTGTGGCCAAGCAAGCAGAGGTCACCTGTGGAGGCACATCAGCTGGGGCATCTCTTGACTCCTGGTGAGACAGGCCGGGAGGAACCCGGCAGGATATTAAAGCTCCTGCAAACACAGAGGCAGGGGACCACATACTGTCTGGAGAGGATCCTGCCCCTCCTCGCCAACACTGTGGCTGCCCTGTGTCCTTCACACTATTCTGGTCAAAGATTCCCTTTGTCCTTCCTCTGCCTCATGGACGGCAACCATCCTGGGCCAACGGCACCTGAGCAGCACCTGCTCCTTTTTACTGGTGCTGGGTTTGTGCGGCAGCAGCCCCCTGCTGGGATGCCCGCCCAGAGAGACCCCCGTGCATAAAACGACAAAGCATTTCAGAGACGGAGGCAACCACCCTACATGCAAATACCGTTAATTCCTTCCACATCAAAATAAATCACAATGTGCTTTGACTTCTCGGCCTCCCCTCTGCTTAGCTGCAAGATAGCAGAAAACAAAACCTAAATGTCAAGCTGTGTCAACAAGGCGAAATTGGTTTTTTTCCTCAAAGTCAGTCCTCGAGGCTTCAGAGATGGTCAAAGAAACTTACTGACTGTAGGTTGTGTTCTGCCTAAAGTACGGCATGTTTACTTGCTAAAATTGAGATGCATAAATGCATTTATACGATGCTGTTACTGGAGAGACGTGGCAACACACAGCAATGCCGACAAAAGTATCTGTTAGGCAATTCCACCTGCCAATGATTCAAGTTAAAATCCTTAAAATGCGGTAATTCTGTCATATTTGTTCTCTCCCGAGTCTTGTCTTACTTCGGAACGAAACGACGTTATGACAACAGCGTTCCTTCGATAAGCACTTCCATTAACCGGAGATGTGCACAGGTGCAGAAGCTACGCTTGGCCACGACGACGGGCTCAAGGTGTTCCGCAGCTGAATGTCACTGAGGACTCGTTCTATGACGTCAGGGACTGGTAAACGTCAGAAGCCAATGGACACGCCGCCTACAGTTGGAGACGTGAGAAGAAGGACATCGGGTGTGCAATTCGCAAGCACCCACGGAAGTCCAGAAATGACAGACCTCTGTCCCCACTGGAACTCTCTGCATCGATGGCGTGGGCGGTGCCCTGTGGAGAAGATCTATTTTGGATTGAGAAGGAGTCATTTATGGAAACGTGCTACTTTTCTCCTCACTGCTTGGGAGCAAATAAAACAATGTACACACTGTCATAAGGAAACTGTCCTCCTCAAATGCCTTGTTCCTAAGGAAACAAGAGTCCTGAGCCATCACCGTCTCCAGCCCGGAGCTCCGGTGCCATGTTGAGAGAGGCGGGTCCGGCGGCTGAGCCCAGCAGTCGGCTCAGAACGCAGATGGTGAGCAACCACCAGGCTCTGAGCAAACCTGAATTCCCGTTGCTCAGGGCTCCTTGGAGATGCCACTTGTACAGACTGTAGGCACACAGTCAGGCTCAGTGATCTCGGAGGACAGAGACATGGAAAGGTGGCGGTCACCGGGCAGACGGGTCACAAGACTCCAGCCCATGAAATCGTGTCCCGGGACATCTATGGCCACGTGCCTTCTGCCTCTAGCAAATGAGCATTATTAGGAAGTTTACTTAGAGAAATGGCACGAGCGAGGCACAGAAAGACAGGAGGGAGTCGATGGGAGCTGTGTGTGCAGCCGTCATCATCACCATCATAGCAAACCATGCAGAGGTCTTCATACATCCCGGGACCGCTTCAAGACATCCAGCAATACAGGCAATGGTATAACCCCACTTTACAGACGAGGAAAGAGAGGCACAGTGAGAATGATAATCTGCCCCGGCTTCCAGCCTGGGGCTTCTGGGGTTGCAGCAGAACCTCAAGCTTCAGGCCCCAAATCTCCACCCTTTCCTAGCACGGCGGCTGCCAAAACATGCACAAGTCACATGTCACGAGGCCATGCGTCCTGCTCAATACCATCAAGGACACACACAACGCATGGTCTTCGGTCTGAATTCTACCCTTGCCCCTTCTCAGCTGAGAGAGCCTGCAGGGGCACACCTCATCCCTCCCACGTGCCTTCCTATCCGTATCGGCCAAATGGGCCAGCGAGGGTCCGTCCTCAGGAGACCAAACGAAGATGAGTATGGAGGCCTGACGCCCGGAGACAGAAGGTGGTCCTGAGTGAGGACCAGGATGTTTATCATCAGGAGGATCAGAGTCGTTACGGCAGGGGGCAGCTGGCAGCGCTGTGGCTATGGGACATTCGGAATGACGGAGGAAACTGGAAGAGCCAGAGGGAGACGTGAACCCATGACCCTGAGCCACCCACTTAACATAACATCCAGGAACAGTCCACATCCCTAACGGCCTTTGGCCAGTCGCCTTATTAGGTGGAAGAAAGAACCGAGCTCGCGAATTGTTCGATTTTCATTAAATCATATGTTCGTGAACATGCTAGAAATGTCTTCTAATGATCCTTCACTGTTCTCTTCCCCGTGCTGAATGCAAACATCAATGTGGCTTTAACACCGGCCATTGAATATCCTGGAAACGAGACAGACACATGCTAGTTTCTGCCTCCTCCCTCTCCCTAACTCTCTTTGAAAGTCAAACAACTAAATAGATGAACTACAAGTAGAGGCCATCAAAGGAGCAGCTGCGCAGAGTCCTGGGAGCACAGCTGGAGCTCTGGGACGCGAGTGGGATCACCGGTGAGGTCAGGATGCCCCATACCGTCAGCCACGCACTCCCTCCTTGGAGCCTGGGAAGACGGTAGGCAGCACAGCAGCAATGTCCTGTTGGGGGCATTTGGGGACAACCGCATCCCTATGTGATCCGAAGGGTCTGTGTCCCAGCCAGGAACAGCAAGAACACCTGCGGCGGACAGGTGCTGGGGGGAGGGGTGCAACAGACCCCCCTGCGTGCCCTCATGTACTTTAGCACCAAAGCCACTGGTGATGACCCAGGGAGGAACCGTCAGCACCGCCCACTCACAGAGCAGACCTTCCCTCATGAACCAACTGCTGCTCACCTTGGGACCTGACCGCTGGTCAACACCGACCAGGCTGAGTGGCCTCGGGGGCCTCATTAGTGTCAACTCTGCACACACCTTGCAGGAAGAGCCTGACCCGACGCCTGCTGCCCAGAGGCAAAGTGCAGCACGGGGACAGCACAATCCATCTTCCTCAACAACCACGCTAGCCAGGAGTGCGGACCACCTGGGACCAACAGCCAGAACAACGAGCAAATGGTCACACACCTGTTCCTTTCCATACTTTACATGCCTCACTGTAAAGCATGAGACCGTACACATATTTGAAGGAAACACAAGGGAAAAGATACATAACTTTGTAGGCAGAAAAAGCCTTTTTAAAACCCATCAGCAATCCCCAAAGTCACAGAGGAGAGGCACTCAAATCTGACCACAGAAATTCACCAGAAAAAGAGCCTACAAATAAAATGAAAAGACAAAAAAAGCAGGAAAAAAATTGTCACATACAACAAGGAAACTATTAATGTCCTTCCTATGTAAAGAGCCCATAGAAATCAATAACAAAAATGACAGACAACACAATAAAAAGCACTGAAGGGATATGAGAATGGAATTCTTAGAAGGAAAAACATAACGGCATGAAAATGTATAGTTTCAACTAAAGGTGTAACTGGAAGGAACACTGAAATGGTGAAATAGCAGTTTTCACCTGAGAAATAGAAAAGCAAACATCTTTTCCAAATCATAATATCTAGAGCTGTTGATATTATGAGAAGATTAGTATTCACACACATCACCAATGTGTGTCCCCCTATAAAGGTTTAAAAAAGACAACAGGTTTCAGACAATACCTATTAAAATTCAATTTTCTAAGACCCTTTGATTCAGCACTTTTAATTCTGGGAAACATGTCTTTCAGGAACGTCCCACAAATTCACAGAGATAAACAGAAGAGAATCGTCACCATGGTGCTACCTGAAACAGAAAAACAAAAACTTGGTAGCAACTCCACGGTCCCTCCTAGAGGAAAGCTTCAGTCAGCTGAAATTTAAGAAACATGATGTGGAAATCGAAATGCTGAAGTTGAAAAACAGCCCGGTATTTACTTGTGTGGAAAAGGGAAACGGCAAAAACCTGTGCAGAGAGTTTGTATAAAACACTCTTAATACTAGAACCATGTTTTAATTTATTATATAATATGGGCAACACAGAAGGAGTAGAATCTGTGTCTGAGATCATCTGTGAGGCTGCCCATCACGGGGAAGGCACGTCTGTAACGTCTCTTGGGCCTGTGTTCTTTGGTTTTGCTCGTGTCTGATTACTTTGGCAATTAGAAAAACAACCACAATGAGGACAACATTCAAACTAGAATACAAATACTGATGGCAATGGCATGTTGCAAAAAAACAAGATCCTGATGGACCGGTACCTCCAAGCTGTCCGCTGGAGCTCTGTGCACCCAGGACTCAGCTGTTGGCTTGTCCTGCCGCAGGGCAGCCCCTGCATGGACAGAAAACTGTCCCCACACAGAAGCACAGAGGGAAGCAAGATTCCACGTCGGTCGGGGCCATCCCGTGCTGGCTGTGTCCTGCAAACCAGCACTCATAAGGTAGTCCTCAAACACATCTCACAAAGTGACAATCACAGAAAATCCTGGCCCGGATTATTTTATTTTCATGTACACGAAATTCATTTATTTTTTTTTTCTTCACATCTGGAAGGTGTACGAACTTAAATAAAATTATATTCTAGGAACAACATCCCATGTATGACAGGGAGGAAGTTCTGTATTTTAAAAATATACATTAAGTGTTCTGACCTACCTCCACGGCACATTTCCTGAATTCTTTTGCACACGCCCCGAAGCTTAGTGCAAACCTTTGCAAATCAAGCATGTGATTTCTTTATACTGTCTCTTGATTAAATCGGTTTGGCGACTGTGGAGAAAAAATTATACCTAGGTAGGTCTGTATTAGACGTCCCTTTACAATGTATGCATTGTCTCACTTCCTAGATGTCTTCCTAAAGTTTTTGCAACCTCATTAGGTACGCTGCATTCAGGTAAACAGTGCTCTCCAGGAGCGATTTCATT